>NW_015549558.1:131563-171799 GCF_001515605.1 Sinocyclocheilus anshuiensis | reverse complement strand
AAGCCGTGATTCCCATTCACTTCCATTATATGACTGACAGACTGCAACGGTTTGAGTTAAAAATATTCGTTTGTGTTCTACTGAAGAAACAAAGTCATCTACATCTTGGATACCCTGGGGGTAAGCAGATAAACATCAAATTTTCATTTTTGGGTGAACTATCCCTTTAATAGATCATATATATGAATCCAAAAATAAATACCCTAGTGATGTATCTGCTTTTCATGGGCAATAACCTTTATAGGTCAAGTCAAATTTATTTGTGTAGTGCTTTTCACAATAAACACTGTTTCAAGGCAGCTAAAAAAAACATGATGTTAATGTTTGTAAGTAACATCTTATCTTCATGCCTTTAAGGGATAGTTCACCCAAAATTGAAAATTAGCCCATGATTTACTCACCCTCAGGGCATCCTAGTCGTTTCTGACAATCCTCTTTCAGATGAACACAATTGCAGTTTTATTTAAAATTGTCCTGGCTCTTCCAAACTGTATAATGGCAGTGGTGCCCATTTTTGAAGCCTAAAAAACAGCATCCATCCTTCATAAAACTACTCCATACGGCTCCGTGGTGTTGCCTTCTGAAGCAAACGATGCGTAAAGGCCCGTTCACACCAAGCACGATAACTATAAAGATAATGATAAAGATATAGTTCTAAAAATCGTTCTCAATATTAAAGAATAGCATAGTTCACACCACAACTATAATGATAACGATACAGAGGAACGATATCGTTGTGATCACTTTCAAAACAATTTTTTTCCAGCTGATGAACGATAAAACACTGACAGCCAATCGCTATAACGATAAAGGCACAGAGAAACGATATCTTTGGAATCACTTTCAAAACAATTTTTTTCCAGCTGATGAACGATAAAACACTGACAGCCAATCAGAATCCATCCTGCTGTAACGAGCGCAAGCATTTAAAGCGGCAGACGCATGTGCGCTTAGAATAAACAGACGATATCGTTCGCTGGTGTGGACGCTAATATCGTTATCTTTATAGTTATCGTTCTTGGTGTGAACGGGGCTTTAGTGTAAGAAAAATATAGATTTTTAAAAATGTATAAACTGTAATCTCCAGCTTCCGGTCGCTCAAGTAGGCGTGTTCACGACAAGGTGTTCAAGCGTATGACGTAGGCGTAGCGGAAGGCGTAACGTAAGCTCTGGGGAGAAGAGTGTAGTCTCGTGAGAACCAAGTTTTGTTTACAGCACAGCGAAACCATGTGAACTACATCTGTAGTTTGTGCCACCGCCGCTGCAGCCTCCTCCATCTCGCGGAGTTCCTGGTCGGTATACTTCAGTTCAAACAAATATGGCTGGTTTTGTAGTACTAGTTTGTGACAGGTGTTTTGTTTTGTTTTGCTTTCTCCTCTGTGCTTCCGCGTTCGTCACTCTCTCCCCGGAGCTTTCGCTACGCCTATGTCAATGCTCGTCTTTTCATGATCGCGCCTGCTCCAGCGACCGGAAGCTGGAGATTACAGTTTATAAATAAAATAAAAAAATCTATATTTTTCTTACACTAACGTATCGTTTCGCTTCAGAAGACCTTTATTAACACTCAGGAGCCGTGTGGAGTAGTTTTAGCTTGGAAGAGCCAGGACAATTTTAAATATAACCGCGATTGTGTTCGTCTGAAAGAGGATTGTCAGATACGCCTAGGATGCCCTGAGGGTGAGTAAATCATGGGCTAATTTTCATTTTTGTGTGAACTATCCCTTTAAGAGTCACATTTAGCAGAATTTTGCCATAATACAGGCAATCAAGTTGAGATATGATATATATAGTATATCACCCTGCTCAGGTATACTGAATGTATACGGATAAAGGACATACTTCCAACTTTATATAAAGATGAAGATATAAAGGCAACAATGTAATTACATTTTGTGACAAAATAAACAGCATTTGAGATTTCCTATAAATGATATATCACTTGAGTGTACTGTATGTATGAGGATAAAGTTGGATATATTATCCAACTTTATAGATAGACATATACTACAGTTTACATTTTGAGAAGATATAAACAATCACGCAGCTCAGATTTTGTTAGAGATGTGGGAATGCAACTACTCTTATTATTGGTGGAGTATATATGATAAACTACATATAAATTACCAGTACATTTTCCTTCCATTTCTGTGATGGGTGAACCAGATTATCAGCCAAAAGATGAAAACTGGACACATTTGCAGAATTAAACAAACATACTTGATGAGGTAATTTGACAACTACTGAAATGGTTTTAACATGGAATAACACCTTCTGTTTCACATACTGTTTTTAAAAATAGTCGGCAGTACACAGTGTATACTGCCCAGTAAGCTAGTATCCTGAACATTGCCAAAACCATTGGACTTTCCGTGGTTTCCCAGCTATGGCAGAGGTTCAAGAATGTGTAAAAACACTGGCAGGGAACTAGTAACACAGTACTAATGACTCGAAATGGTAGAGTGGGGGCATCAGCACTTCACATCAGCAATCTAACCTTAAAATACACCGTATTTCACATCTGTTACCTTCTTCAGAGTGACCCAGTTCTTCCATCACAACATCTTAAGTGTCTGTAAACGGTAACACAGTTTGCTCACGGGTCAAAAAAATTTTGATACTTCAGGGACTGGCCAGTGCCATGCTGACCTTTAGACCACCTTGATGTGAGGGTAGTAAAGGCTTAAACTGAACTATGGCATTCACTATGTGAAGAGACATAGTCTTTCTGAACACTCTGCCAAACTACAGTTATTAATAAACTGCCTGTTGTTGGTGTGTGAACAGCAATATTATCCTGATCAAAAGGAGAGGGAAATATGAAGAATCTGGGTTATATTCCATTAAGTGTCAATCCTCATTACACATTTGAAATTGAGCAAAAAGAAAACGGCTCCTTGATGCACCTGTTGAACAAAATGGGGCGGTGACATGTTTAAACAATGAATGTATAACAACCCCCCCCTCCATTATACTTTGTCCTTTTTTTAGCATGGAAACAAGCAGCTGCCCTTCAGTCTCCCTCCCTCCCTTACCAGCTCCTGTTTGTGGCAGTGAGTTATCTTCATCTTTAAATTTAAGACTTAGGAACATATTCAGGCTGTCACCTCTCTGACTCACATACTAAATCAACAGCACCCTTCACACACTCACAGCTAGCAGACTCATTTCACTGCACAGCTAGGTCATGGCGGACAGAAAGGACAGCAAGACCCCCAGTAAAGGTGGTCTGACAAAGAAGAAAGAAAAGAAAGTGGAGAAAGTAGAGAGTAAACCTGAAAAGGAGAAAGAAAAGAACAAAGATAAAGGTGAAAAGATGACAAAGAAGCCAGAGAAGACCCCAGAAAATCAGCAAAAAAATGAGGAGATGCCTCAAGGAAATGGGGAGGTAGCAGAAGGAGCCAAACACCCTGTCAAAGATGAGGAGTTTGAGCTGGAGCCTATGGAGCTGCCTCCATTTGAGATCATTGTAGGGTAAGTCAGATATGTTTCACTTATACAAACTGGATCCCACAGTAATATTTCAGTCACTCAGCAAGAACATTGGGGGGAAAAAAGCAAAATATTTGTACCTATAGGGACACAACAGTTTGTCTCTGGCTCAATACAAAGGGACAACTTTGTGCCTTATTTAACCATAAAGAGTTCATAATTGTACCTTAAGGTTACATATTCCACTAAGTAATTTTTATGCACCTTTTAGGAGTAGAGGCACAAATTTGTCCCTTTAAGGGTACTGACAAGCTGTTGTATCCCTAAAAGTACAGTTTTTGCTAATGTGTTTCTGATAGAGTATCTTCAAAATTCATAACAGCATGGCATATTGCATGACACCACAACCTATTTTAAGATTACTTTGCCACTTGTTTAGAAGAGGGACCTTTTAAAAAGGACCTTTAATAAATTACAACATAGATAATGCATGAGTATTTAGCATTCTAGAGACAATGCTTGGCGGGACGAACTCTGACAACAGTTACATCTGAAATTCCAACATGTTGGACAAGAACATTATAAATGAGACCAATCCAGGACATTGCTTTGAACCCCAGTGCTTTTAGAAAGTTGGGACTTTTCTGTAGGCTACTCAGTATAATCTTTGTCTTTATGAGTTTTCCTGTCCCTGCCATGGTGTAGCAAACAATGATGATGCAGGCACTTAACGACCAAAAGTATGTGAGCACCGTCTTATAATTAACCAGTTTGACTATTTCAGCTACACCCACAGTAACAGTAGCATAAAATCAAGCACACAGACATGCAATTACCTAAAACAAAGATTTAGAGAACCAAAGAGCTCAATGACTTTCAACAGGGTACATCACTAAGTGAGGTCCATAAGGTTTGATTGACCTGCACAAAAAAATGAAACCCCATTGGCTCTCATGATTGAATGGGATAAAATCTCAACCATCATCCATATTCTAGTGGACAAACTTCCCATAAAAGTGGAAGCTGTTAGAGCAGAAAAATTCCCTATTAATATCTGGTTTAAAATCATTCAGCAAGCACATATGGGTGTGGTGTTCAGGTGGCCATTATTTTTAAGTCATGTAGTGTACATCAGGGCCAAAAAAAAGCCGCCACCACCTCTTACCACTCAATGGGTTCTTCTTTCAAATAAAATAAAACTCAAGAGAAAACTCACCTGACATTTTATAAGAATTTATTTAAACAAAGTGATCAATACAAGCCCATTAAGTCCTTTTGAGTCTCTGTAGGCTTATTAGTGGCCATTCAAACTGAAGTGCTTCTTGTCCAAAGTTAATGCATTCATTTGTTTTAAAGCTGGAATACACCACACAACTTTTGCACAGATTTGTGCCCATATTTGTAGTTGATGCTTGTTGCTGAAAAGCAGAGCCAGTCTGCAGATATGGGCAGTTGGAGTTGAGAGATTTCACAGAAATTCATGTAGTGTATGATGGGTACAGTCTCCAATTTTGAGTTTTAGATTATGATTCCATCCAGTCTGAAAGGATATCAACATGTCTGATATTTTGAGCTGATTTTAGAACACATATTGTTTCCATTTCTCATGTGTGTCCTAGCAACAAGGTGCACGTTTCTGCGTGAGTTTGCCATGTCTGGAACGACCTGAAAGTCTGAAGTCTGAAAAGTGTGCAAATCTAATTTTTCTCTGTAACCATTTACAAAGTTGCCAAGCGTATGATGCCTAGTGTTTTAAAATATGTACAATTTTTTAGTAATGAAGTCATGTAGTGTATTCCAACTTTTACTTTAATCTTTCTCACAATAGATTGTGATAAAAGTCTTATTCCAAATGTCCTCCTTCTTACCACAGAGACAGACTGAACCCGACCTTCTTTAAGTTCCAATTTAAAAATGTGGAATATTCCTCCGGGCGCAACAAGACCTTCCTGTGCTACCAGGTAGACATTCAAGGAGGCGCTGGAGAGACAGATGGCCTTCGTGGTTACCTGGAGGATGAGCATTCGGGTTCACATGCTGAAGAAGCCTTCTTTCAACAGGTGCTGGCCCATTACGACAAGTCACTCCACTACACAGTGACCTGGTACACGTCCTCAAGCCCTTGCACAGCCTGCGCTGCTAAGCTCGCAGAGATCTTGCGAGCACGCAAGACAATACGCCTTAATATCCACTGCTCCCGTCTCTTCCAGTGGGAGGAACCAGAGATACAGGTCGGACTTCAGGCGCTAGTTAGGGCGGGGTGTAAAATACGCATGATGAGGCCTGTGGATTTTGCGTATGTTTGGTCTACTTTTGTTGAGAACGAGGAAGATAACTTTACACCCTGGGAAGACTGTCAAGACAACTATGATTATTATGATGAGAGGTTGTGTGATATTTTAAAGTAGGGTAAGAAGCCGCAGCTGGCCTCTGATTAAGACTGTTAAAAACAGCCTGGGCACCGCCTTTAAGGAAATGCAATACTTAAAACCTAATTATTACAATGTCTCTGTAATTACACCAGCATTGTTTCCTGTCAACACTATTTGTCCTGTGAAATCCCACAGTTGACTTTATTAACTGATTTTAAACTTACATAAAGAATTCAAACCACACTTATGTATAGTATTTAGATGGGCATCTCAAATATATAGGTTATATTTTTATTTTACTGAGTATTATTTTGAGAACATTTTTAGAAGCTAAACATCTGGGTGTAAAATTCAAACATGGAATTCCTAGTTAACTAATTCTTTTGCAAACTAAAATGAATTCGATTTCTTTTCAAAATTAGAATATTTAAACATGATGTTTAGAGCAAAACATCATGTTTAAATATTCTAATTTTGTCTTTTTAAATGATTTTTTTTTTTATTATTTTGAAATGATATAATGAACATTGGCATAGTGAACAGTCTCCTTGTATGTAAAACAGTAAACATGAGTCAATTTCCTATCATAATCACAATCTAAAGACGGCATGCTTTTCAATGCTATTTATAATATACCAAGGCAGTGGATCCCAACCCTGTTCCTGGAGTCCCCCCAAAACAGCACATTTTCGCTGTGTCTCATTTCAAAGGCTGCACCAGCCAGAGGTCGCATTTGCCGGCATTATGTCGACCATTACATTCCAAAGACAGAAATTACTGTAATTATCCCTCATGAGGACTAACAGTGAATTTTATAATGGTTGCTTTTCTGAAATGAGAGAGGATCTGTGACATATGCGGCTGACTAATGCGACCTGTGGAGGACACAGCCTTCGAAATGAGACACAGCTCCACGAACAGGGTTGAGAACCACTGTACTAAAGAATCAATTGGAAATAAGGATTTCAGAATAATGGTGGAATTATTATTTATGGGACATTTATAGTGCATTTATATTTGAGGTACACTTAACTTAGTGAAATTCACTGGTAAAATATGAACTAGAAAGCATCATTTATCAAACAAATCAAATGAAACTCGCACCCTCTAGTGGTGAAAAGAACATTCATACAATTTAGAGATGCAACAGGAGGATGGAAAAACAATGGAATCTAACTTAGGGGAAAACAACTACATATTCTTAGTGTATATAACTGGAACTGTCTTAAGAGCTTATATTTCCCAAAACAAGACTAATGAACACCCTACACACCATAAACAGTCAAATTCCAGTGGAATAATAAGCCATCCTCCAACCATTCTTTAAGAGCAGTTAAGAAATAATGTGAGTTTCAGACCTGCCGTGGTCTAGATTGTGTACACAGTGCTGGAGATTTTTGTGTCCTGGAAGACTTCTGTGATAATGGAAGACACTTTTTCCCATTTCAGTTTATCCAGCCCACAGCCAATCCTAGCAAGAGAAAATGCCATCAGTTATTGAAAATCAATTCAAAAGAAATGTTACCCTAATTCTTTCCAAATTAGTATTTAAAAATGCAATTATCAAGCTCTATTTGAGTTTTGACAACTGCAAAATTATTTTTTATTGTCATTTAAGTAATTTAGCTAGAATCATATTAAAAAAAGCAAATCTAAAATCAATATCTGCATTTAAATTAAAAACAACAATATTGTTATTAAACGTGACAGTTTACCGAGGCATGGATATACTGTTAACACCATTGGCCAAGCAGTGTTCCCTCATAGACACAAGGCTCTTTCTGAGAATGTCATAGGTGGGTTTTTGGTAGTACTTTTTCTTTGTGACCTAGAGCAAGAAAAAAAGTGGAAAAGGTAGGTTTTGGTTAACAAGAAAGCTGCAAGTCAAGACAACTCTACTCTTATCTTCATTTATTTAGTAAAACAGAACAGATGTGAATTAGAGTGAACTGAACACTACAGGCCATCTTACCAGGTAGTACACGAAACGACCAGCTCTTCTAAGGACAGCACACTGCCCAGGTTGTTTCTCTGCACAAAACAGAAGACAGAAAAAAAACACTGAGACTGAAGCGGGTGTAATTTGATTGCCACCTCTCAGTAATGATAATTCACACTCACTCTGAGCCAGAAGCTCCTCAACTCCACCAAACCTCTTCTCGAAGAGCACAGCGATCCCTGCCCCCATTCGGAGGTCTTCACTGATGCAGTGCGCCAGGGCATTGGTGGGCGGACAGGTGAACAAATCTCCTCTCTCGTGCAGCAGCCACCATCCTGAGCTGCACGGGAGCTGCAATAAATGAGCAAGACAACAAACCCAATCATAACAAGACACAAATCATTCCAACCTCCAGACAATTGCCTGATAATGCATCTGAATTCAATTTCGCCTGTACCACAGCTAACACTCTAATTACATTTTTATTATTATTATTATTATTATTATTTAATCATTCTGAATACCCTTTCTAAATTCTTTTGCTGGGGAAATCTTTGGTCAATCTGTACACAGATTTGAAAAGTAAACGAGTAAGACTTTTAAAAGTTATGGTACTCAAATGAAGACATGCTTACTTTTGCCGTACCTTCATCCGCATGATCTTGTCCATCAGATTCCTTTGACATTTGAGCAGGGACTTGACTGGTATTATTTTCTGTACAGACACATTTTATCTTGACTACAAAAAGCTACTGAACATTTCGAGATACCGGTAATTCAACACGCATGATGGGACATGTTGTCACACGATATGAAGTAAAATCATAGTGAAATCTGCAGTTTTGAGAAGAATACACCAATACTGAAATATATAAATAGCCTAATATGCTCAATTTAACAGCCATCTTCCACAAACTAACATTATCGGTGTATAAAATGTATTACAGGATAACAGTCAAGCGCAAATTCATGAAACATCAAAATATAAATCAATAAATTAAAATAAAATAAAATAAAAAAATCAACTTTTTGGCCAACAGAAAATGAAATTCATTATTGTTTAAAATTACATGATATAAAACAACCCAGTGACAACATAACATTTACGCAGAAATACTGTGTCCTGAAACCTGTCAATGTGACAACGTTCCAGTGTGACAACTAACTACATTCCCCCCTGTATATCGTGTTCAAAATCATCAGTAAGTAATTATTACAAGTTAAGATTTAGTATTTACATATTTAAGTTCTTAACCAACAGCCACTAGTTTGATACGTCGAGCTGCTGGTCAGATAACTTACCACAACAATGAAGCTGATGTGTGTTTTACGTCCCTTTAAACGTTCGAGGTCAATCACTGTAAATAAAGAAGCAGGTTTCTCTTTTGCTTTGAGTGCAAGTTTAAATTAATTGTATTGAAAGGCTTGAGTGCCATCTATCGTCAGGGAGCATGAGAGCAAACTGTTTATAAATCCAACGAGAGACATTGAAGGCGGATAGATAAAAAGGGAATAAAAGGTAACATCGAAATGAAGAAAATATTTCATACGTCAAAAAAGCTTGTATAACGTATGCATTTGTTTGTTTATTAATTTGAACAGTCTCATACATCAGCATTTAATGGTTATTCTACAACTGTTAATATTTGGAAAATGTATTAAATTATGATGATGATCATCATCATCATAATAATACAGTTTTTAAATATGGAGTCTTTAACATAGCAGGAACATTTTAATTAATTAAATATTAATATTTAAAATAGTTGTTTAAAATATTAACAATAAAATATTATGTTTCTGTAGCAGCATTGAAAAAAAATGTGACAATTGTATAATAATTGATAAACAGTGATGACTGCTGACATCCTGAGACTAAACATTATTAGAAAGTGATATAACATCAGTGATGATGTTAATTTAATCATAAGATGGCTTGAATAAAATAGTCCGAAAACAATATTGGTAATATTCTGCTATGGAGATTTTTGGGGTTTTTGTTACCCTGCTCCATTATAATCATGATAAACAAAATAAACTTAATCATGAAATTTGTAAGTGCTGTTACTGTAGAATTACATATTATTACCATCAACTACATTTAACACAGCTCACAAAACAAAACCATGATTAACGTTTTTTTTTGTAATAAATGAAACAAAAAAAATTCAGTAATAGTACATTAAATTTATAATTGGTAAGTTTTTATTTTTGAGAAATTTACAAATGCAAATAACTTTATAATTGAGACCTTCCAGGGACTTCATTCTTTACGATATTCATGTATTTACAAACATCAGATATGCCAATTTGAAATGGATTGCTGTTGTTTATAAGTTGAGTAATATGCCACATACAGTAAACTCAAATGCACCTCATCTGCAGAATAATAATAACAGGAAGTCAGAAATCCAGTCAGTCATGAAAGTGAGCCTTTTACAAATCCTAACAACAAGAATGAAAGAAACAATAAAGAAAACATGAATATTTACATGTAGATAGAATTAATTCTGTTTGTCAAAAAAATAAATGGGAGTTACACCACTACATTAAAAAAAAAAGACTGATGGCTTAAATTCAATTGAATGAACCAAGACTAAAAGACTGTAGTTGAGAAACTATGCATGCTCTGTATATGTTGGTTAAGGGGTAGGCTTCTGTTAAGGGTTGTTTTAGTGAATATGGAGTTCAGAAGTTGGCGCTGCGGCGTCTCTGTTCATTGATCCAGTCCCCGGGGTTCACGTCCATTTGCAGCATCTTCATGACCCACTTGTCACGTCGTGCCCCGTCAATGAACTCATCCAGAGACAACTCCCCTGAGGACACAGCAAAGAAACTCAGGATCAGCTGCTTTTTCAAGAAGGCCTTTGAGCAGAAAGCCAGAATTTTTCCACGGTTTGATTAATTATTAACATCAGTGTACTTAAATAAAAACAGACTGTATATTATAATAAAGGAAAAGACTATAGACTTTGGCTTAACCATTTAATAATTGTAGAAAAAGAATGAATCATAGTAAGTTTTACCATCTCCATTCTCATCCACTAGCTCAAATATTCGGTCCACCACCTGATCTGGGGTCAGTAGGTTACACTCTTCATCAAGTTCACCATGGCAGGCTTTCTTTAGTCGGTAGATTGACTGTAAAAGTAAAGTAAAGGAGCCCATTTCTTTCTTTTGTAATCCTAAATGCATAAATGTCTTCTTTATAGCGGTATTACAAAGTATAATAGCATTTCTGCACACAAATGTCCTGCTATCACAGAGGTCATATGGATTAATCCTTCTGTAAACATCTCACTATAAGTTTCAATGTCAAGGTGAAAGTTATGAAACCGGTCATGAAAATGTAATCTCAGTACAAATGCAACCAGAGCACACAGAATTACAGTTTTCATCCTTTTTTTGTTAGTAATCTAGTAAACCACTGAAGTATTATAATCCCAATCGATGTTTAAGTCCATCTGACCGTGTTGACAATTGGGAAGAACATGAGAAATGATTACCTCCACAATCTCCTTGAGCTCTGTTTTGTCGATGCAGCCACTCCCATCCTTGTCATACATTTTAAAAGTCCATTTCAGTTTGTGCTCCAACTTTCCTCGCAGCACTAGATTCAAGGCTGCAACGTACTCCAGAAAATCAATAGTGTTGTCCTATGAAAAAAATGAAAGGGAGGGAAAGAGAAAAGAGGATTGACCTGTTAAAAATTCTGTGAATTTTCAGGTTCATTTTTTTTCAATATGCAATCTCTTTCCCAGTATTCTATTCTATTCTATTCTATTCTATTCTATTCTATTGGTGTCAAGTATTTACCATACAGTCTATGGTATTTACACACTCACTCCTACACAGTGTTTATGCCTACTTTAGTAACTTAACTGAAATTGAATAACTTACCCCATTTTTATCAAAAGCACGAAACATGTTTTCTATATAATCGGCCGCTTCTGGGTTTCCAGTTACACCAAAGAAGCTCTTGAACTCATGCATGAAGAGGGTCCCGCTCGGACATTCAACCACAAACTTTTTATACCACTCCTGCAGTTCAGCAACATCAATCTCTTTATCGTCCGAATCCTCACTGAGTCGCTGACCCATCGCGAAAGATGACAATAAAGAACACAAGCTCTGCTTCTCAACAAAAAATGTCCATTATCACATCTGTCAGCTTCACTGTCCTGGAGTTCTCCCTGATCCAGACATCCCAATAAACCTTTTAAGCCCCACAAACTGATAATCCAACACCAAAAATGTCTGATTTAGGATACAAACGCGTATGCCCTTTAAAAATAATAGTAAAAACTGAAGTTACAAATTTCAGTATGTACCAAAGTGTAAAACTAACCTCAGTCTATTAGCAAAGGTGCTCTACTGGCTTGGGATTCAGCACAAGGACTATTTTGGATCACATGACTGAAAGGGATTATTCATATCAATCCATGTCTGAATTAATTAGCTTGAAACAAGATCAAGCGCTTTGCAATAATTCATCATTTAGCACACAGAGTGTTCCATTCCTCAATTCAGGTTCAAGGGCTCCCTGAGGGTCTCATGTCAGAGCATTAACCATGACCTGGTTATTTTTTACCTGTTAAATCTAAAATAATCTTTTGAAGGCCACGAATTCCCCAAACATTCTTCCATTTAATTACTGAAAAAAATCACTCAAAAATGGATCAGTGAAAATACATTTGGATACTGTTTACTTCTTCTATACACTATAACATAGCACCTCACTTCTGAGAAACCAAAACGAGAGAAAAAAAAAGAAAAAAAAGAAGATCCCATACTGGACCTTCCCAGGTTGTCTATGATGGCCTTACAGGGGGTCTGAAGACATATACACTGTAAACTTTGTTTTTCAAAGTTGTATATAAAACAAAGATTATTACAGTACATTTTACAAGACAATAAAATGTCAGTCTCTACTTCAAAATGTCACATTTAATTTGTTACTTGCCATTTCTTTGTAATTATTTGTGAAATTTGCAAGCAATTTCTGATTTTTTTCTTTAAAATATTCTTTAAAATAATATATATATATTTTAAAATGAATGTCCAAAGGTGGTACATAAATGATATACTTAATATTATAGAAACAAGTAATGTCTCCTAGAATTAAAGTTATGCTACTAAAATGTTACTGAGAATGCATTTATCTAGCATTTTTATATTGGGATTCCCTTGTTTAGCTGACTGGGAAGGGGTGGGGGTCCCTGGATCTGAAATGTTGAAAGCCCTGACCATATCCTGCTCTTGGTCACTCAATCCTGTGAATCATTCAGAAAATCTGAGTCATAATCCCCTCTGCCCTCTGGTCTTCCTATTAATAGTTTTTCAAAAATAGGATCTGAGAAGTCTGGCCTAGTTCATGAGGGTGGTGCATTTTGTCTGGACTCGTACCACTTTGGATCACAGTGAAAACTAAAATCTAAATGGTTACACTCTTTAAAATAAGGGTTATTGGCATCAATGGTTTTATAAAGAACCTTTAACATCCATGGAACCTTTCTATTCCACAGAAAATCTTTATACTAAAAAAAACACACGTTCTTTTAAGAACTATTTATCACTTAAAGGTTCTTTGTGGAACCAAAATGGTTCTTTTATGGCAATGCTGAGAAAACGTTCATTTGGAACCTTTATTTGTAAGAGTGTAATAACAAAAATAATGGGGTTGTGGAAGTCCAATGGCCTTGTTTTTAGGGTGACCCAGACCCAATAGATCACAAAACTGTTTTAACGTGATATGTTGCCTCTATTACTCAGGTTACAACGTAACAGTGTACTGTCTCCAAAATGACAGAAAGAATGTACTGTAGAAGGTATAATTTGATCCTGTTATTAGTAGCCTACTTAAGGCCACAATGTTGATAGTTCTGCAATGAGATATAGGGTCAATAGAGATATATAACCTCAAAGAAAAGGGATTACGTGATATTAAAGAATATAAATACAAAGCAGCAGACTAATAATATGATTTTACTATAATAATCTCTTTGTATATGCAGTGAAGAAGTGTCTGTTTTACAGTGTTCACAATGCTTTGATACATTGCACACACATCTTCATGCCGACATACAGAAATGTTACTGGTCAAAGATACTCAGTTGTGTTCAAGTGCAAACACATAATACAGCAGGCCCCATAAGGTCTGTTTTGTCAGTCCATGAACTTTAAAGACCTTTTCCAAAGTGCTGACTATACTTTATAAGGAGCTCATCTGGCCTACAGGTATCCAGGCCACTCATTGCACAATTAATCTTATTGGATTAATGAATACAATAACAAATATAGAGAACTTGTACACAACTTCACATACATTTGGAATGCAAAATAATGTTTTGAATGAATTTTTACTATTTTACTAATCATTTACTTGTATTTTGCTTTTGTGCCATGCATTAGATGACAAAACCTTTGTCAGAGTTGTAATTATAGTGCCATTAAAATCAATTAGATCTGAAACGATTTAGTAGTTTACAGTCATAATAGTTCCAAACAAGGCAGTAATCAGTACTGACTGATGGAGAAATGAGTATGTTCACTTTCAATTACAAGTCATAAATGGATTTTAATATCTTTAGTTCTAATGAACAGCTGAGCAGTGCTGATTTTTATTTGTGATCAGGATGATAAATTGGCCTATATAAAAAATATTAATCACTGCTCTAATCTGATATGACACTATCAGTTACGATGATACAAATATATCATGCGAATCAATAACACGGACAAGAGGAGAAAGTTCTTTACATTTTTTTTATTTTTTTTTAATTACTAACAGATGCCCCTGGGTGTCAGTGTTACAACAGTTTTATACTGTGAATGGCTGGTTGACCACGTTCTTTTGAACCTGTATATGTTTTAATACACAATGAATTCTTAGGGCTGATTGATTTACACGCAAAATATAGTTTATAACTGCTAAGATTAAAGACTGTAAAGTCAAAATTGTCTTGTGAGGATTTAACAGATTTATTTAAAGCGATTACTAACGTGAAAGTACCTCAGAATGACACTTTAGCATTAGTCAGCGCACTGACCGCGGGTGCAACATTATGCAATCCAAAAAAAACAACAAAAAACCCCAGAGAGGAGAGTTATTTATCGGCTCTGATTTGAGATTAATGTCTGATCCAGTTGCCAGGGCAGTGAAATAATATTTCCTCTGTCTCTCATCCCACCTGCATAAGCCCCTCACCCAAAACACACAGCAGAGAACCGAGAGCAATATTTCTGACGGTAGCCTAGGCTACATCTCGCTCCTTTAATCAAAACGAGTAATAATCATCCACAGCACATTCACACTGCGGGGAAATTAAAAAGCAGAAATTAGGATAAGTACAGAGTGCTGCTGTTTAATTAGAGTAGGCAGATACCTGAGCAGGGATTCAAAGGCTTATTAATCACTTTACTGTTTACTGTTAATTATTTTTTTTGATGCAAATTAATGAATTATTATTTGGCCACGTCTTTCGTCTAATATGTGTACCCTCAGGGCCGGCCGTTTCTAGCCATTTTGACGCCCTAGGCGAAATCCCTATTATGTATATAATAGTATGTAAATGTATATCCTGAATGCACTGTAAGTCGCTTTGGATAAAAGCGTCTGCTAAATGCATTATTTTATTTATTTAAATTTATTTAATTTAATTTTATATATATATTAGGGCTGTCATCGTTAAAGGCACAATATGTAATTTTCGTCGCTAGAGGGCGCGTATTCAAAATAAACAAATAGACAAAGGCATAGTTATTCTTCGAAACATTTGGGATAATGTAAGTACACAAGTCAGCAAAATATATAACACCGTTCTAGAGGTTTTTGGATATTTTAATAAAAAAATCTTACATATTGTGCCTTTATATGGCGATTCATTTTACAATCCTTAATGCGTTAAAATAATTTTGACAGCCCTACACTGTACACATACTATGAAATTCTGAATTTTTTTTCTTTCATATGTGCTTATATGGGCTCCTTATATAATTGCCACGTTGAATCAAGGTAGTAAAAAACAGACCACAGAGTAGTATCCAAGAAACCAGAGGGATTCACAGCAGATCCAACAATAGTCCGAACAGTGGTCCAGTAGTCCAAAATGAAAGTAGTAGTCCAAGACGGTAGTCTAGAAACGAAAAAGAACCAGACAAAACGCAAACACAGATCGTCACAAAACAAACAAACAGCCCAGCGTGGAGCGGCAGCCAGATGCACACATAAATCTGCCGGAAGTGAGCCACGTTGAAAGAGAGGCCTAGGATGGCGAACATGCCTGTTCGATTAACATTCGTTAATGTAGTATAACTGTGACATACACATGTTTTGTAATCTGAATGTACATTAAATGAAATTAAGTTGTTTCATTGCTTTCTCTGTCTTCAACCCCAACATTTGAGCTTTTCTTGTGCTTCAGGTCAGAACACAGCTCATTCCCTTTGAAATACTGGAAGAAAATCTAAATAATACATCTTTAAGCAATAATAATTTACCATCATTGAGAAAATTGAATAAAACTAGCGAATACAAATCAAAGTGACACTCTTGGTAGTCTGCTTTTTATTTTGATAGCACTCTACACAGATATAAACTCCACAACAAACAATAACAAATGCAACTGATAATCCTTTATGGATCCAGTAAAACTTAGTTACAGAGGTAACATATTATGCACTGATACAGTGCACAGTTTGTAGATGCCCAAGCTGCCGACGAGTCAGGTATGTTTTCGCCTGTCCCGATATGACAGTTGCCCGCACCAATATGGCGGCGACGTTGACGTGCGGTCGAGCGGCCAATGAGGCGTCTAGGTATTTATTATGTCTATGGTCCAAATACCCCCACTTGCGGTCTTTGCACTTGACCACTTATATGACGTATTTCTTGTATTTGGCCTACCAAACTGTTGATTTGGCCACTCCTAATGTTCCTGCTATCTCTCTGATGGATTTGTTTTGTTTTTGAAGCCGAACAATCGTTTCACTTGCATGGAGTGCTCCTTTGACCGCATGATGTGGGTTCACAGCAACAGCTTCCAAATGCAAATGGCACATGTCTGTTCAGTAGTCCCTATAACAGAGGACACAATTTAATTATATGTAATATCTAATTATTATTAATATTTAACATGCATTGGAAAGGTTTCCGTGACCTCTCGTGAGATCTCGGCAAAAAGTCTCACGATTTATTTCCAGAACATGATGTATGATGGGATACACTAAGCCTCGAATAGCGCTCCGGAGCTGTATTCGAGAACACTGCGCTTTGCCGTTTTTAAGACCTGGGACAGTCTTGGCACTTACTTCCTGTTGCGGGCACACGCTCTCAAGTGGCCAAGACCGCAAGTGTGGGTATTTGGACAAGGCTTGTTGCAACATACCTAAGGATGCGTTAAATTCGACAAAGCGGTTTAATAAAGGATTTATTTATCTTGTGAATTAGTGAATTTTACTACACCAGTATTTTTAATTGGCTGTTAAAGTTTTATATGGGAATATTAATATTAAACGACACACTGAACCTTTAATAATGCATTGGCGCAAAAACGCGCACCTTTTGGACAATTTCACAACATAATTTCTCGACTGCCACAAATACTGCCTAAAAAAATACTGATTTTGTGCACTTTTGACTGTACCAATATTTGAAATTGGCCTTTGAACTTAGTTTTATTGCATGGCAAAAAAAAAACAAAAAAAAAACTTACCATGCCAAAGCACTGACAGAACCCATTGATCTAATGGCATTGTTGAGCGCTTCAAATGCAAACTTTGCATGCAACAATCAAGAGGCAGTAATTGACAGTGCTCTGATCCAATGGCATACAGGCATCGTCAGATTGACAGTACTGTAGCCCGATAATGTTGGAGGATTCAGTGGAGGCGGCAATCATATTTCAGGGTGGTCGTGCCACTCTTTATCACAACCCTGCTAAACACAAACACAGCATGTTCGTGTCTTTTAACGGTTAAGTAAAAAAAAAGAAAAGATAAATATTGAAATGCTAGCACTTACAGCACCTTTAAAGGGATAGTACACTCAATAATACAAATTCTGTCATCATTTACTCACCCTCATATCATTCCAAATCTGTTTGGAATTTCTTCTGTGGAATACAAAAGGAGATCATTTGAAAAATGTCTCTGAGGTTTTTTGTTTAATACAATAAACGTTTTGGACCCCATTGACTTTCAAAATTCCTTCTTTTGTCAGTCATACATATTAAGAATGATGTGAGTAAATGATGCCAGAATTACAATTTTTGGGTGAAATATCCCTTTAAGCCAGGCAAATTAAATTGATTTCAAATCATAAACATTTTACATAAAGCTTCAACCAACAGCCATCAATAACCTAGTTATGAATAAATGTCTCAACTCGCACAGGTCCATGTCTACAGTGCTCATACAACATCAAATCTATAGTCCCATAGTTCTTAACAGAATAAACGTGGATAACAGTTACCTGTTTTTTCAAAGTGTAACAACAGAGGTTGATTCAGTGCATGGTTGACAACAGTACGCTAGAGGGTAAAACAGCTTTCGCTGTGTGGATGGGTGCAGTGTAATCTCATGGGACATTGTGAGTTCCCCTGGGCCGACCGTGTGTCTCTGCTCATCTACCTCAGTGTGAAACAATCCTCCATGGCAATATTTCAGATGTGGAAAAACATGAACTAAAATTGCATTTTCTGCTCAAGGCTAAAACCGATACTTATCTATCTAGATTAGAGTTTATGCAGTGCATGAGATAATGTGGATTTTGATTGATTTTCTTATGGAGATTATGAGTCAGAAGCTGAAATGCGCCCAGAGTATTGGCACTGCATGTTGAAGACTGTCAGAGGCCATCAGCTACCACTAGTACACCACTACATGACAGCACAACATCATAAAAAAACAACAGACCATCTCAACAGTTGCTCAGATTATGGGTCAACATGACAGCCTGTCACCTCACAAAGCAACAAAACAAACAGGTTAACCCACGAAACACTGGATAAACTGCATTTAGTTCAACAACCCACCACAGAGAATATCAGAACATGGAGAAACATGAAAAATCACTGCTACTTAAGAGTTTAGGTGATCATACTCTGCGTTTACTCCAAAGTGATTTACATACAAATAAGTGTAAAAGACGAAATGCTTTTGAACATGTTTATATAATAAAAAAAAAAGCCCGGAGTCCAACAATTTGAATTCCCTAAAGTAATTTAAAGCACTGTGGAGAGGTCTGAACGACACCTCTGAAATGGAGTAAAACATTTCGCACCTCTAGATATGAAAATATGAGCTCACTTCACCCACATTCGCCAGCGCTCAGATTGTGGTCAAATGAATTCAGAAAACTGTTTAACATCTTGCAACATTTTTTTCATTCTGAGTAAATTAGTTCAGCGTTTCCATTTCGTAGAGGCAGCAGAAATGAGACTCGAGCGAAAAATACTCTGCCAAGATGAGTCATGTGTCATGTTGCAGAATTCATAGACAAGAAAAAATAGAGGTATATTTCTCTCTGCATTATCTCTTTCCCTCAGATCATCTATTCACACGTTGTCTTCTCTTGCGGTGCTGGAGGGTGTTTCAAATTTGTACCTCTGTGACATTTAACCTCACATAAAGCAAAGCGAAAATGAACTCGCTATTTAAGTTAGCCTGCAGCAGAACCTACATTAATGAGACCAAAGATAAAATAAAATAAAAATAAAATAAAATAAGAAAGCTCATCTCCGGGCATTGTCACATATCTTCCAGTCCTCTGTTGTCTGCGAGCATGGCTGTCATGGCTTCATACAAGCAGAAATATGTCTATTCCCACTTTAAAACAATGCACATGATCACCATCTGCCAGCACACATCACAGTCATGGGGGAGGCATATATCTAAAACAAGTATGTGGATTGTATTTGTTGTTCCTTTGATTCTAATGTTTCTAGGAGGCATTTTAATGTTGCATGTAAACCAAACTGACATTCAATCCTCACCATCCCAACCAAAAACACACAAAGAGCCATTTGCACTCAAACAATGATCAGTATGAATATGTATGAACATCTTATTATGCCCTCGGGCACCATATCGCCCAATAACAACAGGTCAGCAAACCGTCTGAGACCAGAACGTGATGATAATCGGTGAGTGGGTAAACATATTTATACAAACACACGCAGACCAGATAAATCAAACCCTCACTGACCTCTCATAGCAAATATGCACCTGAAAGTGCATTCAAACCTGTCACTAAGCATTGTGAATTCCTGACATGCATGAGTTCTTTTTTCGGCATGCTAAATGAGCTCAGTGACCCGATACCCTTGTCAAATCATCAGTGGGGGCAATACAAGACCCTCACAGGGCATCGGTGAAGCAAAAACGAGGCGTATGAGGTCTACGTCGAGGGTTTTATCTCATCAAAAATTACAGGAAGTGAGCCCTCTGTCCTCCTCCACGTCCCCTGAGAGCGTTCATCTCTCGCCCTGTAAATGGGTCACTCAGAAACAGTCAACGTGAGCCGTGAATCGCAACTACATTAGTTACACAAGCTTCAGTCTGGATCCAGAACACCTGAGAAGAGATGATGCCAACCCCTCAGAGGACCTCAGATGATGCCAACCCTGAAACAACATACAGAACTACCACATTTTGCTATAAGTTTGATTGCATCATATAATAATTGCTGTTAATAGTGTTCATCGTCTGTTTTATTATGTCTTAAATTGATTTTTCCGTACTGCTGGTTCGTCTGGTCAGAGGAGAACTGGCCCCCCGACTGAGCCTGGTTTCTCCCAAGGTTTTTTCTCCATTCTGTCACCGATGGAGTTTTGGTTCCTTGCCGCTGTCGCCTCTGGCTTGCTTAGTTGGGGACACTTCATTTCCAGCGATACCGTTGACTTGATTGCAAAGATACTATTTAAACTGAGCTGGATGTTGACATCACTGAATTCAATGATGAACTGTCTTTAACTGAAAAATTTGTGTTTACTATTGTCATTTTGCATTATTGACACTATTTTCCTAATTAATGCTGTTCAGTTGCTTTGACACAATCTGTATTGTTAAAAGCGCTATATAAATAAAGGTGACTTGACTTGACTTGACATTGACTAGATTTAATTAGCTCTTACACTGAAGAAACAACTTCTGATTAAATATGAATATCACAGCATGTGAACTCGAGCTGCGAACACATTTCCTGTGTTGAATGTGCTGAGCGATCCTGGAAATTTGCTCAGTTGATTTATTAAGAATTTATAAAATTGTAGTGTCTGATAAGTTAGTGTCAAGGTTTTCCTCATACACTCTAAAAAATGCTGGGTTGTTTCAACCCAACTTTGGGTCAAATATGGACTAACCCAACTTTTGGGTTAAAAATTTAATGTAAAAATTTAACCCAACGGTTGGGTTAGTCCATATTTGACCCAATGTTGGGTTGAAACAACCCAGCATTTTTTAGAGTGTACAGCACACTCCAGAAGAAAAACACACTTTGTAAACTTTGTCCAAACTGCATTAGTATTAAAGGAATGTTCTGGATTCTATACAAGTTCTCTTTCCACAGAAAATATTTTTCGACTTGTTCATCAGCAAATAAAAACAAATATGATAGCTTATATATTTACAGCAATGGATTTCACAGTGGTCAGTTTGTAGGAGAGGGCATTACACTGTAGGATCGACATAAAAAAAATGTTTTTTGAAAGTGTAACCAAAAAAATTAAACATATTCATGCCAACATGAGATTACATTAATTTGAAAGTTATATTGAATATTTCAAATTCTAACATAACCATTTAAAGAAGGTGTTTTGAAAAACAGACCTATTTATACATGTTTTTTTGATTATGGGCTATGGTGACAAAAGCTCCAAAAACTATGGCAGGGTTTTCACTCCTATTGACCAGAGAATTTGGGATAAGGACTCTTTAAAATAAGAAGTAATTTTACATGACAACAATACAAATGTAAAAATTATTTATATTTATGTTTGGGGTCAGTAATGTTTTTAAAATAATACTTTTATTCACGAAGGATGCATTAAATTGATCCAAAGTGACAGTTAAGGCATTTATAATGTTACCAAAGATTTCTTTGTGAAATAAATGCTGTTTTTAAAACCTTTCTATTCATAAAAGGATCCTGGAAAGAAATGTATCCCGTTTTCCACAAAAAGCACAAGCAGCACAACTGTTTTCAACATTGAAAATAATAAGAAATGTTTCTGGAGCAGCAAATCAGCATATTAGGATGATTTCTGAAGGATCATGTGACACTGAAGACTGAAGTAATGATGCTGAAAATTCAGCTTTGCATCACAGGAATAAGTGACATTTTGAAATATATTCAAATACAAAACAGTTATTTTAAATAGTTAAAAACATTTCACTATATTACTATTTTACTTAATATTTAATCAAATAAATGCAGTCTTCGTGAGCTTAAGAGACTTCTTTCAAAAACACTAAAAATCTTAACAGGTTAAATAACAGATTTTTGTACAGATTAATAAAAAAAAAAAAAACACTTTAATAAAAATACATGCCTTGCCCCTTAAATGTCCATTGCAAGAGCATTACTGTAAACAAATTTTTTTGGCTTGTTTTAAGGGACACATTAAAATAATAATCTGTGCTAATGGACAGTATTTATCAGATACTTTCAAGCTAAACCTGTTTTGAACCCAGAACATTCCTTTAATTAACCAGCTAGATGAACCATGTACTCCTCCATCTCCCCTGTCACATGCTACAGTGAGGCATCAGTGATTTGCCGCTATAAGAGTTGCTCTTTCCACGCATAACAATGCTCAATTTCACACGTGCATGGCTGTGAAAGTACAAAAACACACATACTCCCATTTCTGAAGTCTCGTGCAGAAGATCCTGTTTGTCAATCGTACAAAAAGTGCTAAACATGCTACCTCAGACGGGTGCTGTGGCAGCGTTGTGGATATGGCCCTAAGTTCCTCTTATTTTGCCAGAAAATTACCCTGCTTTGATACTGAAAAATGCTGTACAGTTCAAAGGCGCCTGGAGTGTTGCGTGTGCCTGTCTGTGTAGGTCTGCACATCCATCGATCTATATATATATATACTAATATATTTATAATTATATATATTAATAAATATATGTATTAATACATTGCTATATTTAATATAGTTAGATGAATGATATATTTATGTATTTTTTGCTTGTCTTAGATCTCCAGTCCAAAACTCTTCTGTCCAGGGGTGTGGAACGCTGTCCAAGCTCCAGTAGATTTTCTCCACTATTCAAAGTATAAAGCTGATGCGTCCTCTGAGGGGAAAGTCTGTGAATATTTGTCGGAGACATACACGTCAGCTTGACGTCAGTATGCTCGTGTGTGTTTGCAGAGCTTACACTCCGGAAAGTACAGCATGTGAGGATTTGTGTAGTTGTTCATTAGTGTGTGTATGTGTGTGTCAGACTGTCTCTTTCAAACAGAGGGCTTCCACGGCGTTGCTGGGACCCTGGGACACCCCTCCGATGAGGAACAGCATGTTGGGGGTCTGAATGGAGGCACAGGAGCAGCGAGGGCTAGGTAAGGGAGCCACGGGTTCCCATCTCCTCTTCAGTTGGTTATAACTCTCCACTGACGCCAGTGGGGATGGCTGGTTACCTGAAAGCACACGAAACAAAGCACTGTCACAAATATACAAAAACCCAGAGATATGTACTGAAGTTTCAAAATTGTGTAGCAAATGCATGACAATTCGAATTTATCAGTGGCTTACACTGATATTAACCATGAAATATTTTAAATGTTGCCTTTTCATTTAATACAACCGTAGACTATGTATCCTAGCTGTGAAGTCATCTATATGCTAGTGCAGAGGTTTTCAAACTGGGGTCACTATGGAGTGTTTAAGGGTCCACTGTTTTTTTTTAATTAATTTTTTTTAATAAAATGTATTTTTATGGCAGTTAAAGTTAATATGTTAATATGTAATATTAAATAAGTTTTACATAGTATTATTATTATATATATATTTTTTTACATATTTCTTTAAATACTACCATTTCATCAAAACTGACATCACTACACACACACACACCTTTTTTATTTCTTATTAGAAAAAAAAACACATTTTCAACATTTAACAAATATTTTCAGATATAGTTATGAAAAAATATAATATAATATATATAATACTATATAATAGAAATGTAATCTAATCTAATCTAATCTAATAGAAATGGCTTTAGTAAAATGTCAATAATAAAAGCCAATTATTTAATTTCAGAAATTAAACATTTTACAAATTTTATTTGTAATTTCATTAGTGTCAAGATTTTCTGCATATAGCACATTTCAGAAAATAGTGTATATGAATATAAATATGTTTCATATATTTTTTTTAAATAATTTTTATACTTCTAATACTATATATTTATTATATAAACAAACAAAAAATGTAGCAGGTATGCGCATTAAAAACGAACAGTATTTCTCTTTTAAAAACATGCATTAAAAATACGGTTGACTCATCCTGTACTACACAGATTTTTATCCAATCAAATGCTCTCTCAAAATGTGAATACCACCTACATCTAACTAGCAAGTAGCAAATCATAATCCATGGCTGTGATGTAAAATATTGGCTATTTAAAAAAGGGGGGATAAACTCCTCAATATTTCCCACCTAAACTTTGTGATTTTCAAAGAAAAACACAGAAAACTGTGCCTGTCCAGAATGAAAGGTTAGTCAAATACAATAAACGAGTGTCCCAGTCCACATGTCAAAACCTAAAGAAAATATTTCCAGTTTTAGTATATCACACACAGGCAGGTGTGCAGGAAGCGCTGCACATTACACAGCCTCTCCAGCCATTCAATCAACACATCACCCTCTCACTGCACACACACACATTGCGGATGTTTCTTGCAGATGAAGCACTTGCCACCTGGTGGGTTTTGGGACTAAAGCAGGTTTGAACAGGTGGCAGCATGCAGATTTCTTCAAATTATGTAACTCGTACAGATTCTGTGGCTTCTGCTTGGAGAAACTTTTGCTCTGATGTTGCAAAATAAATAAATAAAAACAAAGTTTCGCTGATAAATTCTGGCACAAACACTACAGTCGCAGTGAACAGCGAACATTTTCTCATTTTCCCCGGGGTCAGTAAGACTAGGCTGGGTTTTTTTCACTCTTTTACCTTCAGCGCTGAGACCTACATCATCACATGGGACCTGCCGCTAAGTTTCCATGGTTACTCAAAACGAAACAAAGCACTGTCACAAATATACAAAAACCCAGAGATATGTACTGAAGTTTCAAAATTGTGTAGCAAATGCATGACAATTCGAATTTATCAGTGGCTTACACTGATATTAACCATGAAATATTTTAAATGTTGCCTTTTCATTTAATACAACCGTAGACTATGTATCCTAGCTGTGAAGTCATCTATATGCTAGTGCAGAGGTTTTCAAACTGGGGTCACTATGGAGTGTTTAAGGGTCCACTGTTTTTTTTTAATTAATTTTTTTTAATAAAATGTATTTTTATGGCAGTTAAAGTTAATATGTTAATATGTAATATTAAATAAGTTTTACATAGTATTATTATTATATATATATTTTTTTACATATTTCTTTAAATACTACCATTTCATCAAAACTGACATCACTACACACACACACACCTTTTTTATTTCTTATTAGAAAAAAAAACACATTTTCAACATTTAACAAATATTTTCAGATATAGTTATGAAAAAATATAATATAATATATATAATACTATATAATAGAAATGTAATCTAATCTAATCTAATCTAATAGAAATGGCTTTAGTAAAATGTCAATAATAAAAGCCAATTATTTAATTTCAGAAATTAAACATTTTACAAATTTTATTTGTAATTTCATTAGTGTCAAGATTTTCTGCATATAGCACATTTCAGAAAATAGTGTATATGAATATAAATATGTTTCATATATTTTTTTTAAATAATTTTTATACTTCTAATACTATATATTTATTATATAAACAAACAAAAAATGTAGCAGGTATGCGCATTAAAAACGAACAGTATTTCTCTTTTAAAAACATGCATTAAAAATACGGTTGACTCATCCTGTACTACACAGATTTTTATCCAATCAAATGCTCTCTCAAAATGTGAATACCACCTACATCTAACTAGCAAGTAGCAAATCATAATCCATGGCTGTGATGTAAAATATTGGCTATTTAAAAAAGGGGGGATAAACTCCTCAATATTTCCCACCTAAACTTTGTGATTTTCAAAGAAAAACACAGAAAACTGTGCCTGTCCAGAATGAAAGGTTAGTCAAATACAATAAACGAGTGTCCCAGTCCACATGTCAAAACCTAAAGAAAATATTTCCAGTTTTAGTATATCACACACAGGCAGGTGTGCAGGAAGCGCTGCACATTACACAGCCTCTCCAGCCATTCAATCAACACATCACCCTCTCACTGCACACACACACATTGCGGATGTTTCTTGCAGATGAAGCACTTGCCACCTGGTGGGTTTTGGGACTAAAGCAGGTTTGAACAGGTGGCAGCATGCAGATTTCTTCAAATTATGTAACTCGTACAGATTCTGTGGCTTCTGCTTGGAGAAACTTTTGCTCTGATGTTGCAAAATAAATAAATAAAAACAAAGTTTCGCTGATAAATTCTGGCACAAACACTACAGTCGCAGTGAACAGCGAACATTTTCTCATTTTCCCCGGGGTCAGTAAGACTAGGCTGGGTTTTTTTCACTCTTTTACCTTCAGCGCTGAGACCTACCTCATCACATGGGACCTGCCGCTAAGTTTCCATGGTTACTCAAATTGAAGTGCAGATGATATGAATGGACTGGTGCGGTGACTATTGTTATCATAATTTCCTGTTAGAACAAACACTATGGCGAATCCTCTTGCAGTAATCAAAAGTGTCACGTCGAGCTGTGCTCTGGCGCTGGCGTGGAGAGCTTGTGCGTGTTGCTACATATCCTCAGGCCCTTTGGTGTTCACACAAATACATATTTGTAAAAGCAGTTTTGTAGGAGCTGTTTTGCAAAGGTTAGATTCATCTGCGATTCTATCACATACTCTGATTCGTTTGTCCAGACAGTGTTGTAAATATCTATGTAAGTATCTATGTTCGTTGCTATAGTAACGACATGAACATCAACACAACGCCAAGAGTCTTTCACATGCTACAACTGAGAGCATTTGTCAGAGTGGAAAGTGATGGTGGAAAAACCTGAAGTTTTGTCTGTCATGACATCTTGCCACGGTGCCAAACTCAGAAGGCACATGAGAGAACATTAAGCAACTGAGGCATTTTACTCAGTCAAGCACAGAATGCACAAAACCATAGACTCATTCACTACATAGTGAATGCCACATCTCCAATATGGACCTAATAGCAGCCATTAATTCTAGAAAGACATGAGGAGCTACAGGGAATGGAGCATCTCCTCCACTTATGTCATTATTTCTCTATGTGTGCATAAGTCTGTATGGCCTTATGAGTTTCTAACAATGCCTGTTAAAAAAAAAGAACAGAGGAAAAAGACTAAAGCACTATGAAAGAGACACAAAAATAGCTCAGAAAATCACCAGATAAAAAGATGAACAGCAACAGCAGAGACACTAAAAACGAAGGGAGGAAAAAACACACCCGCAATGTGCACCGAGACAAGACATGAAGGGGGGACGGGGTAGAAAGAGGTGACAACAACTAAGAGAGGATAGAGCAAGCAGGTGAAGGAAGAAGTAGTGCTACACTAAAATGTGAATGTTCTCACGCAATGAATAATGGAGACGCTCACACACACACACACACACACACACAATCCTCCATTGGCTGCTGTGATGCCTGAAATTATGTCTATTTCTATACATAGGAAAAGATGAAATAAAAATGTGCCATGTTTAATCTGCAACGCTCTGCCCTAAATATCGTTTTTTGAGAAGACACTGAAATTTCTCGCCCACTCTTTGAGCTGACATTTATTAAAGAAATTTCTCTCTCTCCCTCTAGTAATGCAGCCACAGACAAACAGACTGGAAAAAAATAAGGCAGTATTTGAGACGGATATTCAGAGCTTTTTCATTGGAGCGTAAAGACCCAAATGAACAAATCATTTTGTTTGAAGACACGTCAGTCTAGGGAACAGGCTGTCGTTGAGTAACTCCACATATTCATTGTTTCATAATGAGGCTAAATGTGATTATTTGACTTTCCAATTAAAATTAAGTTCTGCTTATGAAGGGAATGCTGATCAAACTACACACTAAACAATCAGTGCAAATTATGCCGATCACTTCTTAAGGGTAGGTCGCATAGTTCGTAAAGTTGTTGAGATGTGGCCTGTAATTGTTGCAGATGGTGTACTGTGAGGTAGATTCTTGTTGCTAGGTGACATTAGTGCACAGTACTTACTCATGGCTGCACATAAAGACCTGACATAATGAATCCATTTGCTTGATATGGCATTTTATTATGAGGCCGTTTCTGCCGCAGGTTGTTCCGAAAAATCAGTCTTCGTGCTGTGCTTTGTAGATTTCTTTCAAGGTTTTCTAAGCTCAGTTGATCCTATTTGCATAATCTATTCAACATCAGCAGTTACTTACCGAGTCCCCCCGCAGCGATGACCCGTCCACCGAGACAGCCAGCTACGAAGTCTGCCCGCTTCTCTCTCATGCGACAGCTCCGCGTGGCTTTCAACCACACACCTGCACACAGGTGAAAAACACGCACCAGAGGTTAAAGGTCAGAGAGGTCAAGATCGCACCATGGGTATTATCGGTAAAACCAAAACCACATTTTCATGTAGTTTAGGAACTAAAATAACAAACTAAACATACTAAAATTAAACTAAAAATATATTGACATGTTTAAAAATACAACATCTAATAAAAAATAATACCAAAATTACACAGAACAACATTTTTAAAGGGGTCCTATTATGCTTTTTCACTTTTTTAATTTTAGTCAGATGGAGCAAGGGGCGTGGCAGTACTGAAACACCGTCTAAGCTGTTCGCCAATCACAACGCACTGGGACAGCTAACCAATCACAACACATTTTGTTTTTCGGAAGGCGGACCTTCATCAAAGCCGGAACTAATCGAGCTGTTTGTGCCAGGCTGGGGAGAAAGGTATTT
Source organism: Sinocyclocheilus anshuiensis (assembly GCF_001515605.1). Lineage (NCBI taxonomy): Eukaryota > Metazoa > Chordata > Actinopteri > Cypriniformes > Cyprinidae > Sinocyclocheilus > Sinocyclocheilus anshuiensis. The sequence goes on along the minus strand of NW_015549558.1, from coordinate 142,897 downwards.
TAACAATGTAAATGATGTGAAAAATAATGCGTTGTTCGAACCACCAAGCGTGAGAGCATGTTCTAGTACACCCCCAAAACAAAATCAAGACTTTGTAAAAGAGCATAATAGGACCCCTTTAAATTAAAATGGAAACAGAAAATATACAAATAAAATCTTAACAAAAGTTAAGTTCTTAACTTAATAAAATATTAACAAAAACTATAATAGTATAACAATGCCTGGTCCAGTTAGCCCTAGTCTCATGTAGCCAGACCTTCAGACTGACAGCAGAAGGTCTGGACTCCATAGCAGCTTTCATTGGCTGAGGACTGGCTGACATATAAAACAACCAATCACAGTTAGATTTGTTCCACGTGATGTTTAGGGGCGTGAAAATGTACATTTTCCCTACGATAACAGACAAATTCATCTAAATAAATTATTCATTCAAGAACATTGTTAAAGTTTACCGCAACAATGGTGCTGCGAAATTCACATACTTTTGAAAATCCAGCATTTAGTTGATCCTAATTGCTCATTGTCACAGTTTTAAACACAATAGATTTTTTTCCTCTATAAGGGGATTTGGCATCACATCAGCTTTGTTTCAAGACAGACTGTTAAAGAATGCGAAACGTCTCCTGGAAATCCTGTAGAATTAGATGATGACTTCCAAAATAAATAGTGAAATACACACTCACACACACACACACACACACACACACACACACACATATATATGATATAAAAGTCAGATGGCTTTTATGTCTCAGGTGTTTGCCTCAAAGGCTTTCATAGTTTCCATGTCCAATGATGGCAGATTTTAGATCATGAACTTTCAGGGAGTCCTGTGTTAGCCGAACAACTGTTGTTGAGATCCCTCCAGGTATTCTAGACTTCCTTGGGGTCTTCAAAAATCAATATAAAGCCCCAGAATATGTCTCTGATTCACTCAAATGTAACCAGATGGGGCATGTTGCTTGTGGTCATTTGTCAGCATGTGGGAACCAGCCAAAGTTGACATGGAAACCATAATTTACCACAATGACTGCAATGAAAGAAAACAAGTGAGAACTGAAAGTCAGAGCTGTTATTGTAAATAAGTGAAGTGACATGTGGCCAAGTATGGTGACCCATACTCGGAATTAGTGCTCTGCATTTAACCCATCCTAAGTGCACACACACAGCAGTGAACACACACACACTGTGAACACACACCCGGAGCAGTGGGCAGCCATTTATGCTGCGGCGCCCGGGGAGCAGTTGGGGGTTCGGTGCCTTGCTCAAGGGCACCTCAGTCGTGGTATTGAAGGTGGAAGAGAGCGCTGTACATTCACTCCCCCCACCTACAATCCCTGCCGGTACGAGACTCGAACCCACAACCTTTGGGTTACGAGTCCAACTCTCTAACCATTAGGCCACGACTTCCCCTGTTCTTAATGACTTGCCTGGTTAAATAAAGGGTTAAATGAAATGAAATAGAGAGAGTTCAGACTCACACACACACAATCAATCTGCCCTAAACTATACAGACGGCTTGATAGACAACTTTAGTGATGAACAAACAGCTGAGGAGGGCATATCTCTCTATTTTTGATTCCCTAACATGCCATGACCATGCAGTCTCCGGAAAGCAGTCTCCCTGTATGACACCATCTGCCTGGGAGCAAATTTATGCCCTCAGTTTTCTCAGACGTTCCCATACACAACGTCTTCACTCACTCTTTTTGACTCCACTGATTGTTTTGAGGGCACTTTAAAATCTGTTAACTCCATTTCCTTTCTTTGTTGTAACCTTCAGCCACCTGCCATCTCTTTCCACCATTGTGGTCTCCAAGCTCTTCAGCGTTATCCCAAATTTTCTCCCTGCTGTCAGCCTCACATAAAAGAATGCTATCTGTTTGAAAAATACTCTATAGGCCACTGTATCCCCACCCGCACACTCTTACTTGTCCTTATCGGACTTAATAGCCCTCTTGCTCAAGGTATCAAGGTCTCCTCATGAAGATAAGAAATACTCTGCTGTAACCCAATCTTGTCCTGACTGATGGCACAATCTGTGGAGCTGCTCTGAAATCTGTCTGAAGAGTGAATATCTTTCAGCACTTTTTGATTCTTTAATAGGGTCATAAGAAACCGAATTTTCCTTCATAGTCTGAAGCCAAAAGAGTTTAAATTACTTTAAAATATATACTGTAAGTTTCAGAAGTCAAAAGGTTTATTCTGGTCTTCAGATTCGATTGGCTAAAATGAGTGAATTTGAGTGCTAATACACAGTCCAGCAGCACTAGGACTTTTCACTGTATCTGTGTTTGTTCCAGACAGACTGACAGTCTGTGCATTTGTGGTGGGAGCTTTGCAACTTCTTCTGCAGGTTGCATCGCTACACCAGTATGTGGACACAAGCGACTGTCTTTATGATTGAGTCTGTGAGTTATTTAATTAAGCGATTCATTCAAACAAAGTGATTCACAGCAAATTCGTTTAAACACACTGATTCATTCAGGAACAAAACAAGTGAGTGTCTATATGAGTGAGTCATTGAATTATTTAGTCAGCTGTTTTGTTCAAAGAATTAATTCAGAAACAAAATCTACTTACTATCGTTAAACAGATTAATATATATTAACAGACCATTCCCTTTTATATGTCTTTTATACATCACATTTCATAGAGGAAATTTACATATAGATTTTAAAGGTACAACAGCACAAAACAGCCTCTTTAATTTAGAGAAGTTTCAGAGACAGTGAGAACAATGTTCATGAATATCCAAATTATGAAAATTTTGTAGCAGAAAATCTTATAGAACATTATAAGTAGACCTACGGGTGAACACATTAATACTGATAATAACACCAGTGGTGGTTCCTCATTTCATGTGGTGGATTATGCATTTTATGGACATTAATGTTAATGTAGAAGTTTCCTATATATTTATAATGGAATATATGACTCAGTACTCTGTACAGCACAACAGCAGGAACCAGACAAATAGGTTGAACACTACAGGGATTCAAATATTAATAATACATTGCTTCCTGCCAACTGTCAAATCAAAGATGCTGTTGTCTTGAATCGTCACCTCTGATAATAAAGCTCTGCATTTAAGCACATCCTCTCTAACAAAACTGATGTGCTGAGAAATACAGAGAAAGCAAGCAAAAGATCAAAGATATAAGCTGTCTCAACCTGTCTGCCTTTCTCTGCCTTCACACACACAGCAAGGCAAACTGTGGTAGTTAATGAAGTGTGGCGGCTCCAGCGTGACCGGTCAAGCTGTTTTTAGAAGAGAGAAAGGCATTGACTATCTCATTGGGTACAGGTAAGCTCATTGTATGAGATTACAGCACACTAAAAGGAGAATGAGGGAGAAGTACAGAGAAGAAAAGATTTGGATGAAGGCAAGAAAAGAGAAACGGTTAAGCAGGAACAATTTCCACCACCCCCCCCACCCCCACTGCCCCTTCTGAAACTACGAGATAAACTGGTTGAAATTGCCAGTGACTCCATGCTGACAGGAGTCTGAACGTTTGTTTCGCTCTCTCAATATGTATGAGATTCAAATGGAGCTGAATTAGGATCAGAGTTCACAGATAACACTCTGAAGATCTAAATCACTCAGACTGAAGAAATGCACTCAGAAATGCTCAAATCTGATGGTTTATGTATGCGTTTACAGTGATGGCTTCTCTTCATATATGATCTCTGAAATTCACATTTAATCTCAGATTCATCCATTATCATTTTAACAATTAGGTAAAGGGAACATTCCAGGCCATTGCTGGTCACGTCCTTTCCCTCCTTTATATACAGGTGCATCTCAATAAATTAGAATGTCGTGGAGTTGAGATAGTGAATTGGTGGGTTTTTGTTAAATGTGAGCCAAAATCATCACAATTAAAAGAACCAAAGACTTAAACTACTTCAGTCTGTGTGCATTGAATTTATTTAATACACGAGTTTCACAATTTGAGTTGAATTACTGAAATAAATGAACTTTTCTAATTTATTGAGATGCACCTGTATTGTAAAAGGTAATTTTTCTAGTCTAGTCTCTATTTATTTATTTTTCAGATTTTTAGGCAACCATATAAAGCAAAATGTGACCCTGGACCACAAAACCAGTCTTAATTCGCTGGGGTATATTTGTAGCAATAGCCAAAAATAAAAAACGTTTATAAATTGTAAAAAAAGTAAAGATCATGCTTCATGAAGATATTTTATAAATTTCCCACCGTAAATATATCAAAACTTAATTTTTGATTAGTAATATGCATTGCTAAGAACTTTATTTGGACAACTTTAAAGGTGATTTTCTATAGTGATTAGCATTCCCTTTGGTTGGGCACTTGGAACTTCGTTTATGTTGCTCTAATTTTCTTCCTGTTAATGCAGCAATGCATCCTGAAGTCAGAGTTATTTGATTTCAAGGGAAGAAAAGTAATAAATAGGTTGCTTTTAGAAGGTGACCTGTCTTCTAATTAAAGCATTAGTGTATTTTTTTTGTGTTTATTAATGAACTTTTTCAAATTTCATTTTTCATAAATACCTTGAGATGCTTTTAATTGGGTTTATATAATCCTTAAATAGTGTGTGGTAATATGCTAAACTCACACACAGACTTAAACATTCAGCACGTGAATCAACCTAAATGAAAGGATCAAGTTCCCCCTACAGTTATTTTTTAGTTACTAGAACTCTCGTGTAAGTAAACTATACTAACTAAGCATTTATCAGTACAACATACTATTCCTATTTCACTTTTTTTCAAGGCAATCGGTTTGCATGCTTTTTTTAAGTAAGCCCACTCTCAGATTCCAGATTTTCAAATATCTCGACCAAATATTGCTAACAAATAACAAACCATACATCAATGGAAAGCTTATTTATTCAGCTTTCAGATGATGTATAAATCTGAAAAATTGACACTTAAGACTGGTTTTGTGGCCCAGGGTCACAAATAAGAAATAATGGTGAACACTTTTAGTTCAATTTGTTAAAATTAGTTAAAGGGGTCATATGATGCTGCTAAAAAGAACATTATTTTGTGTATTTGGTGTAATGAAATGTGTTTATGCGGTTTAAAGTAAAAAAAACACATTATTTTCCACATACTGTACATTATTGAGACTTTAGTCTTTGCAACTTTACAGATCTTCTTTATGCACCAAGAGCTTGTAACACTGCAAAGAGAAAAAATTGAAATCGCATCATATGACCCCTTTAATGCATTGGGTATCATGAACTAACAATGAACAATACTTTACTGCATTATAACAAAGCGTAAAAAATTTAAGGGGGTCTGAATACTTTCCGTACCCACTGTATCTCAACTGGTGGGTTGTGACCCAAAAGTGGGTCGCAAGACAGTTCTGATTGGGTCGTGGAGTGTACAGTCAAAGAAACAACAAAAAACGTAATTCTAAATGTTTTTCTGATGCGAGACTTTTATTTTGAAAAATGTGCGTGAACGCTGTTGACACTTTTTTTTGCAGTTTAAGTAAAGACTGCCTGAGAAAAACGTGCTGTCCCGATTTAGTATCTGCAGTCAGATGAGATGTTGTCATGCTTAACGTCAGTCTCATTATTCTATCGTTATTTCTTTAACTTGTTATGAAATAAAAAGTCTCTCACCTCAGAAAAATGAACTATCTTGTCCTGTCAGACATTATGCTGTGCTTGTAGCACACACTCTTCAACTGCACGCGCAAATGCGGTGGCACACGCTGTATATCATTTCACTAAAGCGCAAAAGAAACTACGAGCATGCAACGTGTGAAATAAAAGTAGTATCAATAAATCACATAACTGGTACTTCGTGTGTTAGCTGGGAAGGATTTGCATGAAGGTATATATTTTTAAAATAAATAAATATATATATATATATATATATATCATAAAGTGGGTCGCGGCTTGATGACCATGGGAAAATGTGGGTACCATGGCCAAACCAGTTGAGAAGCACACAGAAAGATATTTCGGTCCATACACTGAAGGCCAATGGGGTCCAAAACAACACTGAACCCCACTGGCTTTATTGTATGATCAAATTCTCTTAACACATTTAGGTACACTTTTGAAAAGTGCACTTTATAATAATACTTTTACTTTAATAAGTACTTTAATAAGTTGTAATATTCTTTTATTTGATTTGACAAACTACAGCACATCTGAAGCACTTGGTTTTAACTGTAGTGTGTTATTTGATATTACATTTAAAATTAAAATATTTTAAATGCACTAAATTGCAACTTCATCATTACAAATATGTTTAGTTTATACCATAAATGCTTGTCAGTACATTCGGCGGTACTTTAAACATATTTCAAAAAGCAACAGAAGTAATTATAAATTATTATTATTGAAATAAGTTCAACTAAATGCATTTAATATAAATTTAAACTATAAAATTTATATTTAATTGTAAATAATCTGCAATAAAGTGTCCTAAAAATACATTTATTTTACACTTAAGTATATTCTTTTAAACTTTTCTAGATATTCTTATGATAAAAAACTATTCTTATCATAGCATCAACTCTTCATTTAGTAGCAGAAAATAAGAAAGGAGGAGTCACATACCAAAGTCTACAAAGCACTGCATTTTTCTGAACTGCTGCTTTAGAATACCTGTCTGCTTGCCCACCTGTCTGTCTGTCGACCTGTCGCTTGCTATTGAACCAGACATGCACACTGCTGCGCTTCTTTCTATAGCTAAAGGTGTTACATGATTGACAGTTCTGCGGGCTCAGAACAGCGACCCAGCTGGAGATGAGACCCTGTGTTTATTTAAAGCCCACAAATCAATCATCTCTTCTCTTTCTATTACGCTCATACATGCGCACACAAGCACATAGCCCTCGTCTGATCTACACTGTGAAAAATCACATTTAAAAAAAAAACTTACCACACTCAAATAGTGATAAAACAGTGTATTTCATGTTGGTTTGGCCAGTGTCCATATGCAGTTACAAGTACGAGTCTCATGGGTTTCTATGTTTCTATCCATTAAATAGTGCTCTGGGTTCTGCAAGTCAGGTTCCGCAAGTAAAAATAATCATTATTGTTATTTTTTTATTATTTTTAGTGATGATTTTTAAACCTTTAAATACAGATATATTGTGAGCTTCAAAGTTGTTAATTAATTTTTTTAATTGGTTAACTTTGTTAATTGATACTTTTTTACAGTTCATCAAAATACAGTAACATACAAACATCAAAAAATCAAGCACAATGGAATGAAAGTGGCATTTTGAACTCCACTGTGAATCTCATATCCATGCCCAGATAAATCTCTGATACTCCCCTGCACACTCTCAGGGGTAGAGAAGCATTGTGGGATTGATTAGAACAGATCGATGGGTTAATCCACGAGAGCGGTGCACTATATCAGTCAGTGTGATGCTGCAGAGGAGCACATGTGGAGTTTGTGTTATCAGAGCTGCTGGTCCAGATGGCCCTTGTGAGGCAGGAGAGGAAAGTTGAAAATAAGGATAAATGAAAGGAGTGTGTTAGGAGGGAATGTGTCAGGTCAGTCTGAAAACGAAAGATAAAGCGAGAGAGGAGGAGTGAAACATGTGACAACAGGACATCAGCAACTAAGACTCACACAGCGAAAAACACAGTTTTATGATACCTTGAAAACCTTTAGGGAGGAAGTTTGTTTTAAACCGTTTCTGCATGCTGTTACTGTGAATAAGGATGAGGGATCCAGCAATTGTTGCTAACGCCACACTCATTCATGTACAAAAGCCCTGAGAACACAAGCCGACAATAGCAGCTGTCATGCCTAATGAGTGAACACACACTGCATGCCTGTACGGCACAGCACACAGCGGCTGAGGTAATGAGTCTGTGTTCAGAATGAATGTGAGAGGATGTGTGCTTTTATGTCTCAAACAACATCCAATGAAGATTTTATTGTGTGAAACTAAACCAACCATTTCAAAGAGATCTCACTTTCATTAAAGGGGTCATATTGTAGAATTCATATTGTTTTTTTTTTTTGCTGTGGCGTCCGAGGAGCAGTTGGGGGTTCAGTGCCTTGCTCAAGGGTCTCACCTCAGACGTGGTGTTGAGGGTGGAAGAGAGCGCTGGTCATTCACTCCCCCCCCACCTATAATCCCAGCCGGTACAGAGACTAGAACCCGTGACTTTTGGGTTACAAGACCAACTCTCTTACCATTAGGCCACGACTGCCCCTGAAATTAAGATCATTGATTGATTGATTGATTGATTGATTGATTAATTGATTGATTGATTGAATGAATGAATGAATGAATGAATGAATGCATGGACGGATGGACGCCAGCTGCTCACTTGTACTGTTAGTAGTTCTTCTGGTGTTTAGCAATAATAGCATCTGTCCTGCCTAGACCACAACACCATGGCTGCATCAGAAATATCATATGGCGCTTTTCCACTGCGTGGTACGACTCGGCTCGGCACGGCTTGGCTCACGTTTCCACTGCAGTTTAGTATCGCTTTAGAGTGGGCGGGATTATTCACATGTTGTTAGTTGTGCCGCCTATACTGCCGCGACTCCTGAAAAACGTTACCCGTAAAAGTGAACCGTACCGAGCCATACCATGCAGTTGAAAAGCGCCAATACTTCCCTACTATATAGTAGACAAAAAACAGTATCTGAACAAAGTAGAATGCGCAAATTCACAGTATTCATAAAACAGTAGGCAAAGAGTTCCCAGAATACCTAATACTCCAAGTGAGATTATGAAATTCTGAAAAAAAAGAAAGCAATAAAAAAGAGGCTTTCATTTGGCACAGTGGATGGTTTCTCCTCCATAACCCACTATAAGTGTCAGAGTGGCCACAGGGTTTTACAGGATCATATTCATACCATAAAGGATGTGACTACAGTGTCCAGTGATATGACAGTGTAATATTAGCAATCTTAACTCCATCTTAACTTTGCTCAAGGGACACATTTAGCCCTGTAATTCAATTACTCATTCTCAATGTTCTTTGCTGGCAGTATGATTTATGGCATATGCTGTATTGGGAGGGAGAATTCTGCCAGTCACTGTGCATCTGCTTTCATGTTTGGTTAACCCTCTTGAGGTTGATTGCAACTGAAATAATAGTTTACCCCCATCATTTAAAAAATTATCTATTTTTGTGACAGCACTGGGTGATTGTATTCACAGAAGCACTCTAGCACCTTCTCTTCAGAGTGATTGGATGCTTTTGATGCAGCACAAGTTCTCAATTGCAAAAAAAATGCACATGCATATTTATGTAAAACTGTAACCAAGAGCTAAATGTTGTGCCACAATGTTACTGATATACATAAAAATCTCTAATTAATGCAAGCTGAAAGTTTGTATACATCAGTTGGGTTGCATTTGTGCAATTATGGAAAATGAATAATCTCTATAACAGCATGGTAATGCATAATGTCTTAATATGCCTACTAGCAGTGGTTGGTTGGTTGTATTATATTTGCATGAGGCTAAATGAGACTGACCAAGAAAACAAAGTTTTAAACAAACAAAAAATAAAGAGAGAGAAATGAGATGAAAGTATTAAACGTGACAGCACAGGAGGAGGCAATGAGACAGTGAGTGACAGAAAGGGAAAATCAGAAAAGAAATGGGACGGGGAGAAGGAGAGGCAAACAGGCACAAAGAGCACCGTGGAATGTGTTTGATTATGCTATGATTCTTCTCAAATGTCAAAGGCTCTTCGCATGCACTCTCACTTAGCTCTGACAGACAGAGAGATAAAGAGCCACAGAGAGAGAGAGTTATCTCAACTCATAAATACTGGCAAATGGACAAAAGAGCTGGCCAGAGGATGATCAGACATTATGGGCAATGATCCCTGGTGCACACTTCACTTTCATCCACAGAAATTTGCTTAATTGATTTGACATGTTATGAATGTTTAAAATGTTCATGTGCTATTGCATTACAATATTTATCTTAGGGTGATTTACATTTATTGTACTACACTAAACATTTAATGGGATAGTTCATCCCAAAATTGTGTCCACATTTACTATTCTTATTTTCTTTCGAAACCCATGACTTTATTTCTTTAGTGTAGATCTTTTGAAGAATGTACTGGCCACCTTTTCCATATAATTAAAGTAAATGGATATCTGGGTTGTTGAGTGTGAAAAAAGCACCTAAGAAGTATTATTAATGTGGCCCATATGACTTGTGCAGTATACATTAAGTCATACAATAGTTTTGTGTGAGGAATAGGTCAAAATTTCATTCACTACTCACCGAAAACGTTGCTCTCCATTCAAATATGGATAATGTGCATGAAAATGTGCACACAATTTAGAAGATTTTTAGTGAGTAACAACTTCAATTTCAGTCTTTTTCCTCACACAAGCTTATCATATAGGTTCAGAAGACTTGAAAAAATAGTGTCATAATGACTAGTTTTTAAATATTTTTATGGCATGCCAGATCCCTGTTCGCTTTCATTACATGAAAGAGTGAGCAGTACATTCTTCAACATTTCTTCTTCATTTCTTGTGTTCTGCTGAAGAACAGCAGATTTGAATACATAAATTCTGTCACACAGATTTGAATACATAAATTTAGGAGCTTTATTTTGGGAGGAACTTTTTGTTTGTTAATTAAAACCGGAGGGTAAACAGTGAGAAACTTCAAAGTTCAGCAGCACTTCACAATAAGATTTGCTTTGATATTAAACTAAAACGCCATTTGTAAAGTTAGTTCATAATGCAGCCTGACAAATCCCAACAGATTAAACATGCAATAACTGTCATACATATTGCATTACTCTGTTTGTATTCGGGTAGAATTTACTGAAAAAATGATTTTGAATGTTTGAAAAAGAAATGCCAGGAAAAACGTTTGTGTACACGGCGAGCATAGCCTCAGTCTATAAACCATACAAGATGTAGATGAAGAATATCCTGTACAATTTGTGTGGTGTTGTGTCATATACTGGCTTGAAGCTAAAATGGGGCTTTCAGCAGAGCATAGCACCGAGCTGTAGAGATCGACCACTGCCCTCAAAGACATTTGTGGCACTGAGAAGGCTTGAGGAGATTTGTAAGCCACACTGAAGAGAAAAGAGCCAAACAGGCAGAAGTTTTCAGTAAATAACGCTGAGACACAGCTCATCCGGTGTCTGCTGATTACACTGATGAACTCTGAAACCAAAGTCAATACGTGGGATGAAAGGAAAAGACAGATAAGGGAGGAAAAAATGTGTTAAGTAAAGACAGACAGAGAAAAGTGGCAAAAAAACAAAACAAAACAAAAAACAAGGGGACTACTGGCACCCTTCCCACTATGAGCCCATATCCACACATTATTATCCACCAAAAAAAAAAAAAAAACCCAC
>NW_015549558.1:127244-131474 GCF_001515605.1 Sinocyclocheilus anshuiensis | reverse complement strand
ATCCACAAAAAAAAAAAAAAAAAAAAACCCAGCAAAATCTCATTTTTGGTAAAAAGCCAAAAATGGCAGAAAAGTATTAAAAATGTGTTAAAGTAGAGTGATTCATCAGAGAAACACAGGCAGTGGTGTGGTGGTGCATACATGTGCAGAGACCCGAGTTCAAATCCCTTTCATTCCTTCTCATTTTCACTGCATTAGTTGGCATGACTAAATTAATTTGGACAAAAAGACTACTAGACCAAATTAATTCAAACTATTATTATTATTTTTTTTTTTGCTGAGAAGGTTTACAGTTATTTAATTGCATGGAAAAGCTTCCTGATTTTAATTATGTAAATGTTTTATTTTTGAATGAACAAAGGAGATGAATACGATAAGGGGAAGCGATTAGGAAGCCATGCTCAGGGAAGTTTAAAGGAAAGGTTTAAAGCGAAGGAATTCAATGCTGAACAATATACTAAGTAACTGATTATAATGAAGTAGTATAAAAGGAAGGTTCTCTGTGCTGAAGAGGAGAGCTGAGGAACAGAGAGAGAGAGAGAGCAGAGAGAGGATGCTCATACTAATGATTACTCTCTAACAAGCCTCTGCTCAGTCTTTTATGTGGTGCTGCTCTGAGGACGCTTGAGGGAGAGATTCCTGTCAGACCCAGACCTGCACTGAAGTTCCACCATAGACTACCCAGAGAAATCATGCTTTATCCAGCTCTCATAATTGAACACATCTGCTCCAAAAGGCAAAAGGAAAGACAAAATTTTCAGGTGAAAATGCCACTATTGTCTCTCATTCTGCGGCAGGGAGAATAACTGTTGTTGTTGTTGTTATTGTTACTAAAACTATTAAAAATAATTTTGGTACAGAAACAGATTAAAGCCAAATATAAGAAAAAAATGATGAAAACAAATTTACTATAACTTAAACTGAAATAATAAATAAAATAAAAATAAAGGCTCATTTAAAATATTAATACAGTAATATTTAAATAGTATATAAATAACTTAAAAAACACACGCACAAAAAACACTGTCTGCATTTTTAGCACCATGCAAATCAGTTAATGTTTGACATGCTAAAAAATGTGCTTGTCTGGATATATGTCTGGTCAATTTTTTGCATCATTTGAATATTTGACTAATTACTGCTGCCTTGATTAATAGAAAATGTACATCAACAACTCTTAATAAAATTGTTTAACATGCTTTCTGCTGACATTAATATTTCCACAGTAGTTAAACCAAGATTTCTGTGAATAAGGTACTTAATCACTTCATTTAAATACTCAGGCTTTTGCAAGGTAATACCATGCAGTATTTTTAATGAATTTGGCCCCAGCGATTTCCAATGACCAACAATCCTTATTGCACAGCTCTCTGGAATACTTTACTCTGATTGGTTAGAAGCAACATCCTGCAATCAAATGACAATGCAATGACCATTAAACTATACAGTTGACCTTTGTTCCAGGAAACTGATTTCCTAGCTGTGCTGCTTTAACGCCTCTCGTATCAGCCTCTATCTTCTCATATTATTTTGCTCTAATGTCCGGTTGAATGCACATTATCTCTTTTCAAATAAAGTGTACAGATTACATTGATATCAAGGATGCAATAGACAATGCAAATCACAATTGCACAAGACTTTGTCTTTTTTGCATTTTAATACAGGAGGACTTATAAATACATACAAGCACACACATGTAGTCATACGTGTGTTGAATGGGGAGATTAGAGAGCAGTAATGTGTAATTGAGGATATGGCCTGTAAACGTGGGCTGGTAATTACACTGGGCAGCTTTTCTCTATGGCCTCTACAGTAATAGGTAAAGTGATAATGGAATTAGTGATTGCCACTTACACAAGCAGGACTCGCGCTAGCCTCTATTAACCGTACACACACGTCTATAGGCCTGTGCGCACACACACACACACACACACACACACACACACAGGCTTTCTTTCACACACTAACAGCTCACAGAATCAGAGCACACAACAGTGGAATTTAAATGCAAATGCATCTGATTAAAAGGTAAACTTGAGCAGGTTACAACCTGTCCCGCTCGCGTCAACCCTGCAAGCATGGTGTCACCAAATACAATTTATTTTTTGTTTACTCTTCCAGCTTCTTTTTATGTAAAAAGCCTCATAACTCACTAAATCTAAAAAGGTGGCTTGGTGTTTAAAAATGCAGGAACCTTTTTACTTTCTTATTGATTTTTTTCCCCTTCTATCCTTCTCTATTTGTCCCTTTGGCTGAGTGTAATGGATAGAGACATTCGTGTAGCAGAGGTTTAATATATACTGTAGGTAGGCAGGAATATAATTTAAGAGGTCGGTGAGAATGACCCTTATATCAGGAGGACCGATCAGACTTCATTCTGTGTTGGAGATTGTCCAGGAGTCTGACAAACACATACACACATATAAACACTGGCAAACACAAAGGGAATAAGAAGGGAAGGCGACAGAAGATGAAAAAGCCAAAAACATGTATCTTTGTGATAAGGGCCGGTGGCCCGTGGGGGTTCGGCTATTTACATGAAGATGAGAGAACACTCTTATTTTTGTTAGTGCAATTAAAAGCTCCTTGAGTGGTACTACTGGGATGAGAAAAAGTGGTTGAAACATAACAGAGAATTACAGTTTAATTAAAAGCCAACAAGGAGGGAGAACACTGGGAGAAAACCAACACAGAAGAATGTACACAGTGGGGACCAAGAGTTTGAGAGCATTAGTAAAAATGCTTCTATTTTGCATGTTTCAAATGTAATAAAAATATGAATTTATTGATATTTATTTTACTATTCACTTATTTTAAAAGAAAACTATTGGAACATTTAATAGTCATAAAATGAATGAATGAATGATAGATAAATTAGTAATAAAAACAATAATAAAATACTAAAAGAAAAAAAATCTATTACAAATTATATTAGCAGCACAACAATTTTAGTGAAACTGTTCAAAATCCTGAAACCTAAATTAGATTCTGAAGCCCAAATTTCAAAATGTTGTCTCTGATTTTTGTGTGCTAGATCAATGTAAATATTAAATCTGCCAGCGTGAGTTCTGAATCAATGTGTCACAAAACTGCACGGGGACACGAAGGCTGAGGATCCAACTGAAGTAGTTTATTAAAGGGTTATATACAATCGTAGTCGAAACAGGCGTGGGGTCAAACACAATAAGCAATCCAAAACAATGACAGAGTTCAGGGCTGAGGCTAACAGAGTAATCCAGATAAACAGGCAGAATATCAAGAACCAGGAAGACAAGACACGAGAGAACCAGATGTGAAACCAGTGGCTGTAATGGAACACGGCAATTTGGAAGGTGTTATTCATTTTTATGACCACTAGATTATGGGTTATGGGAAATTAAGTCCAAAACTGAGTGACAGAGGTATGGTGGTTATCAAGGGCACTCCAGCTGGTGATCGTGACACAATGCATTCAATTACATAAACGAATATGATGTTTTTCCTCAGATTTATATCAGAACCTTTATGCAAAGGAACACCTTGACGATCGGCTTAAATTATATATCCACTGCAGGACATTATTTTATGCAGGGCACCAGAACATTTAAATGGCTCATAAACTGGGTATTGGCAAGTCAGCGCAAAGTAAAGCTAATATTGCTGGATTCTGTGCACAATGACTGAATAATACTTCCTGTGCTCAGAGGAAGGTGAATAAATATTCAGAGTGCATCTGTTGACTTGCCTCAGCATGAGAAATGGATTGAAAAATATGCATTTTATAAGGCCAGAGGACTGACTTTTCACAAGGACCTTATAGGTGGTATCCGCCTGGAGAGCATGTTGTATCCCAGTGAACTCCCCCGTCGTGTAGTGAGAGAGATAGCAAGAGAAACAAATATATTTCCACCCCTCCAGTGCTGTATGTACAGTGAACACAACAACACATCAATCTTTCTCCTGCCTGTCACATAGTGAGGCTGAAGAGATTGAAGCTGAGCTGTCAGAGAGGTTTCAACCACAGCATCAGAGCAAGAGAGAGAGAGAGGAAGCCATGTAAAAGAGACCACAATGTTGTCAAGACTGCTATTGTCAGACTCTGTTCCATGTTTTGTCTGTGTCTTGCTCCCCAGGTGTTCCTTTCCCATGTTTAATTTGTCCCAGGTGTTCCCCATGATGGTTCATTGATCCCAGGTGTGTCTCGTCATCCCCTCCTCCTGTGTGTATTTAAAGTGTTCCCAGTCCCTAGTT
>NW_015549558.1:124162-126663 GCF_001515605.1 Sinocyclocheilus anshuiensis | reverse complement strand
CTGTGAACGTCTTCCTGTGAACGTCTTCGTGTGAACGTCTTCCTGTGTTCGTCTCCCTTGGTTCATGCAAATAAAGTCCTGTCAACATATTCTCCAGCGTCTCCTCGTCCCTCGTGTGTGTGCAACGTGACAGCTATAAGTACCACTTTCATGTTTCATGATTTCATGACAGATTAAACATTGAATGAAACACATTGCTGTGGACTGTAGACCTGTGCTTGGCTTATGTTCAATGATATGGAAAAAAATAAATATACGGACTCCTAAAGGCATTTTTGTGCGCCTACTCAGAGTTTCCACCTGCCACAATAAGGTAATGTCTTTGAATTATGTTAATTTGATAGCTTTTTCAAATTGCCAAATATAAATATGCATATAATCAAACAGTATATCATGTAATTAATTTGATTGAAATATTCATTATAAAATGTATTTTCTATTTATTAAAATTAAATTACAATCTATTAAACTAAAATCTAATAAATTTAAATCTTCGTTATAATAGCACTGATTTTACACAGGCTACTTGATGTCAGTTTTGATAAATCAAATTATATGTATTAAAAGCATTACAGATAGCCGTTCAAGCATCAAATGACCATTTCTTTGATCTTCACCAATTACACTCCTGCCATCAAAGATTGCCACCTATTTTTTATAATTGATGACGGCTGGCAGTTAATTACTCTTGTCTACACTCTACATTTCAACCTGTACACAGCAATGACTTAATGAAAACGATTTTAAGTAAAAACTATCCTCCATTATTTAAGCTTGCCCTTTGTGTTAACACTGAGGTTAATTTTTCCCAGTAAGAGAAGAAAAACAGCTACTATCCTACTTTTTTACAGGCCTTACCAGAATGTTTTAGATTTTATAGCACCTTTCTCAAGCTCAAGGTAATTTTACACATGCAGAAAGGCATTAAAGACATTGCATTAAAAACTGTTCTACAGTATATATACTACCATTAAAAAAATTTTTTTTGAATATTTTTTATACTGCAAAGACACATTAATGTGATCAAATGTGACAGTAAAGATATTCATCATTTATCTCAGATAAATGCTGTTGTTTTCAAAGAATCCTGACATTTTTTTATCACGTTTTCCACAAAAATATGAAGCAGCTATACTGTTTACAACATTTATAATAATTATAAATGTTTCTTGAGCACCAAATCATCAAATTAGAATGATTTCTGAAGGATCACGTGACACTGAAGACTGGAGTAATGATGCTGAAAATTCAGTTTTGCATAACAGGAATAAATTCAATTTTAAAATATATTCAAATAGAAAACTGTAACTTTAAAATCACAATTTCACAATATCTCTGTTTTTACTGTATTTCTGATCAACCAAATGCAGCCTTGGTGAGCATAAGAGACTTAAAAAAATTATATACATATACACTATATATATATATATATATATATATACTGTACACCTCACAGACTCCAAGCTTTTGAACGGTAGTGTAGTGTAACAACTAACCCGGGCAAAGCTTTTTCTTAAAAACATCCTTTTTACAGTACCACTTGGTTATATTTATTGCTCCAACAATGTACAATGAAAAATGTCTTTGAGCTGACATAGTAATGGTCACATTTCTTTGGTGTATCGTTTTGTCAATAAAGATTCAGCAAAAGAGATGAAGTGCTCACCCTGCTCACAATCAAATTCCTCTACAGTGGAGACGAAGTGAGGTCTGGAGTAAAAGTTGTGGGGTCCAGGCTGCTGAAGACCCCCCAGGCTGAAAAACGCCCTGTCGCTGGCAGCACATGAGGAGAACGCTCTGCGGCTGGGGATGCACGGATACCGCGTCCAACTCTTCATCTCAAGGTCGAAGGCCTCGAATGCGGTCACTGGTAGCTTGCCCTGACGCCCACCTGTCGGAGGGGAAAATAAGAAGAGGGTTGGAGGATTAAGATGAAGTATGTATGTGTGTCTGTGTGTGTGTGTGTGTGTGTGTGCATGTGGTAGCTCTCTGATAGGACTCTGATAGGTCAGTGTGTCACGTCTGTCCCTGCTGGGAGTCAGTGTGTGTGCGATTACCACAGGTCACAGCTCACTGACAACGCTTTGGTCTCCTCAGACAAGCTGACAGCCTATTCCATTATTGGGTCTCTGACACACACACACACACACACACACACGTCTGGTTTACTATACTTCTGGGGACTCTCCATAGGTGTAATGGTTTTTATACTGTACAAACCGTATATACGATTGCCCTACACCAACCCTTCACCTATACCTACGCCTCACAGAAAACGTTCTGCATTTTTACATTCTCAAAAAAAAAAAAACTAATTCTGTATGATTTATAGGCTTGTTTCCCCATGGGGACCTCAATTTAGGTCCCCACGGTGACACGAGTCCCCATGAGTTGGTGTGTATTCAGGTTTAAGTCCCCACTGGTATAGAAAAACATGTACCTGTACACACATGCGCACACACACATATACACACACACACACACACACACACACACACACA
>NW_015549558.1:122639-123899 GCF_001515605.1 Sinocyclocheilus anshuiensis | reverse complement strand
AAACTCATTCTGTATGATTTATAAGCTTGTTTCCCCATGGGGACCTCAATTTAGGTCCCCACGGTGACACGAGTCCCCATGAGTTGGTGTGTATTCAGGTTTAAGTCCCCACTGGTATAGAAAAACATGTACCTGTACACACATGCGCACACACACATATACACACACACACACACACACACACACAAATATGCCTCTAACAGCACACCTACAGCCATACACAGGCTTGACAAACTCATTTAGCAGATGCTTACAAATGAGATGAAGGTTTGAACGTGCCTGACGCTTCTGACTACAACACAAATGATTCATCTTATGGAGACAGTAACACATACACAAGTAATGAAGAAATAGAGAACCACATTTAGTAAGATGCACACTGTTGTCAACTAATTGTTTTATTTTGTTACATTAATGCATTTGGGAGATGCTTTTATCCAAAGCAAACGCATGGTCCTTGTGTCGCTAGTACTATACTCTACTGTTTAATCTACAGGGAGTAGTAGAGGAGCTGTCAACTTGTCTATGTTACCTGAGTGTTACTTTCTCTAACACAAGGACCACTGTAAAAAAAAATATTATTATTATTTTTTGAAGTTATAAATAAAAGGTTATTGGTTATTGGAGTATGTTTTACAACAAAATACTATTTCAGCCTGTCAAACTTCCATGTTTAATTTAATGTGTTACCTATCGTTGCATAAATCAAGCCTAGCGTTAGTTCTGGCAGGTCACGTTAGTCAAGCTCTCATCAGCTGACCTTCAGCTGATCCCCATCTACCTATGGGACTACGACACCTATCTAAGCATCATATATAAGGTCCCTCAGTAGTATCAGCAGTTTTCGCATTGCTCAATAGCTAATTAAATGGCGAATTCGGCAGGCAAAACACCATCATCACTAGGAATCGGGAATTTAGAGAAGTGGAATTCGCATCCCCAATGGTCTCACCTCCGATTCATTCAAGTTCGTTAACTTGAACACGTGAATTCTCTGCATTGATTATAAGCTGCCTGATTCGGAAGTGACTGAGTTAGCATTATTTCACACATCTCTACATTATTGTCATGAACTCCACAAGTTATGTGACTAACTCACGAACAAGTCAGATGGGAACTTCATCCCCAAGAAGGATATCAAGAGATCAAGCATCCACTTCACAGCTGCTATGTTTCACTCTCTCGAACGTCTTGACAAGCTAAGTTCCATTTAATGCTCTCAGGTTATCTGCAACATGCGTGTTGCTAAGGCTATCCGTG
>NW_015549558.1:121462-121762 GCF_001515605.1 Sinocyclocheilus anshuiensis | reverse complement strand
TTTCGCATTGCTCAATAGCTAATTAAATGGCGAATTCGGCAGGCAAAACACCATCAAAACTAGGAATCGGGAATTTAGACAAGTGGAATTCGCATCCCCAATGGTCTCACCTCCTATTCATTCAAGTTCGTTAACTTGAACACGTGAATTCACCGCACTGATTATAAACTGCCTGATTCGGAAGTGACTGAGTTAGCATTATTTCAAGCATCGCTACATTATTGTCATGGACTCCACAAGTTATGTGACTGACTCAAGAACAAGTTCAGATGGGAACTTCATCCCCAAGAAGGATATCAA
>NW_015549558.1:119230-121397 GCF_001515605.1 Sinocyclocheilus anshuiensis | reverse complement strand
TAAGCTGTCTAGTCGTATTGGAAATATGCTTGTTCTTAAGCTACCTGGTCGTTATTGGGAACATGCTTGTTCTGAAATCTGTAGTTGTATTGGGAACATGCTTGTTTTTAGGCTTGGTTGTTATTGGGAACATGCTTGTTCTTAAGTTATAGCTGTCATCCATGCTAGGCTGCATGGAGGCGCAGGGAGTTCTTGCCCAGAACAGAACCATACCGCCAATCCAAACTGTATGCTAATTGTCAGTCATCTTTGACGATAGATGTCTTGACAGAACTAGCAATTTCTAGAAATAACTAGTGTCCTGGGATCAATTTCATCCTTAAATGGTCTATTATCTCATTTATATCTCAAATTATCTTATTTTATTTCATGTATAAAGATGTGGTGTTTTTTTATTGTTTTTGTATGTGGAATATGTCCGAGGAGCTTATTATTACTGGGATTGCATAACTGCAGAAAGATGATACAATGAGCGCTTCTCATTGATAACACAATGAATCTGTTAGTTGAGCATCTGTGAGTGTGTAGCTACAGTAATATCCATTAGTCACAGCAGACAGCATATTTAATGTGATGAGAATGAAAATGAGGCTGTGATGGATTGAAGTTCATGTCATACTCTTGTATATCTGGGGAGAAATAATTCAGCTGATGAAACAATCTGGAACTGTGGTCATAGTGGACAAAATAATAAGGAAATTTTCAATAAAAATGGCATTTTGTAGGATCTTAACATATGACGTATTGGATGCACTGCCCTTTCCACTTCATTTGATAATAATAATAACTACATTTTATTTGACATTGTCGTTTAAGTCAAATTAAATATGACATATACCCTGGTCTAAAACCAGATTTTGCCATATACAATATAATTGTGCATTTAAATGGATAATTAATCCAAAAATACAAATTCTGTGATCATTTCCTCACCCTCATGTCATTCCAAACCTGTTTGACTTTCTTTCTTACAGTATGAGGAACATAAAGGCAGATATTTTGAAGACTATTGTGAACAATTCTACTGTATGGACATCAAAACCCCACAAGGACATTTATCAAAATATCTTCTTTTATGTTTCACAGAAGAAGGCAAGTCATACAGGTTTAGATGATGAGTAAATGACGACAGAATTTTCTTTCTTTCTTTTGGTGAACCATACCATTAAAATATGCAAAATAAACCGCAAACTTAACAGGGAGGACAAGTTGTCTCTTATGTTTTTGTTGTTGACGTCAAAGGTCACATGTCCAATTGAACTCTGTGATATTTTGGTACTAAAGCATCTGTCACAAGGTAAAAGCAGTTTGCTACTTTGCTGTAAAACCAATGTTTATTCTGGGTTCTGAAACAAAATCAGTTGAGATTGACTGATCTATACAACAAATAGTACATCACAAGAACATAAACCTCTCTGGAAAACAATATAAAGTGTACAACTCTAGGGTGTGTATCACTGCGTATGTATGTAAGAGCTCAGAAAGTACACCTTTCCAGGTACACCTTCATTTTTCCCTCTTATTCTTCCCCTCTTGCACGTTCTCTTTCATTCACTATGCATTCACAATGTGACTGATCTCCTCCCAGCTTTGGCATTACTTAGAGCCCTCTGGGACAGAACAGACAGCCAGGAAAAAACACACACACAAGACAAAACAAAAGGGGGAAGAGAAAGAACCTGTCTGAGGAACAATGCGGAAGAGTGAAGAGATGTAGAAAGCAGGCCAGAAAATGGAAATGCAGTCAAAACAGTGTGAGAGTAACCGATAGAGGAAAAGTCTTGAGGACGGGGCAGCATGTCTCTATAGGAAGTGAGGTTTCAGCAGTCCATTTAAGAGGTCTTGTTCTCTTGACCTTTGCTGGACACCTCTAATTAACTTCTTTCAACTCTTTCAGCCTTTCGACTTCAATCATTAAAGCCTCCATGGTCAAAATTGTGGGAAATTAGTTGAGGGGAACAGGGCAAATACACGAGTGGATTTAACAGAGACGTGTATGGGTGAGATATTGAGCTGAGTGAATTGCGGCTGGTATTGGGCCAAACCCATCCACAGACTGACTTGAAGACAGACGGCTGGTGTGCAGCCAGCATCATGCACACATGCCAAAGTAAAACACACACACACACACACACACACACACACACACACACACACACACACACAC
>NW_015549558.1:88637-116654 GCF_001515605.1 Sinocyclocheilus anshuiensis | reverse complement strand
AAAGTAAAAAACACACACACACACACACACACACACACACACACACACACAGACAGACATCGATGCAAAATAACACACTGCATATAAGTAAATCTGAATTTAAAACAAAGAAACAAGGAGAGCTTGAATGTGTTACAGCAGGGGTCTTTAACAGTTTTCATGTGAAGCCCCCCAGGTGGATAGAGAGGTGGAGAAGGAAAACTGTTACATAATGCATAAAACTGAGTGATGAATTTTATGCCTGGCCTATAACAACATATATAATAGAGTGATGCATTTATACACTTCATGACATTTGCAAAAGTCATGAAAATAATCATTATTGATGGAAAGAGTCATTTATGTGCACATTACATTTGAATTTTACTTACTACCTGTTAAAGAAGTCAGAATTCATGAGGTGAATTCTATCTTTTAAACTTGAAATTTAAGTTTACTTAATGATGTTTGAGCTCCTGAAGACCCCTGTGCTGCAGTATAGAACGTTTGTTTAAAAATAAAGGCTAGTCTGTCTGTACAGAAGTTTTGAATGAATTATCCCTATTTGTTTAAGTGAATTGACATGTCTGGTTCAATCAAGGGTGTGAGTTTGGGCAGAACGACATTACCGTTCAAAAATTTGGAGCTGAATTTCAGATTTTTTTTTCAGCATTCTATGATGAATAGAAAGTTCAAAATAACAGCAATTAAACTTGTAACATTAAAAAGTCTTTACTGTAACAGAAAATTCACACTTCACCTTTTGTCACGTTATCATTACTTTCTAAAAGAGCAGGAGGAGGTGAACTGCAATGTTTTGATGATTTCGATCTCCGATTAGGTCCATAGAGAACCTGTAACTACACAACTGGCTAATTTGATAATGCTTACAGCTTAAAATAAGAGTAGGGCTTTCAGCTCCCTTTTTACACATTTTATCACGTTTAAATCCGTTATGTGCAATTTCTTTCAAAATTTGGACCAAAAATGCGAGAAAAGCCCAATGAACCATGCTGCAAATCAAACAGCATGTGCTGAGCATTTAGATCATGTCTTCGAGGGACAGGTACATTTCATTCAGCTTCATGAAAACAACACCAGTGGAAAACACCTTCAAAGCAGCCTTAAACTTTCTCTGAGAATGTTTTTTAGTTCACATTCGAATGGGGTCACGTCGCTCTCCTGCCTGCACCAGAGGTAACAATATTAGCATCCACAGTAGGCATCTTATTTTGGGGAGACAGCGTGGTACATCTGGGTGACGTATGATTGTGTCTGCGCTCACAATAGACCTCGTGGGGCTCATCCCAAAGTAAATCAAAACTAAATGAGCATTCTGTGATCAGACTCATTCCTCATTCTTGGCCTTAATGTGATTTTACTGCAGCTCTATTTGTGGTCCAGCAGCCCAACAAATAACAGAATTAAGTTTCTTAATATTACTGCTGTCACCCAGCAAAAGATCTTCAATGCAAAACTTTTTTTAAGTGTCAAACTGTATCTAAAGCATGACAAGAAATACAAAGGCGAGTAGCCTTTTAAGAGCAAGTGAGGGAGAGAGAGAGAAAACAGAGATAGAAAGAAAGAATGACGCTGAAGACCGCAAGGAGGGATATAAGCAAAAGCAAGGCTCTGAATGAATTATTCCCTGTGATGTCAAATCAATGAGTTTAAGTCTAACCATCAAGACAAAACTGTCATAGCGGAGGAGAAGAATCATGAGTCCAGAGGGAAAATATTCTTATTTCTCTGTATTTCACTCACTTCACACACCACATCTCAATTTCTAATAATTTCATAAGTTATTATACCATTATGAATATTGCCTTTTCATGCAGTGTGTAATGTAGCTGTATGTGAATGTAAACAATCTGCAAAGTTGTAAAGCTGAAAGTGCACGATAAATAAAGTTATTGTCTCCCAAAAGAAAGAATCGACTCAGAAGAGCCTAAACGAGTCGTCAGTAATTCGAATCCCACTTCTGTGACGGCTACATGTCACGGGGTAACACATTTGCATAATGCCCACCTATGTTCTATATTGGCCATCTGCGAACAACTTGACCCTGCCCACAAACACTGTAGCGTATCGTTTCCGACACGCGCTGTACACAGTAGACCAATCACAACAGACTGGGCCATCTGACCAATCAAAGCAGAGTATGCTCACAGAAAGGAGGGGTTTAAAGAGACTGAATCTTAGAACTGCTTCAAGCAAATCGTTCGAAAATGAGATAGTATGTTAAATGAATATTTTGAGAGAACGAAAGCGTTTTTTGACCTTGCATGCATGTAAACCTATTGTAGGAGACTCCAAAAACAACTGGTTAGATCTGTATCGCTAGACATAAATAATTTTAAATGAACAATCTCTTCACTTTAGTTTTTACTCTTTTGGTAATAAAAAGAAAGTCCCCAAAACCATTAAAGCAAGATGAAGAGGATTTATCAATTTATTTATTTTTTTATCCCAGAGGCAAATGGTGGTGATCTTTAGGGGGGAGATGCACATTAACATATTCTCCTCAATCTACGTTCAAGCAATCTTAAACAGCATATCAGAACATCTCTACTGAATTCACAGCACTTCTGTTCACATTCAGTTTGAGCTGTAAAATGAAACCAAACAAGACGTTGCACTTGCTGTGAGGGAATGTGAGTCCAGGTGTGTAACAGTAATGAGGGCACGTCTGCTTCACCAGGCTGATCAATGTTGGCATGGGAAGGTGATGTTGCCCATCACTCTTGCCATATCCAGCCTACACCTATACAAAAAAATCTACAGTATGTCCTCATTAGTGTGTGTGTGTGAAGGGAGGCAGAGTTTTAATGACTTCTCTAAGAGTGAGAGGGCAGTTGAACTTTGTGTCTGACCTGAACATGTCTCACAGTGCAGAGAGGTTAGAAAGAGGACAAATCTGGCAAAACACAACCCCATACTGGCAACTCCACATGCTCATCAAACCCATGGGCACAAACACACTCTGATCAACTATAAAACTCACACATACACGTAGTCTAACCCCTCCAAATGCTCATCAAACTCAGACATTTACATGTACACATTTGGAAGAGGCTTTTATGCAAAGCAACTTACATTGCATTGTATCAGTTCATGCATTCTCAGACAGACAAGACACACACACACACACACACACACACCTAGCTATTTAAGTGTGAAATGTTCTTAAATTATTAACTATTAACCCTAATCTTAAAAGAAAACTTTGGCATGTCTAGAATTAAAAAACATTTGATTGGGGTCAATGACACAAAATAGTTTTTGTTTCTGGATCTATTAATTGAATAATGATATAACAACAATAAAACTGCAATTCATACATACTATTAATTGAATATACTTCTGTGATAAGCATGATTTAAATCTCTGAATTAAATTTCATTTTGATATTTTTGGGGAGCTAAAAAAATGATGCCAAATCAAAGTCATGTGGTGTGACTAACATGCTGAAAACTAATCATGCCTGTGTGTCAAGGTCAGTGAGTCTCTTAAATTATCCAATAGTTTTACTTTTTTATGAAACGTTGTAAAATGTTACTTGGTGCAGAACTACAAAAATTATTATATTTATGTTATTTGTAATAGAAATAAATAGAGGACAAATCTGGCAAAACACAACCCCATACTGGCAACTCCACATGCTCATCAAACCCATGGGCACAAACACACTCTGATCAACTATAAAACTCACACATACACGTAGTCTAACCCCTCCAAATGCTCATCAAACTCAGACATTTACATGTACACATTTGGAAGAGGCTTTTATGCAAAGCAACTTACATTGCATTGTATCAGTTCATGCATTCTCAGACAGACAAGACACACACACACACACACACACACACCTAGCTATTTAAGTGTGAAATGTTCTTAAATTATTAACTATTAACCCTAATCTTAAAAGAAAACTTTGGCATGTCTAGAATTAAAAAACATTTGATTGGGGTCAATGACACAAAATAGTTTTTGTTTCTGGATCTATTAATTGAATAATGATATAACAACAATAAAACTGCAATTCATACATACTATTAATTGAATATACTTCTGTGATAAGCATGATTTAAATCTCTGAATTAAATTTCATTTTGATATTTTTGGGGAGCTAAAAAAATGATGCCAAATCAAAGTCATGTGGTGTGACTAACATGCTGAAAACTAATCATGCCTGTGTGTCAGTGAGTCTCTTAAATTATCCAATAGTTTTACTTTTTTATGAAACGTTGTAAAATGTTACTTGGTGCAGAACTCCAAAAATTATTATATTTATGTTATTTGTAATAGAAATAAATTTTACCTTTTTTTACCATTACTTTTTTTTTTTAAATATTGATTAAAATGTGTACATTCGCATGTATAGGAGTTCTAAGTCCTTACATACAGACTTTTCTTAAATGGTATTTCAAGTTTTTCAAAACCATATGAAACCAACATGAATATAAGGATAAATGTTTTTTTTCTTTTCTTTTTTGTACACACTCTTATTTGTAATTGACCCATTTATCAGTCCTTTTTACTTTTAAAACATCCCCAAATACAGGCTCTCTCATATTGAGCTCTAACTTTCGGGGGACAATATTTTGTCCCAATACTTTGTTTACTTAAATAAAATATGCATAATTAAACATTTATTCTCTTTCTCTCTCTCTCTCTCTCTCACTCACACACTCACTCACTCACTCACTCACTCACACACAGAGTAGCACATAGCCACGTATGGTCAGTGTTTCTTTCACTCCGCCCAAAACAGGCCAGTGCTGGCAGTAACTTGCAGCTGAGGGCTGTGTCTCTTTTAAAGGACAGACTTTATCATGGGACAGAGTGTATCATGGAAATTTGCGGTGTAGGCTTCCATTTAATGCTTCCTTGGGATTTCCAACACTGAAGTAAGAACTGAACAGCTCTGCTATAAACTGTCAGATCCCTGCAGCATATTGCAGTGCAGATTTCACTTCACCCCACTGAGAAATGACTCCACTCCACGGTTCTTATCAGCCCTGGGATGGCATGAACCATTACCAGATGTTGTTGCCACATCTGCTGCTCCTGGAGAATATTGTGACACAGTCTGACATGGAAAATAAGTTACATTATAATTATTGGCTAGTCTAGTACACCGTCTGCTAAGCACCTCTAGAGAGAAGACCCACATTTCCATTCCTTTAAAACAATAAATATTGTATTTTATGCTGATGAAATGCATAGACACACTCTACTGTTTTTTTTAATATTTTTAAAAGGAAAATAATACTTTTATTCGACAAGGACATATTAAATTAATCAAAAGGGACAGTAAAACATTTCCAAAATTACACAAGATTTAATCAATTCAAGTAAATGCAGTTCTTTCGAACTTTCTATTCATAAAAGATTCCTGAATTTTTTTTGCATGGTTTTCACAAAATCTATTAAGCAGCACAACTGTTTTCAACACTGATAATAATAAGTTGGTCGTCTCTTATTATTCCTAGGGAACCAAGAGTGTGTCTCTGACAAACAACCGAATTATTCAGATTTATGAGACAATTTTATGAGGGCTTACCCAGAACATAGATCTTGCTACCGTGCAGGAAGGAGAAGGCTCCGTAGCGCGGGGTGGGCATGGAGGTGTGGGGCAGCCACTGGTCCTTTGTCGGCTCATACAGCCTCACTGAGGCCTGAGGAGTCGTGTCGGCTCCCATCCCGCCCAGTGCATATACCTTGCCATCTGAGAGGGAGAGAGAAAAAGAGAGAGTCTGAAATTAGTTTGAACTCTGTTACCAAGTCTCCCGCATCCCTTATTAAACTAATTAATAACAAACAAATCAGGAAATGGCAGAGCAGTGGCAGTGAGTCAGTAGTCTGAATTAGGAATGTTCTCTCTGTGCCGGAGTGGAGAATCACTAGAGACATTTTTTTCCTGAGCTACAGCTATTTTAAGGTTTACTTAAATTCCACCTCTAAACCTCACTCTCCACATTTGTTCTCTTCCCTTAAGGGGACTGAATATTAAATATGAATGTGTTCCCATAACTGACCCAATCTTTCGAACTTCCCCACAAATTCTCTATTATAGCTGTACTTGAAATATATACAGTATTATACTTTTTTGTCAATTGCTAAAACACATTTACTCAAAGCTTCCTGGTGAAAAACTAGCGTTCAGTCTGGGGCGCGTTTCCCGTACAACGACGTAACTTACTGAGTCGAGATTTCTGAGATGCTGCTGTATTGAACATGGCGCCTGATGACTAATTTACTGTTTTGTTCCCTGTCATTTTGCTTTATTTGATGTTTGATTCATCGCGGGTTTCCTCTTATGTCACACTCCGGCGGGGTTCCCTTTGGTATTTATGCACATGTGCACTCTTCTCTTCAAAAACGGCGCTTATTGAGGACACACTAAAACTTATAGATTAAAATGTATATATATTTAAAAAGAATGGAAGATATAGAATGTAATGTACTGCATGTTAGCTTGCTTATTGTGCTCAAAAGCCTGTTCTATTTAAGTGCATGTTATACTAACAAAATGTTATCTTTCAAGGGTAACAGGTAAAGCATGAAAAGCAGCGGTCCGAGTACTGAACCTTGTGGTACTCCATACTGTACTTGTGATCGATATGATACCTCTTATGATACTAACAAGAAACTATGCTTCTAATCACAGATATAGAGCTGTACCGAATTGTTGAATTATGTTGGTAATAACAGAATTTGCAGTCATAGGTGGCTAACAATGCTCTATACAGAAATGCACCCCAGATCATCTTATCAACTTTCAGTCAACTGTTCGCCCAAAATTATACTATAGCATATGCTCCTCTAAAAGAGCACTGCTCTGTGGTGCCTCTGAGTGAAGGTTTTGTGGTGGATATGCAGATCAGGATGAGCAGGACTGGGAAAACTTGGTTTGAATGTTAAGGTCCTCTCTCCCAAAGACTGCACGTGTGGAAGCGGCTTCTTTGTGCAAATTCCATATGTCTTACTAACAAGAAACTATGCTTCTAACCACAGGTCGAGTGCTGTAGTGAAAACTGAAATTTTACAAACTTTGCACAAATACCAAACTTCATCATATATCTGTAAAGAGCCTAGTTTACATTTTAGAAGAAGGCATGTTGGCACTCAAAAGAATGGCAGTGACTTCATTCAATACTCTTCCTCTAATGTGAGTACGTTCTGTACTGTTTGCATCTAAAGCCAAGAACTCTGTAGCTATTTTTGCAAACCCCATTCTGGGTGCTGTGTGAAGTAGTTTGCATACTAATGTTCACATAATGAGAATTGTGTTAACTGAGGTTGTGATGACATTGTGATGGTTTCTGAATGCTAGTGCTTTCAACATGAGCACAAAATGGTGTAAAATTATTAATTTGTGTTGAGAGTTTTTGAAAAAAAAAAAAGCAAAGTGTTTATATATATATATATATATATATATATATATATGCACAGTTTTTATATAAGTAAAATAGAAGCAGAATCCTAGAAATTATATTCTATAATATTTCATAAATAATTTTGGCAAATACAATTGATTCTGGTGTGAAAACAAATCAGAAAAACTGTAACTAGTTTGTCCAATTTGTAGAATATATGTCTATAATTTAGCAGAGCACCAGAGAAATTATATTATATCCCACGCTTAACTCTAATCTAAGAATGACCTTCATAAAGTTTTCAAGGGAAAAATGAAAAATGCTGCATAGCAGTGAAATTACAATATGAATGTGGAGAGAAATGCAGCATCAGCAAAGAGAACACCCCTGCTGCAGCACAGCCAACTGTTAATGGAGTTGTATGTTTAAAGGTGAAAGAGTAAAGCATCCTGATATGGATGCTAGTCATAATTTAACTGAACTGTCAATGGAACAAACAGCATGTGAGAAAGATCATGGGAGTACTGACTGATGTGCACATACAGGTTATTACGGCATTGAATCAAGACATCAGGGTCATCCCAAGAGGAAACATCATTAATGATCACCATATGGAGCATTTAAGAGAGTGAGAGAGGATGTATGTTAGTTAAAGACAGTCTCTGTATGTCTGCATTTCTCTCTTGGCATGACTGCAGCAGCTGCTGACTCAGATATCTGCAGTACTGTGACTATAGTTAACTGCAGAACCAATGGGACAGATAGAGACAGATACCAGGGAGTAAACTAGGTGGCAGCAGAGAGCATATGCAGTCCTAGTCATCTCCTCCAAAATAAATAAAACAAATTAATAAAAAAAATCTAGAATAATACCAATATACAATATATATTCCTTGCAAAAACAGTTTATGTAGTCATAATATAGCACTAATTTCAGACTGGATGTTAATGAAGAAAGATGTTTTGTGGTGTCCACATGATGTAGTCACACCATTAACCAACAAGGGGTAACTAGCCAAACCTTGAACTTTTGAAGAAGCTCCTATTTAAGTGTTTGGAAATCATAACTATGACGTGATGTGCATTCAAGTCATTTCTGACACAATCCTTAATTATTTCTCTCTTTTTCCCTAGCTGATAATGACAAAGCCATTTTAGTGCTACTGTATGAATGAATGAATGTGCATTAGGTGTGTAATTGGTTGTCACAGAAAATGATGGGGAAAGTAGCTTGGTCATACAACCCTGTCTCCTCATAAACAGGCTAAATGAATAGAATTTTCTAACAAGCTTTATCACTATTCTTCATCAACAGTACAGAAAATGCATAAAAATTAAATTGACCGTCACAGTTATAATTCAGGATTAATACTAATTTGCTTCCGCCCCAATTCTTTAATCAGTATTGTTACTGTTAAGTAAAAATAAAACTATTAAAAACTGTTTTTGGATCATTGAAAAAAAGCTGAATTAAATTAAAATATTACATGAAAAACTTAATGTTGCCTTGGCAACTAACTGAAATGAGATTAAGTTGAAGTACTAAAAGTACTAAAATTACTAAAGCTATAACTAAAATAAAAGTAAATTAAAGCTATATAGAATTATTTTAAAAACAATTTAAAATTACACAACACTATTAAAAATGACAAAAGAACATCAAATTACTAAAACTTGAACCTTAAAATGACAGGAAAAATATAAATATAAAAATAAAAGTTCTTAAAGAAAATCCTGACTTTTCCCCATGGTGTCATCCATATGTGCAAATATATATATGATTATTTTGACATGATTTGAATGTAGCTTATTTATGTTTTTGCACTGCTAAAGAGAATGATGGTAAATGCAGTTTCCTATGTACATTCAATCCTCATGAACTGCCTAAATAAGAAGCATTTTCTTTATTAGAAAGAATTTGTTTAGCAATTAGATACTGTAAAATACATAGTTTTTAATGTTTTGCTCAGAGATTGTTGCAGTGATGATCGGGGCGGAAAGCAATGTTCTTTCCAGCACTCTGAAGCATACTCTACTTCTCTATTTCTTTTCTGTGGCTTGCTACTGTATCTGTGAATTTTATTTTTGGTGAGGATTTTCTTTGTCCTTTTTGCAGCTTGACAGCCACAAGTCACTATAAATTGTCTTAGCAGGACAAGAGCTGCAAAACAATTCCTGAAAAATGTGTACCACCAAAAATATAACAGAATACAGGTCTGGAACAACATGAGGGCGAGTAAACGATGACAGAATTTTTGGGGCGAATGGTCAATTTAAAATCCTCTGTGACTATGAAAGGAGAAAGTATTTTAGCTTCGAAAAATTACACACCTATTACATCACCTTTAATGCTCCAGAAAGAGAGGAGACAGTGAGAAAGCAACAGTGAAAGTAAGAGGTTTTTCAAGGCTTGTGTATAAATGACAGCAAACAACAACACTCAAAGATCATGACCACCATCTTCACTTTCATCCTTCTTCGCTGCATTCACTCTGATGACCACAAATTATTTTTCCAGTTTGATTTAATACGGCCTGACATGTTCAAGGCTGTGTAAAGCATGAAAGAGACTGAGAGAACGAGCAGGACAGAAATATCTGAAAAGTGCAAGAAGGATCTAATGGCTTTAGAAACTAATGATCTCAAAGTTTTCCTTCAAAGGGACATTTCATGGCTTTTTTAAAATAAAGATTTGCCATATATTAAGCAATCCCACAGACATTAAAAAACACTTTGTTCTAATAACATGGTAAAACAACAATAGCTCTTCCATGTCAAGAGGTTTTGTCATGAACACCCACTGCAGGGATAAGCAACAACCAGCAGGACATTGTAGTGAACGCTTATCTTCTATTTAATGCTAGCTCCGCCCATTGTGAAATCTCATTGGTCCAAAATCTCACTTGCATCACTGTCATTAAACATCAAATATCTTCCATTTGCCTTTACATCAGACAGCTTGCAGTTTCAGTTTAGTGTGAAAAGATCAATTGCTTGTTGCTAGAAACATCTCATCATGCCTGGTTAGGACACGGTGTCAGTTGTCAGGCAACAGATGGGATCCAAATGTCTGTGTTCTCCCATTAATGAATGTCAACCACTAGTTAAGAAACCCGTCTCATTGAATACATACTGCATTGTACATATTCCTTGCTTCTGAGAAAAAAAATATAACTTTTTGTATTTTAACTACTTTTTAACTTTCTGTCAAAGCTAGTCCCTAGCCATATATTTCATCCATATTAAACAAGTCTTTGGAAACTGTTCTGTCCTTTTTAATAGCTCCTCTTTTCCCTGAGGACTGAGGACAGCAAGAGCGCTTATTCTTTTCATGTATCTGACATCTTTAAAATATCTTGCTCATGCTGAAAAAAAAAGACTGAATGCTATAGCTGTATACTGATTTTAAAGGAACATGTCTACAGAAAAAAAAAACATTTGGTATTTTAATCATAATACTTTTTTATAATGCAGATAACTGAATAATATATTATGAAACTACTGCATTTGTTGTGTATAGTTATAGAGCTTGAATACAATTTATGCTGCAATTGATTTATCATACAGCGTGACATGCAAAATACTGTCTTAGCATAAGATTTAATGTCACGCTGTGTTTCACGCTGTTAGGTCAATCTGAGGCCAAACTGAACTCCGACCAGCTTCACTGTAACAGTCGCTCATTCTGCATTGGAAAATATTTAACCACATTAAACCATACACTCTTAAAATAAAGGGGGCTTTCACAGTAATGCCATAAAAGAACCATTTTGGGTTCCTGTAAGTACCTTTCAGTAAACAGTCCTTAAAATAACAATTTTTTTTCTTGGTGTGAAGAACATTTGAATAATCTAAAGAACCTCTTTTTCCATTATAAAGAACCTTTTGTGGAAATGTTCACCCTTAAAAATGAAGGTTCTTTATTGGTATTGATGGTTCCATGAATAACCTTTAACATCCATGGCAATTCCACAAAAGGCTTCTAATATTGAAAAAGCCTTCTTTTGATTATTAAAAAACTCTTCACACTAAGAAAGAAATAGTTATTTTAAGAACTGTTTGAGGATTCAAAATGGTTCTTATATGACATCACCACAAAAATCCCTTTGGAACCTTTATTTTTAAGAGCTATAGGTTCTTCAAAGGTTCTGTGGATGTTAAAGCTTCATCATGGAATCATAGATGCCAATAAAGAACCTTTATTTTTAAGTGTGCAACCAATGAATTATTAAATAGACTTCATTTTCTAGTGTTGTTAAAATTCATTCTACAAATATTAAATGTTTTTATAGTGTGACAAGAGGAAAGCACATTCAATCACACAATATAAGCATTCTGAAATCACATTCTAAATTAAATTCAATGTTAATGCTGGAAATTTTTAAACATGGACAAAAAAATCACAGTCTATTTTCAATACACTGGACCCTAAAAAAGCACATCTTGTTGACCACCCAAATTAGACTATGAGTCAAACATTCAGTGGTATGGACAGTACAGCACATGCTGGCTGTTCCACACATAAATGTCATTAGAGGATTATGGGAATGGTAGTCTGGGAACACCGTGCTTTGCAATCAAAAGTATATAGTGAGTGAATCAACTTTACCCAAGCCTCCATCTACAAGCTGTTTTCTCCAATCAATCTAAACTCAACCCACCCACCTCGAATCCATCTATTTCTCCCCTCTGCAACCTCGCTGAGTTCGTCACCCCCTGCAGACTGCACTGCCCAATCACACACAGTCACTTCTAATTAGAGCTCTCTGTTCTGCTCTCCGTTCGTCGCCCCGGGAGACCCCATAGCAACCAAACACGTACTCTGAGACAATTAGTTAGTAGTGGTCTGACAAGAAAAAGCATCTATTGCACACAAAAACACACATGCATGAGCTTGCATCAAACCAGAGCATACAATGGGACAAACAAATCATGTATCAAGTCACACAGCAACTATGATTTGGGAAAGAGATGCACAAAGGTTTTTGTCCGCTCCTGTACACACACATAGCTGTTTTGAACCCTCAATGACAGAGAGACCCTTATTAAACAGAACACCTGCTGCTGGTCTTTTTCCTCTATTTTCAAGACTGCAAGCAGGAAACATGGTCTTCATCTCATCACATCTCTTTCTGGCTGTATAAACCGGTTAAACTTTATTTACTCAAAAATAGAAGCCTTGCCTAAAGCCAAAGCAAATGATCATTCCTGCGGTTCGTCTTCAGCCTTGTGATCACAGCATCCTTCCAAGTATTCCATACAGCATGACACTGAAACCAGAACAGGGAGACATCAGGCTAGAGAAGTGACCAGGAGAGAGGAGACAACTAGCACAGACATATGTGATTTTTGCCCTGTCTGAATCGAACAGGTCTATGGTTTTTTCTTTGGTAAAAATAACAGATCAAATTATCTACTGCATTTTGGCGAACATGGAGGTCCTCTGAGAAATCGGAGGATGGGGATTCTTCTATCCATTTGAATGTTTATGATTGCAGTATAATTTGTCACAACAACTCTCCTCATTTATTTTGACCTTCACTGAATAACTAAAGATAACTTAACCAAACTTTTTAATGGACAGACTAGTGCACTTCATTGTTTTAAATTAAGAAAGGATACATTTAATTGATCAAAAGTAATTTCTATTTCAAATAAATGGGGTTCTTTTGATCTTTCTTTTAATCAAAGAATCCTGGAAAAAAATGCACCATGGTTTCCAAAAAACTACTATGCAGCACAACTGTTTTCAACATTAATAATAAGAAGAAATGTTTCTTGAGCAGTAAATCACCATGATTTCAGAAGGATCATGTGACACTGAAGACTGGAGTAATGATGCAGAAAATTAAGTTTTGACATCGCAGATTATGGTTAAAGCAATAATTTTTTTAGATTCAACAATTTTTATAATATTAGCTTCATTCTGCTTTCTGAAGACTGGTCACATTCCTGCACAGCTTTAAAGAGAAAGAGAGCATCCAAACCAGGAAGAAAAGGTGTTTGTACCTATAAATGACAGTCTGTTTTTCAGCTCTGTTTGTGCACCTTCTTGCCCCTCCATCAACACAGTACTCTTGAAAGAGAGAGGTGGAAACAGCTTACACACACTGGAAAACATTGTTTCCATCAGGCACCATAGATGGGTGACTCACTGAAAGACAAATAGCCCTTTTTGATATGCAGGAAACAGAAATGACAGGACCTTTTCAATAGCAAATTCTTTGGACAGAGGCCCTCTATTATCCCATAATATACACAAACCATTTCAAAGAATGAAATGATAAAGGGATGGTATTTCCAACAGGAACTTCCTCTAGTGTCGATCTGTAGCACACAGGAAATAGGAGAAACAGGGCTGAATTACAGGGGTGACTCTGCTGTTTTTCACAATACGTCTCCTAATAGAAGGCAGGTCTGCTGCTGTGAATACCATCTTTAACGGACACCAAGGTCTGAACTTCATCTCACATTTGCTCCGCCAACTTCACAAGGTTTGTCCTTTTCTTCCTCTTAGGTTCCTCTTTGGTCTTAGGTTTCTGTTTCAGCCATGTTTGTCTCTGTCAATCTTTTTATTCTGTCTAAACACTCCATCATCATTGCTCTTTTAGAGACTGTCTTTAGTATTCATAGCACAAACTAAAAACATGCAGCAAAACAAGTTCATAATGACAGATTTCTCCTCCTCTCTTTTCTCTAATGATCTTTTCCTCTTCAGGCCAATGATTAAAATGAGCCGCTGAAGAGGCAGTGTGCTATTTCACATTGACCTTTACTCACAACACACACACACATCCATACATGCACAAAGACTGTGCCCACAATGCAAAAGAATAATCAAATGATAACAAGCTGCCATTAGACACAAGAGGCTGTTCAAGTCAACATTACATTGTGGATGATGAGACATTTTTCTGAAGAGGACAAAAAAAAAGGACTATAAATAAGCGACATTCCTTTCTATCACTGCAGTGACAGAGAGAGATGAAGAAATGCCTCTAAGGTGACCTTACTTTAAAAAAATAATTAAAAATCTCCAACTTTGCTCTACAGTTAATATCTATGAACATTAGGTAACTACTTCACTTACATTCAGGACATAGCAAATGAGAATAATGCCGAGGATTTGGACCAATCAGTAATGAGACTGAATAATTACAGTATATGTGTCACACTCGCTGGTGGGAGATCAAGCGCACAATGCAGGAGATGACTAACATACAGTCTTTAATAGTAATCCACAGGAAAACAGACAGGGAATCCAGGAGGAAGGCAAACCAACGATGTGTATACATAAACAATAACCGGCAAGGACTGAACAGAAACGGGGAGTACTTATACAAAAGCAAGAGAGGGACTAATGACTAAATTAACAGGACACAGGTGAACTGAATGAACTAATCAAGGGAACTAAGGAAAACTAGATCAAGGGACTGAAACAAGGAAGGAGGCCACAGAAGAACAGACAGGAAATCCAGGAAGACACAGTGTACACAAACAATAACCGGCAAGGACTGAACAGAAACGGGGAGTACTTATACAAAAGCAAGAGAGGGACTAATGACTAAATTAACAGGACACAGGTGAACTGAATTAACTAATCAAGGGAAATAAGGACAATAGGTAAAGGGACTGAAACAAGGCAGGAGAACAGAAAAACACAGAAAACAAGGTCCAACTGTGACAGTACTCCGGCCAGGCGTGACCTTGCACCGTAATGAAACAACAGAAGGAGGAACTTAGGGGTACTTAGGAGGAGGATAAGGGAGTGGAGCAGGGATGGTGATAGGGGACGGCGAAGGGCACGCAGGGAGGAGGGCGAGGGTCAAGAGAAGGGAGGCACCTGTTGAACAAGGTTCAAACTGTGACAATATGCAATTAAATGAAAAGCACAAAATCACTCAAGACAGCAAATTCCCAGAAAGAGACAAACCTGGAAACCACTAAAATAATCCTATTTATATTCTTTAAGCATCCTGGTTGTATTTTGCATGATTCATCAGTTATTCCAATTTTTTTAAAATGTTAGTAATCTTTGTAATAACTTCCTTTTAGCTGACTTCACAAATGTCTAGGGATGCACCAATATTGACATTATAATTTTATTGATATTGAAACTCTAATATAAATTCCTGAACAACAAAGTTTAATAGTTAAATTTCAAAAGGAATATCCAATTATCATACTGTACATGTTGAGATGCCTAAATTCACTTGTAGTCATTTGTATATTAAATGTAACATTTAAAATGGTTGATTTTAGTGTTAATTTTTATTTGTTTAGTCAAAACAGTGTAGAATTTTAGTGTAGTTTTTTTTTTTGGCCAAAACATGAAAATAATTATTGCCCAATAAATATTTAAATATTTCATTTTAACATTAGTGCATTTCTACCTCAAGTCTTGGGGCTTTTGTCCAAAATCTCTAAAGACTTTCAAGTAATTTGAGAAAAAAAGTGTAATTTTGTGTTCCAACAATAATAAATGATAATAATAATAATAACAATAATAATAATAATTGTCATCTGTTATTAGTAGATCTTCAGGAAATCCTCTAATTCATAAATCCTCTCACATCTCTAACTACATAGGCTTATTAAATCACTTCAGATGAACAGTGAACGTTTATCCTGAAGCCTTGAACAAGTGGACACACAAATCTATTTGCTGAGAGCTTGAGACCATGTGTGTCAGTGAAAATATTTACTGATGATTAGTTCCTCATTAGAGAATGTTGTTTATGTGCAGAGCTGACACTCTTAACATGATTTCCTCTCATATACAGCAGCGCCAGACCATGACAGGCCTCTCACATCATACTGGTAGAACTAAACACAAGCTGTGCCGTGAACACTGAGTCGATGAGTCTGAGATCCTCAGTGAGACATAACACACATACTGTACAGTACACACACAATATGGTTTGCAGCATTTGTCAAGCACTAAGCAGAGACATTAACCTGAGGTGACAGACTGATGATAAACAACAGCCGCTAGAGGCTGAGTGCGTGAAAACAAACCCATGAACGTGTACGAACACACAGGCACCCCAAAGAACACACACCTGAGTGATTACGCAAACACAAATCAGGAACATTTACAAAGTAATGTAGGAACAGTGTGTGCCAGACCGAGATGGAGAGTGAATCTCCTTGCTGTCTAAAGTCTATATAGGCAGCACACTAACTGCCATGAAACGACACTTACTGTTGCACCACGAAAAAAGTGCTACATTAGTTTCACATTAGCATGTTGGTAAACTAATGGCATGACACAAGCTTCAAAATAGTGTAAAATAATCAATTTCAGTTACCCTAAACTATTTTGTAGCAATACTTTTCACTAATCTGTGCATTAAGTACATGTATAATTGTTTTAGACATTTGTCTCATCATCTTGGATTTTACTTTTCATGTACCATATTTTCCAGAAAATATTCATGGGTTAAAATTGCATTAAGAATTCAGGAATAATGTAAAATACAGATAAATAAAACAAATGTTTACTAAATGTTTACAAACATTATAAACTCTATAAACGTATTTTAGCCCGATCATTTATTCTGGTTTTCAGTACTTTATTCCAGTATTCAGAACGGAAAAGTGATGAAAAACATACATAAAAAAAATAAATAATAATGTGGCATTCATAATAAATTTATTATAAATGTCAAGCTTTATCAAATTTATTTAAAGCAAAATAAAACGTGGGCTCATGAACCGCTCTCAGTCTGCACTTAATTTCTCTGTGAGGGTTACATGCCCAAGAATTTGATTAAAACAAGGTGATTATTTACTCACCCTCAAGTCATTCGATGTCTAGAAGTAGCGAAGTCTGATTGGCGAATGAATTGCTCGGGACTTTTAATGAATCGGTTGATCCAAGTTCACAAAGTTGATCTAAATGATTCGTTCACAAATCATTCAATGAACTGATCGCATCGATAAACAGCTTGCTATCAGTGAATAACAACTTAAATTTCTATCCTGTGTATTTAAGCCCCAGTCTGTTCAGTCTGTGTTTGTTGGGTCTACATGTTGTGAATGTGTGTCATCTTCCCTTCCTGGTGTGGATTTACCCGTTTGGATAGAATAAAAGACTGTTTGCTATTCTTCGTCTCCATCGTTCCTTCCGGCAGCATTACGTGACAATTGTATGATTTCAGAATGTTTGGAATATAGAAAATTGGTAATTTTTATAGTGCTTTTGCATGCTCTTTAAAGACTGAAAGCTTGGGGCCCCATTGTAACTGAATGGAAAAGAGTGACCAGCACATACTTTGAAAGTCCTCCTTTTGTGTACCTCTGGAAACAGAAAGTGTGATACAGGTTTGTCCCTCCCTTTAAGCTACCTTTTGGAACAACCTTCTTATAATGCCTTAAAATTCTTCCTCCGAAGGCACTTAGCAAGTTTTGGAACAGAGCGAAAGAGAGAGCAAACGAGAGAGAGAGAGAGAGAGACAGAGAAAGAAAAGAGGTCTGTGTTTTCTCCTGGCTTTTGCAGGCGATCGTGAGCTGGAAGAAGGTGCTTGTACCGATGGAAGTCGTGACATGTCTGATTAATCACAGTGAGAGATGCTGCTAGACCTCACCAGCATACACACACACACATCACGCCGCATCACTAACATCCATCAAAAACAGCCCCACCATCTTTCGCATACAGCCATTCCTCTACTCTATAAATAAACAGAGACAAACAGGAAGTTACAGGACAATCAAACCATCAGTGTTATGAAAGGGCATGAAAAACAAGTGGAATACAAAACACAATCAGCCGGAGCATCTCTACTGCTGACGGCTCACACTCAGCACAGGAAGTCTGGATTCACTCTTGTGGAGCAGAACAATGTTAACTTCAACAAAAATGACAGTTTGGTTTTCCATGAAACATACTAAAATAGAGCACTATTCAATCTTTATGAAATTTTCACTGCAATCCATCTATTTTGAAAGTATCAGCATGAGTTTGCATGTGATCAAGAGTTTAATGTGAGTGTTACAGAGGTCTGAGATGACTCGCAGACAGAAACTTTTAATCTTGATGTCTTTGAGATCAAGATTATAATGATATCAGTTGCATGAGCTGACTTCTGAATATTTTTTATTCAGAATATATATACGTCTGAAGAGATATGTCTCTTTATGTTCACCAAGGCTGCATTTGTATATTTGAACAAAGATACAGTAAAAACATTAATATTGTAAAATATTATTACAATAGAAAACAGTTATTTGTAACTTTATTTATTGATATATTATGCAGCCTTGGTGAAGAAGAGATGTCTTTCAAAAACAAAAAAATCTGACCTTTTTGACTGATGGTATGTACACAGATAGACAGATATTTCCCTCACATAAATGTCCTGCACACACACACACACACACACACACACACGTTCTGCTGAAATGGACTTTAAACTGAATAACTTTCCCACAGGGCTGAGTGGGTGAGAGGCTCTTCAGGGAAGTGGGTTAATCGTCAGTTTGATTACATCATTAAGAGATGTTTTCCAGTGGCATACAGGAGAGGGTGTTGAGCTAGTCGAGCAGAAACAGACAGATGGCTTCAAGTCTCATGGCACAAGCGCCAATGTTATTACCTCAAATACACTCAAAGTGAGAAATATGAGGAGAATTCATCATTTCTTAATGATTGAGGGGAATTGTAATGCATTTCTAAAATTTCATAATGCAAGAAATAAATTTCAGGCCAGTAAACTCGATACATGATGCTGATTAGAGTAACTGCTTGATTGCTACTGTAACCCGTGACAGTGGAGCTTTTACTGGGAGCTCAAGAGGGAATTCATGCCATTTAAACTGAAAGCGATATCTATTACAATCTAGCACCTGCACAAACATCTGCAACAAGCATTTTTCTCTCATGAGAACCTTCATTTTATGTCGAAATATTCCTATTTTAATAAAAAAAAAACGAAATAAACTGTTTTTTCAAAGGTAAAAATGATTCTACCCTTGATTTTAATTGGTAAATTACTTACTGCACCTTTTTAACAATTTAAAAACTTTTTTTTTTTTAAACTTAGGAATGCAACATACATTGGTACCATATTGGTTACAGGCTGATGTGAGAATTTCTTCTGTTGATGTAAGAGAATTCATCTAGCTCTTCATCTGAATAATTGTTAATTGTTTTATGCTTATTTTCTTAAATATTTTTAATATTTAGATGTTTTTTTTTCTCTGTCATCTAATGCTTACTTAAAATTAGTCTTTAAAAACGATAATAGTTAAACAACACTGTTAAAAGAGATAGTTCACCAAAAAATTCTGTCATCATTTACTCACCCTCAAGTTGTTCCAAAATTGTATGAGTTTCTTTCGTCTATTGGACACAAAAGAAGATATTTTGAAGAATGTTGGTAAGCAAATAGTTTCTGGTAGTCAATGTCAATGGCTGCCGCCAACTGTTTGGTTACCAATATTTTTCAAAATATCTTATGTGTTTTTATCTTCTTCTGTTTGAATTTGAACACAACTCAGTTTGGAACTACTTAAGGGTGAGTAATTTTTGGGTGAACTATCAACTTTAAATGTAATCCTTATCAAGCTCAAAATGAATATCCATTATTAAAAGTTTGCATTATAATGCTGTGATGCCTAAATGCACTTTTAGCATTTAAAATGTTTAGTGTTTTATTTTTTATTTATTTTGTCAAAATAGTATAGAATTTTAATATCATCCATCCTTCTCATAACATGAAAATAATTATTGGCTTATCAGATTTTTTTAATATCAGTGCATCCCTACAAAGCCTAAAATCGGATAAGGAACGGGACCACTCGGTCTGACCACATGCTTCCCTTCTGCAGCGCAGTATTGAAGGAGCACGTTGCAAGACATGCTGGGCCACTGCTGCTGCAGTCTGGAAGCATCCAACCTCATCCACTAATTAAAACCCTTGTCTTATAGACATTGGCCAATCAGAGCACTAAATACAGGCCACTGGGATGAATGGTACCTTAGAACAACACTATACGGAAGTTTGGCATTGAGTGTGAGGATGAGGAGAGCAGCAGCGAAGGCTGACTCATGCACTCCGGCAGAATGTGTCAGCATTGTGGAGATGAAAGCCCAAACGATCCCCCTTGATTTACCCGGCACTGCATTAAAGCAAAGAACAGAAGTTAAGCCATTAAATGGACTGATTAAATTCATCTCTCATTTGGAACCGCAGAGAAAATCCTGTCGGATATCTCTGAAGACAAGACCTGATGGGAGAGAGAAATTGGAAAACAGCAGGGAATTAATCCGGTGCTTTTGGGTAACTTCATAAATAACTCAAATAAAGTGGAAATAATTCAACTAAAAGCTCACACATCCAGCGGCTCGCCCTGTATGAGTGACCAGCAGCATATATTACAATAAACATGCACCACTGTGCTGTGACCAAAGCTTTAATCGCACTGACAAAGGGGCAGGGGGAAAGTAGCCTTGCAGCAAGCTGTCTCAGTGGGGCTGATGCCTAACAGCGCTTAAAGAGCCTGTCTGGTTAGGCTTGGCCTGAACCCAACACAATTAATACTGCTAAGCACAAA
Organism: Sinocyclocheilus anshuiensis; assembly: GCF_001515605.1. Taxonomy (NCBI): domain Eukaryota; kingdom Metazoa; phylum Chordata; class Actinopteri; order Cypriniformes; family Cyprinidae; genus Sinocyclocheilus; species Sinocyclocheilus anshuiensis. Next base: position 95,733 of record NW_015549558.1, on the reverse strand, counting down.
AAAAATCAATCAGCAAAAAATTTGGCACATGTGGGTGTACAGAATGCCAGGCCAGATCTCAAGTGACTTGCAGCCTGAGAGCCGCAGCACCAGAATCACAACACTGGAACCAACATGTCTCGTCACACCATTGGATGTTGTAGGGCAATTTCACAATAATCAGATCTCGTCTACAGTCTTAAAGGGACAGTGCACCCAAAATGAAAATGTCATCTGTCATCTTTCAGTCACCCTAATGTCGCTTGTCATTACTCCCAGACAATTTTGTGTTTTGACCATTCATATTAATAGTGTTTTGGCCAAGAACAAATCAATGGATGTTAACGCATCTTTTAAATGAACAAATCATGTTATTTACTTTCAGGCAATGACTAATTTTTCATTCACTGACATCTCTTCCTTATGAAGTGCATGACTGTACTAAACAAGCAAAGCATTTTGTTTGTGAATGAGGATCTGCTGACAAACAGTGACTGAACGAAATTCACTTCAGCATGTGAGCCGTCTTGTTTAACAAAGAAAGAAAATGGGATCAAGAATATTCACAATTTGTCACATTTTGTGAAAAATGTTTGATAACTATGAACAAATGAAATAAAGTAACAATAAATGACTATAGCTTTTGAACAAATCTACTGAGTGAAATATTAAATGACTCACTCTTAATACACAAAAAGTCACTGGCCACGGCCTACTGCTGTAATGATCTAAACCAGGGGTTTCCAGGGGACACAACAAAGTTCTAGGGGGTCTGTGGTGAAATTTAGAGAAAAATAGTGTAACAAATGTAAAAATAAATGTTAAATAAATTGAATAATACAGTACTACAGTAGCATAATAGAAACTATTATGCATTATTATTTTACACATTAATTATTAACTAGATATACACATTAATATTAATAACTATTTCACATATTAATATACATTTTTATAGTATAAACTTTTAATTCTTAAGGTATGGTTACATTTACCACTGTTCTGCGAATTTTAGCAGGCAAAATCCAGGCATTTCAATAGGAATCAATGCAATCATTTCGAGTGAGGGTGAAACATTTCCCCATGCAGATTTCACAACGGGTCACATATTCGCAGTGTTCACCAAGAGAAAGCTGCTTGGTCTGAAAGGGACTTCTTTGTGAGCTGTGCTTCATACATTTACACTATTGCCAATACACAACAGATCTTTTTTTGCCTGCAATAGACACATTTATATCCAAAACTGTCAGTTATCATGAAATGGAAAAAAACAACAACAAAAAAAAAAACGATCAGCCTGAACAACAACCCCCCCCCACCCCCTTTAGGAAAGGGCTCTCTCAGATCATATTTGGGGGTTTGTGGCATCTAAAAGATAGAAACCCATTGATATAATCTACAGAAATGGTCACTGAACAAGATTATTTAGTTTAAATGATTCTAATCAATGGTTTGATTCAAAGTCATTCAAAGTGGAGATGAAGCGCACAAACGCCATTAGATCTTATTTGTCGTGTGATGCGTCATTCTGCAAAATACTTAATTTGTGATCCATTTAAGACAGACAACATGAGGGTGAGTAAATTATGATCCATTGTTTTCCATTTTAGGCTGAGCTAACCCTTTTACAGGTTATTTTTTGCACTTCGCACTAATAACAAAGCTTCTGATGATGACTACAACCCTCATTTTAGGAGGGTGGATTTTAGTATAATCTGAACACAGATCAGAGAGACACATAATTTCATTTCTCCTTATGGTGCCCTCAGCCCTACCCCCATGTCCCCCTGGTGACTATTTAGTGTTTGTGAAGCCCCAAGCACCAATTACAGGCCTTTCTAAATATAGGAACCTTGCAGAGGAGACACAAGGGCCCCTCCTACCACAACCACAGCTGTGTTTCTATGTGTGTGTGTTTGTGTGTGGACATGTGAGTAACTTTGTGTGGGGGATTGTTCATGTGCTGGCCATCTCATATTAGCTCACATTACTTCATAAGTAGTTAAATATCATATTTAATGCTGTACGCAATACGCACAGTGTGTGAAGGCTGAGTGTGTGTTTATCTGCGAGTAGTATGGCACTCTGAGGGAAAGATTCACCACCCACTCAGCATCACAATCAGTGAGGGAAGGGAAATAAGTACATTAAATATACATTAGAGTTTAACTATAGCACAACAGCAGAGCTGCAATGCAGTGAGAGAAGAGCAAAAATATCGATTTGAAGGAATCCCAGATAACCATGTGTGAGGCAGCACACATGTTTACTCAGTGGTCTGTAATAATTCCAGTTAACACCAAGCATCTAAAAGTGGACGTGACAGCACAGTCGAAACTCACGTATTTCTATTTCATATAAATGATGTTTGATCAAATTTTCTATTTGCCAAAGAATCCTGAAAAAAAATGTAGGTTGGGTGGACACACAAACACACACACACACACACGCACACACACACACACACACACACACACACACACAGGTATTTTATATATCTTATAAAGGTAGTCTCTTTCTGACTATGGGAGTGTGGGCACACACACCTATAAACCTAAATGAGAAAAAGCTAATGAAGCTCATCCCCATGTGCACAAAGAAATGCTGTTATAAGACCCAGGGCACCACTTCTCACTTCCCTGTGGGAATCTTATGGAGTAGCAATTTATGGAGCGTGTGGGGTGGAAGAGGTTGAACGAGTACTGTATGTGTGTGAGAGAGAGAGAGAGGTAATGAAAGGCTAAGCAGTCAGTGATGCTCCAATGAAAGCTGCTGTCATCCTGAGTGCTGCCATATGATGTCTGGAAACAAAGCAATCTAAAATTGGAATAGAGTGGAATCTGATTGGATCTGTTTCTCATACAAAAAGACAACATCTGAGTGACCGCAATAAATCGCACCTTCTGTTCAACATCTGCATGTTCATGTCAATGTTCAATGTCTTCTGCTATATTCTGTCTAGCTTGCAAAGCTGCTAACAAAAGCTTATAGTCTAAGCATAAATTTGTATTCAACCACTATAGCTTTAAAGAGCAATTCACAAAAAAAAGAACATATATTAAAGAGATTGTTCACCCAAAAATGAAAATCATTTACTCACCCTCATGTCGTTCCAAACCTGTATGAATTTCTTTCTTCTGCAGAACACAAAAGAAGATACTTTTGAAGAATGCTGCTAACCAAACAGTTGACGGTAGCCATTGTATGGAAAAATACTATAGAGGTCAATGGCTACCGTCAACTGTTTACCAGCATTCTTCAAAATATCTTCTTTTTGTGTACTTTTCTAGAGTAAATGATGACAGGATTTACATTTTTGGGTGAACTATAACTTTAAAAATAAGGAAACTTCAAATCCTTTCGAAACCTGTATGACTTTCCTTCTCCTGTGGAACATAAAAGATGTTAAGCTGAATTTAATGCAGCTCCTTTCCATACAGAGGGTCTGTCGAGCTACAAAACTAGCAAAAAAGGCATGCTCACATCTATCCAAATATGACACATCACATCAAGCTAATGTTACAAAAGATTTCTATTTCAAATAAATGTTCTTTTGAAACAAAGAATCCTGAAAAAAATTGTATGTTTCCACAAAAAATATTAAGCAGCACAGCTGTTTTCAACACTGATAGTATAATAAGAGATCTTTCCTGAAGAGCAAATCAGCATATTAGATTGATTTCTGAAGGATCGTGTGACACTGAAAACTAGAGTAATGGTTAAGTTACATTTTAAAATATAATATAAAGAAATCAGTCATTTTAAATTGTAATAATATTTCACAATATTACTGTATTTTTGAGCAAATAAATGCAGCCTTGATGAGCATAAAAGACTTCTTTCAAAACTTTGCAAGGGTAGTGTTTTGTCACAATCACTAGCTGGAGTGCCCTTGATGGCCACCAGAGGGCACTCCATCCCAGACTTCTGCCACTCCATCAAGGACTTCATTCCCCATAATCCTCTGCCCGGTCTCATCAGCAGTCATTGTTTGCACCTGTGTCTCATTAGCATTGTTAGCTCACCCTATATAAGCCCGGTTCTATCTGTCATTCATTGCTGAGTCTTGTATGCATCTACACTGCATTTCTAAGCCTTGTTTCCTGGTTTGTGTCTCTGCTTGTCTTTGGATAACCCTTCGCCTGTGTTTTTGCCCTGTTGCTATTGTTTGGACTGATTGCCCAGTTTTAGGACTGATTGTGGATTACCCCTTTAATAAATCTGCATCTGGATCCTCAACCTGCGTGTACCTGAGCAGTTCATGACATGTTTAAAGGGGTCATATGATGCGATTTCAAGTTTTCCTTTCTCTTTGGAGTGTTACAAGCTGATTGTGCATAGATAAGATCCCTGAAGTTGCAAAGACTACAGTCTCAAAACCAAAGAGATATTCTTTATCAAAGTTTACTCTGCCACGCCCCCCTAAAACGGCTCGTTCTAACACGCCCCCACATATCTACCTCACTATGTGGCAGTATTAGCATAATGCGGCCCAAATGTTCACGCAAAGAAAGAAGGCGTGGTTTCAGTAACCGCAGTTAGTGTTGAAGAAACGAAGTGTTTGAGAGAGGCGGGGCATAGAGGACCTACAATAATGTACAGTATTTGAAAAATAATGTTTTTTTTGAACATTAAAGTATGTCAACATATTCTGTTACACCAAATACACCAAATAATGATCTTTAAAAAAGCATAATATGACCCCTTTAATAATAATAATGGATGCAGTAATGCATTAAATGATGAACAAAAGACGGAGAAACAGCTCTAATCGTGCATCTACATGTGAGGTGTAGTCGAGCATAATTTTTATATCTTGGGAATTAGGAATCTTTGCACCTTGTGTTAAATTTTTTGACCATGCATCTGTTTAAAGTGCTTCGTCGTGCGTGTGCGCATGTCTCGTATCAAACATATGTAGGGTTCTATGGAAAACATAGCAAAAATTTGTCCCATATAAATACCTTTTGATATATCACTTCCCTCCCACATCCACTGACTCAGTACGTGTGTGTTTAATTAGGTTAGAGTGCTGGCAGGTTAGTCCAAATTTGGACAGGCGTACACAGTGATCCCAGTGTCTTTACGTCATTTACGTCACGCAACAATAGAGGCTGTCTCTGGCGGTACACAACGTTACGCTCGGAGGTATATTTGGAAGCACACTGGCAGGACTACACAGCGCACTCTCATCAAACGCTTTATTCAGTGCGTGTCAGAGAGAGAGAGACTGAGAGTGAGTGAGTGTTTACTGGTGCATGACATAAAAACATTCGTTTTCATTTGAAATATGTTTTATGTTGTGTGAATGCCAGTCATATTGTTTATCTATTATTGCACCTTTGTATGCCTTTTTTCCAGCAAAGTCATTGAGAAAATAATTAAATCCATCTACAATTTTATCACATTCATCCAGAATAAACATGTTAATGATGCTCAGTTTGTCGACCCAAGATGAGCTGCAGACTTAATAGAACTATAATAACCCAACAGCCCTCTTGCTCCCAGTGGCCCACTTTTAATAATACAGAGAAGTGCACCTACAACGAGGGAAGTTGAAGACAGACAAGAGGTGCTTCTCATTTCTGAAACTGCGCATCCTTGGCTCCTTTTCTGGAGTCTTAAGTCCTTCCTAAAATGTGAGGAACAGATCAGATGCAGGGACGGAAGAATCAAAGGATGACGTATTTGTCCTGCTCACTCAAGCGTCACTTCAAAGTGACGTCAATTTCTGATTACTCTGATTATTTGCTAGAGGGATCCGCCGTTTTGTTGTTGGAGCTTGATTAATCAAGCTCTTCTTGTCTAGATATTTTTATCTGTCTCAATAAAGCAAGATTAATATATTGAAGGACAGTATGTGCAGTGTAAGTTTTATTTAAACTGCAAAAGGTAAAACTCGACTTAAAGGGATAGTTCACCAAAAACAAGTAACTCTCTTCTGTAGAACAAAAAGGGGATATAATGCATGTCAGTAAGGATCAAAACAACACCGGACCCCAGTGACTTTCATTTCATGGACAAAAACGGTTAAAACATTCATCATAGTACACTACTGTTCAAAAGTTTGGGGCTGGTTAGATTTTTTTTTATATTTTTGAAGAAAGTCTCTTAAGTTCACCAAGACAGCATTTATTTGATCAAAAATACAGCAAAAATAGTAACACTGTAAAATATTATTACAATTTAAGAGATGTAATGATTTCTATTAAAAAAAATTGTAAAATCTCTCTGAACAACTGCAAGCATCTGTATGAGGTGTGCCAGGGGAACCATGGGTAATGTTCTCCTCTCTGTCAGCATGAATGAAAAGAGAGCATATCTTTTGGGTTTGGGTCTGGCAGACAGAATGGGTGGGCGCTACACTAAGCACATACACCGCGGTCATCCGGGAGAGTGTAAATTGGCGCTACGGGAGATGTATTCAGGGGAGTCAGGTCTACTGGGCTATCTGCCTCAGTAACAATATGACACAGAGAGAAGAGAACACGAGGAGGAGGAGAGAGAGAGAGAGAGAGAAAGTCGGGGAGAGGAAATAGATAAGAGAGTATGATATGAAAGGAACTGTGCCACAAGCCAAATAAACCTCTCCTGTAAGGCCGAAGAGCTCAGAAACACAATCACTCACACACAGATATATATGGGTGTTTTTCTACTTTTGACACTTTGGCCTTGTGGACTGTGAAAATATACACTCTTCACATTCCCAGCAGTTTATTTGTCTACTAGCAATGCCCAAAAGAGGACATACTGTACATGCAACACAGAAGAGTGCAATCACTTCTCTTCTCAAGTCTCAAGTCTGCTTTATTGTCAATTCTTCCACATGTACAGCACATACACACAGAGAATTGAAATTGCGTTACTCTCAGACCCTTGGTGCATACAGATAACAATAACAGTAGAACAAATACAGATAGATACAGATTTAAATATAAAATACAACTATACAATTATACAAATAAGGTAAAATGTAAAAAAATATATAAAGCAGCATAAGGCGCATGGCAGATAGAGTGCAAACCAGTGAAGTAAACAACAGTGCAGATATAATGATTGTAGTGCAAAAGAGCTTATTCAGACTGATTAAAGTGACAGTGTGTGTGTGTGTGTATAT
>NW_015549558.1:79611-86886 GCF_001515605.1 Sinocyclocheilus anshuiensis | reverse complement strand
GTGCTGGTACAGTTCATTTAGTGCCTCGCTCCTGTTGCTGTTGTTGGAGCTGGGAGGGATGTATACAGCAACATCCAGATCCTTCAAGTAGGATCATTCTGAATGTCAGGAGCAAATATCATTTCCAAATATTATCTCAGATCTAGGCCTGAGCGATAAAACGGTATCGATATTTTACGAAATTATATTTGATTTATATGAGTTAATTTAGACGTAATGCACGTTTTTTATAAACAGTTATTTCCCTGCGTTGACATTATGTGCTGCATTATTTTGCTGATGGCGCCCTCCTGTGGCCTCGGGAGACAAGACAAAAGTTTAACCTATTTAATCTGCATATAAACATTAGAAATTAGATATTTATTTTATTTTGTTTTTGACTGTTAAAACAAAAAAAATATTAGTTGTTTGTCTCAATAAATTGAGTTAATTAAAAAATACAGTGGTTAAACGTAAAAAAAATTTATATTGCTCTGTTTTAAAAAAGGTTATAAAAATGTCAATAATTATCGATACCGAACATTATATCGTTGATACATTTTTTAGCTATATCGCCCAGCCCTACGTCAGATCACCAATTTTTCTGTGGTGGCAATTACATTTCTGGAATAAAATGGCCAGCTTCTTTATGACTAATTTCATAGCCTGTACGTTATTTATCCTAAATGCACAAAATTAAATCATATTTAATTACAGCTTTAAAAAATTCTGCACAATAAAATATTCTGTTTATAGGTGATATTTACCTTGATTTTTTCACTCATCATATGCCTCAAAATTTCATCTCAGCTTTGCACTGACACTGTTGTCTGCTAAGGACTAAACTAAAATAAAATAAAATAAATGTCCCACAGACCTTAAATCACCTGCTACAGAAAAGACATGGGGGAAATGGCTAAATATTTTTTGCCTTGATACAGTAAGGCTAACAGCATATCTAGCATTTGCATAGCACACTTTGCATAATTTGACAAAAATGCTTAATTGCATAATTAGCAGAAAAATTGTTGTTCGTGATGGAAATGACACTACAGCTAAGGGTTACTGTCTAAAAAATAACACTACTACTCAAAAGTTTGGGATCAGTAAGATTTTTTAAAAGAATACTTTTATTCTGTAAAGATATATTAAATCAAAAGAGACAGTAAAGATGAACAGAGATGGTAAATACATTTATTATGTTACAAAATATTTGTTTCAACTAAATGCTGTTCATTAGAACTTTTGATTCACCAATGAAACTTGAAAAAAGTATCCCGGTTTCCACAAAATATTATCTACTCTCAAATATTAACTATTATTACAGTTTTTTTTTTTTTTCCAAATAGACGCAGCATTGGTGAGCACTTCATTCAAAAACATCTTACCAATAAAAAAATCTTACCAACCCCAAACTTTTAAACAGTATTGCTTGATAACCACACACACACACACACACACACACACACACACACACACACACACACACACACAATATAAAAATGGTTTATGCTTTTTACACAAATTTTTGTTTTATCATAGTTTAAAATGTAATGATTAATATTTTATGGATTTTACTAGTTTAAGTCTGGGTCTGGGATAAGGTTAAGACAATAAAACTTGTTACTTTAATACATAAAAAGAAGTCTGAAAAGTACCCAAGGCAGGGTAAAAAGTGTACGAGACTTTTTAATGTGATCTTCATATAACAAAAAGATAAAGCTGCAATCTCTTAGTTTTAATAAAAATCAACCCCTGGGACATAAAAGTGCCTGAACTCGGAAGAAACTCCATATATACAAACACATCCACACCAAAGCGGTTAAATGGGCAGAGAGATGGAAATGAGACTAATCTCAGAGCTGAGCCGCAGAGAAATCCACCTTTTCAGCTTCCATCATCTGGAGCAGAAGAGCATGATGAGCCGAATCAGTGCCACACACACACACACACACACACACACACACACACCATCAACCACTCAACACTACAAAAAAAGGGCGTGTAGGAACACCAAACATTCGGCTCATACTTAAAAAGTAAATAATGCTGAGTCTCAGCACAAATATACTTTTATGAAATAATCAGCTTACAGCAGCAAGTGTCTGGGTATCTGTGGGGTCAAAGCGAAATAGACAGTGATGAGGATGAAGATGGCGCGCGTGTGTGTGTGTCATCCTCACGACTGGCTCTCCTCTGCAGTATCACCCTAAGCAGCTTTCTGCTGTTCACTGGCTGTGTAAGTGTGTGCTGAAGACAGACTGGCAAGACACTCAAGAGTCTGAGGCTCATTTAAAGGTGCACGTATTAGGAAACTAATGCGCTTTAAAACATCCGCCATTACTGTCTGAAACTCTCAACATTTACAATTCACACACATAGGTCTAAGGATGATGTCAGATGGCTACGCAATTGGCTGCAAACAACATTGGATGTGCAGAAAAACATGAATGACCATTTACGCCACAACTGTTCCCTGCTGTCAGATCGATACCATACTAAACCATTTAACCAAACTCATTATAAATCCATAATCCAAGTCCAAGAGAAAACCTGGAGGATTTCATACCTGGTTACTATGGCAATAATCTCAGTCGAAAGTTGAACCGTGTCGTGATCACAGTGTGAACTGGGCTTGAGCTCCTGTGTAATAGTACTGAATTTCCAGGCTGTATAAAAGTTGACAGAGCAACAGTTCTCTGGAGATTTATGAGTTTCTGTACTCTGACTGCTGCAGTGGCATTTAAGCAGAACAAGATGAATGCACTTGTCTGCAGGAGAGGTTCAGAGACATATGCGCTAATGAGTGAAAGTTCTTCATCAGCGTGTTGCTGCATCAACGGCATGAAACTCACAGCAGCAGTTGATCACCTGGTGAAAGAGTCAGAGTGAATTTTTATACTGTGAAAAAAAATGTAAATTCTCCTCCACGAGTGCAAAATTAACCAATGAATTCAAGGAATCAACAAGCGCCGAGTTATTTCTTGGCACCAGATGAAATCAAACATGTTTTTTGTGTTTTTTTTTTTTCATAGATACAGTGTGAAACAGGCATGCTGGGTAGTGATATCAAGCTGAGCAGATAAACATTTTCAAACAATTGCCCTTTGAGATCTATAGCAGTGTTGGCACACAACTTTTGCTCTCGTTCAAGCATCGATACACTCACATCCTCGCATACTCATGTATTATTCATTTATTCTTATTATAAGTTTCTATAGGGACTTATTCAAATGCAAGAGCCTTACATGCATATATATATATATATATATATATATTATATCAGTATGCGTGCTGAAAAATTTAGTTTCATCTGTATCTAAATCAGCCCTCATCTTGACCATGAGCTGATCCGGCTCAGAAGAATATTTCTTGCTTCTGAGGTTGCGAGTTTGATTCTTGTGCACTGTATTGAATTTGTTTGTAAATGTATATCAGTAATGGAGTATTTAACTGCATCTTATTTTGCGATTTCACTACGATGGGAGGCATTCAGATGACATTTAGCAAATAAATAAATACATTTATTAATTACAAATAAATAATAAACAAATAAATATAAAATGCAGATTTCTAGAAGGTTGAAACCCGCTAAATAAGATCTAGAGCAGTTATGCTTATGTTTCAATTAGATAAAAGAATAACCAAATAGAATGTAAAAGAATCTAAACTCCGTCATCTGTCTCTGTGGGCTCCACATCACGACTTTACTGCGTCAGTGTCAAACTAAACCACACGGAGGGTTAATTATTTGCCAATGCTTCTACTTTTCCACAGAGCTAACCATTGCCATAGAAACAGAAGTGAAGATTAACTACTTGTGATTTGATATTGAATGAAAATGACGTGTGTTTGTTTTATTATTATTATTTTTGGATAAAATAAAGTGGGAAGTGGGATGTGTGCGTGTCAGGAGGCAGAACGTAGAAAGATTTTAAACTGATTTAAAATTACTGAAGGATGTAACATAAGGCTATGGGTGAAGAAACACTATAAAGAAAGAAAGAGGGGAATGTGAAATGGGAATGCCTAATAATAATGCAGAGGACAGAAGGGAGGAAAAAATCAGTGAGAGATGAAGATCAACATGACTGAAAAGATGACGGGTAGAACCAGAGTGCATTAAATTGATCCCTACTGGCCCTCTTGGTCCTTCATTACTTAGTAGGCAGCTTTAGAGTAAGTGCCAGAAGAAGCATTAGCTCAATTGCCGGTAAAACTCCTCTTAAATGGCCCACAATTCTCCCTGAGGCTCAGCCAAGCTGAAGAAAGTAGATGGGGACGGGGCGGATGACTAGTCACCTATTCAGTCTTTATTCAAGGTATACCTGACCACAGTCGGAAATCTTTCTTCGGGGGTGTTACATCAGATAAAACATTACATAAGAAAAAACATGGCATCTTAAAAACATGTTTTTGGCAGTGGCGTGTATATGGATGAATTTGAATTTTAAGACTCAATTTGTTACAAAATAAAATAAACCGATTTCTAGGAGGAGTTGAAACCATCTAAATAAGATCTAGAGCTGGGCACAGTAGAGTACTGTGCAAAAGTCTTAGGCCATTAGTATTTTCACCAACATAAAATGGTTTTAAGCCAGTTATTTCTATCTTTTGCTGTAGTGTGTCAGTAGGAAATATTGTAATAATCCTGTGAGATTTTTGTATGCACAAGGAGTCTGACAACAGCCAGTACTCCACACAGAGATCTGATCTCACCATCATCCAGTCTGTCTGGAATGACATGAAGAATCAGAAAAAACTGAGACAGACTAGATCCAGAAGAACTGTGGCAACATCTCTAAGACACTTGAAAAAACCTACCTCATTAGCAAGGTAATAACAGCGCTGTTCTTAAAGCTGATAAACTTACAGCTTTGGTAATGGAGGCTGCTGAATACTGTTGAAAGACGCACAGACTCAGGTAATTCACACATGGATAATCATCTCTCTGTCTCTAAATACTGCGTTAATAACTGCATTAGTCCACTATCAATGGCTCATGCCTCGGTTATTAGCTCTAAAATGATGTTTTGGGATTAGCAACGGAGGCGTGGGATGAGATGCATAAGAAACACACAAGAGATATACACGAACATTTAAAAAACAAACACCTGACAAATGTCTTGAAATACAACATCTGAACAACGTCTTGGGGTGTGGTAAAGCAGCGGTATTACCACCTCAGCTGTGTGCATTTTCTCATATTTCAATGAACCGTTGTCAATTATTTCTTACTTAATTACGGCACTTTATGACAAAATGGCTGCCAACTTTTTAGAGGTTTGTTTATTGGCTGCATTTAAAATCCATTTGGTTCATAATCTGTGGCGGCACGTTTAAATGGACATGACACATGAAGGGGGGAATACTGCAACAAGGCACTCTGAATGAAGGCAATGATGTAAAACCAACTAATTTTCTTGCTTAGTGACGTACGAGAAGTGGATCAAAGGACATAAAATAACTCATAATGTGGCTGAAGTGTACAGAAAATATGAAGTAGAAGCCATTTAACCTGAAAACTCTGATAAGATATTTTTTCAAATTATTGATTGTGGTTGTTAGTCTCCTATTTTCTCCATTCAGCAAGTTGCATTCTCAAACTATTCATGTAGGTTTAACATATCTTAAATTTTGTGATCAATCTTTAAGTCCAAAGAAAGTTACTAGACCAGAATATGCTCTTTTACAAACATATCCCTGCTGTGATGGAGCATCTGCCTCCCCTCAAACTGACGCTCCTCAGCTACATCCAGACTCACAGTGGGAGCAGGAGGCAGAGAGGACAACAACAATGGAGTCATATTTGCATTGTGTGATGACTCCATTGTTGCATTCTTGATGCTTATCATGTCTTTAATCCAGCTCACTTTTTCTCATACAGTTTCTGTGCATGCACAAGAAGCCCTCAAGGTCAAGGTACAGTGCGATGATAACTGACCTCCAGTCATTTACATCTGCTCACTGATCTGTGCCTGAGAGACAACAGCAGCCACGAGCAACTCTAGCATGCTGCCTTACCTTACTGTTACTATGTCATCTCCAGTGGTGGAAAGAGTACTGAAAAATATACTCAAGTAAAAGTACCATTACCTTCCAAAAAATGTAGTGTGAGTAGTGTAAAAGTACTTGTCCAAAAACTACTTGAGTAAGAGTAAAAGAGTACCCTATTTAAAAGTACTCATAAGTATTGAGTAGTGAGTACTGAGCGGTGGATTCTACCACCTCATAATAAACGCTGTACTAATTTATACATTTTAAAAACGTTGTACATTCTGTAATTCACATTATCTTGTTTGTCATAAAGAATGAAGAATATCTATCATCCAGCAATTTTAATTTTGACTGCAAACTCTTTAAAATACAAAAGTACTTGTCCAAAAAACTACTTGAGTAAGAGTAAAAGAGTAGCCTATTTAAAAGTACTCATAAGTATTGAGTAGTGAGTACTGAGCGGTGGATTCTACCACCTCATAATAAACGCTGTACTAATTTATACATTTTAAAAACGTTGTACATTCTGTAATTCACATATCCCCATTTACATAAAGTTTGAAAAAATGTATTTAAAATCATGTGTAAGGCCACTGAGATGGCATATGCTGTTGTTGCACATAAAATAATGTTTAGAACAGTGCAAATACAAACACCATTAGAAACTCAGTTCAGCATCAAACACCATGATATATGGGTTAAAATGAGAGCCCATTTCTCTCCAAAACGGTGCCAGTTTTAGCGTTTTGCAATAAAGAAATAAAAATAACTAAACTTGATAATTTCTGTTACAATTTTAACATAAATGCACATTGTTCTAGAAGGATGGAAAATCCATGCCATACCTTTTACACATTTACTCGAATTGTTATGCTGATAATACAATTTGTAAGGAAAAATGCATTAAATAGTTAATTACAAAAGGAAAACACACACACACACCACACATCTCTTTGCTGAGCCGCGGCGGTCTCGGTGAATGAGCAGCATCAACTGAACGGAACAAAAAGTGTTGAACTTGAAAATTGTAAAACATTACACAAGTTACTTAACGGTAGGGAGAGAGAGAGAGCGAAAGAAAGATAGAGAGAGAGAGAGAGAGAGAGCGCACTTCTGTTGTGTGATCTTTGATGTTCACTCACTTAGCACACGCATCATTTGGATTAAAACTAAATCATAAAAAATACCATTTATAGGGGCATTCACTATAAACAACATTTATATTCAACCTTAGGCATACATGACTTTCTGGCAAAAGTGAATCTAACAGCTTGTGTGAAATGCGCTAGGCTGTACTAT
>NW_015549558.1:78953-79293 GCF_001515605.1 Sinocyclocheilus anshuiensis | reverse complement strand
ATTTTTTTACTAGTGGGTGCAGGACACTATAGTTCATTTATGTAAGTGAGGATAGCAAAATAAACTAAACTGTGACAAATCATACCCAAAAATTCTTCATACAGTGGACTACCAGTAAAACTGATACAAATTTGGGTCCAAAAATTATTCAGACCGAAAAAAAAAATGAAGTTCAGGTTTGCATGACGGCATGCCCAGGACACTACAGGCTGTCATTAAGGCTAAAGGTTGCCTGACAAAGTATTCATAGTGTAACGATCAATCCACTGAAGGCGAGCATAGTGAAGAACCCAAGTGCAGTTTATTTACAGTGATCCAAACATAATCCAAACAGACGAAG
>NW_015549558.1:70199-78903 GCF_001515605.1 Sinocyclocheilus anshuiensis | reverse complement strand
AGATCAGGGAGCCATGGCGGTGCAGGCAGAACAGGCAGCCATGGCGGAGCAGGCAGAGCAGGGCGGCCGGGTGATGACAGCAGAGCAGGAAGCCATGGCGGAGCAGAGACATGGACAGACCACTTGACTGTAACAGAACAAGCAGAGAGTTCTTGAATGGCCTCCTTGGCAGTGAAAGGACAGACAGTGAGTTCATGAACGGCCTCCATGGCCGTAACCGGACAGGCAATGAATTCATGGACGGCCCTCTTAGTCATGACAGGGTAGACAGTGAGTTCATGAACTGTGAAAGTGTTTGTTCATGTGTCCACTATCAGGAAAATACTGAACAAGATAGGTGTTTATAAAAGAACTAGTGGGAAACCACTGCTGCCAAAAAAAGAGGAATGTCTTATAAAACCATGTGGTTGTTCCACAGTGCTTCTGGGAAAAAGTTCTGTGGACAGTTGAGACAAAAGGCGCAATTTTTGGCAAAAATGCATGTTGTGTTTAGAGGAAAAAGGGCACTGCACACCAACACTGAAACCTCATCTCAACTGTGAAGCGTGGTGGAAGGAGCATCATAGTTTAACTGCCTCAAGGACTGAACATTTTTATATTCATTGACAAAACAATGAATTTAAAAATGCATCAATACATTTTTCCAGAGAATATCAGTACAGCAGTTCATGACTTCAAGCTTTAGAGAGGTTGTGTGATGCAGCAAGTTAAGGACCCAAATCATACAAGTAATACCAACTAAAGAACATCTGAGAAAGAAGTCCTGACCTTAAGCCAGTTGAGATGTTGTGGCATAACCTACAGAGGGCTGTGCTATCAAGAAATTATCATAAACTGTGGGGAGGGATGGTCCAAAATTGGTCAAAAATCTACAGGAAGAACAGCAAGAAGAAATGTTTGGTGGAGGTTTTGTTGCAAAGAGAGGTTCTATAAATGACTAAATAAAAAAATTTAAAAAACAGTTCACTCAAAAATGAAAATTACCCCATGATTTACTCATCCTCAGGCCATCGTAGGTGTATACGACTTTCTTCTTTCAGACAAATACACTCTGAATTCACTGCCACAAAAATGTCCTAGCTCTTCCAAGCTTTATAATGGTAGTGAATAGTGGTCGCGATTTTGAAGCCCAAAAAAGTGCACCCATCCATCATAAAAAGTGCTCCACACGGGGGGTTAATAAAGGCCTTCTGAAGTGAAGCGCTGCATTTGTGTAAGAAGAATATCCATATTTAAAATGATATAAACCAGTTATGAATTAGAAGTACAAAATGAGGATTTGTAAAGGAAAATGTCAGAGGATTTTGATATAAGCCAACAAAAGACTGGAGACTGTAAACAGCAATAGCATATTCTCACCGGAGCTTAGACTACACCTACGTCATCTGCTGGAACACCACTCTCTCGTGAACGCGAGTATGGCAGTTAGCGGAAGCTAGAGTTTACAGCTTGTAAAGTTTTAAATATGGATAAATGTATTGCTTCACTTCAGAAGGCCTTTATTAACCCCCTGGAGCTGTGTGGAGCACTTTTTATGATGGATGGATGCACTTTTTTGGGCTTCAAAATCTCGTCCCCTATTCACTGCCATTATAAAGCTTGGAAGAGCCAGGTCATTATTTAACTCTGATTGTATTCGTCTGAAAGAAGAAAGTCATATACACCTAGTGTCGCCGGCCAACGAGTTGGTGTTTTTTCAATGTATGCTTCAGACACGGGTCACGACGAGGCGTTCCCCATAGCGACCCCTAGAGGACGCAGTGTCTCGTTCCCTACTTGGGGAACCATGGTTACATAAGTAACCTGAGACGTTTTGAGTGAACTATTCCTTTAAATTCACTTACTTTCTCCATACTGCACTGTGAATAATTACTCAATTAATTCAATAAAAATTGTTTAAAGTACAACCGTTTGTGCATTATTAGTTTAGTCATATTGTGTTTGTTAATAATTGTTAGTTCAATTAAGATAAGACTACATTTGAAGAGTTACCAATGTAGAATTTCAGATATTTTTAAAGAGTTCACAAACTTATTATTGCTGCTGTACATACAAAACTATTAAGTCATTTAAACGTCACATTTTATATATAGACAGTTCAAAAATTGAGATGAATGTTTAAAGATGTATGGTTATTAGGGGGAAAACCACACTGTGAATAAAGTAAATTATGTCAAATCAACAAATGCTCAGAGAGAATATAATAACAAGACAAAATAATTCCTAATTAGACTGCTTCGTACAGTAAATATGCATCAGAAGCCATTGAGCCAGAAAGCTCAGGACGTTTTTATGAAACTGCAAGATAAGTAGGCAATTAAAATGTTAGTGAGCATAGTTTTAATAATTAAAATGTTAGTGAGCAGTTTGTAGTCTGCTATTTTCAGAGAGAGAGAGAGAGAGAGAGAAAAAAAACTATACAGGTTTGGAACAACATGAGGGGAAATAAATAATGACTGAATTTTCATTTTTCCTAACCTGTTCCTATGATTAGTGTACTGGAGTTTCTCTAAATGAAAAGAATCTATTAAATGTTAAACAATCAGATGAACAGGCTCAGGTGTAGAGTGCCTATAGGGATGGAGTGGAAATGATATATGGTCGACAAGCTAGTGCAATAGAGACCATTCAGCACTGAGCCGCACTGGGCCACGCTATTGTTCACAAAGACTCTGCAAGTGTAACAGCTGGCACAAAGCAGCACACAGTGAACTCTTGAAGCAGTGGATCGTGGGATAGCATAGTCTTCCAGCACCTGCTCAGGGGGAGATATGGCTTTCTCAAAATGAGCTCTGACCTCTATCCCTCCTCTGTGAAACTCTAAAAGCACTCTAAATAGCAGCTGCTGGGTAAGTCAACAGAGGACTGGTGGAGGGAAGCTGCCTGATCCGCACATCTTCACTGTGCTCAGGTACATATGTCTCAGTGGGAGCTCAGACAGCTGACGCCTAGAGCACACAAACACTGAAATTACTTTGAAGTCTGGTCTGATGTAGAAAGGAATACCAACCATCTCTCACCATCATTTCCTTTTTATGTTTATTGACCTAGTGCAAAGTATTTTGCAAAGGGTTTTTTTAACTTGTGCATTTAACAACACCTCCAGACAGCACATTTGTTTGAGAAATGTAAGGAATATCAACAAATGTAAGGAACATCACATATTTTGTGTTTTTCTATCCAAATACAGTTGTATTTCTTTAAACTGAAATATCCATGCATTGCAGAACTAATCTAGGATAAGTTTAAGTAAAATAAAGCCACAAACCACCACCAACACTGAAATCAAAGTTGACCTATTCACTTTCTTAAGTTCCTGGTCTGGTCATGAACGATTTATTGAAGCATTTTGTTCATGCTGTCTTGTAGTATACTTCATCAATATTTAATAACTTGCTCTTCTCAATTGTCCTTTTCGGCTGACATCAGATAGGTCACACAGGCTATTAGATGTTTTTTAAAAAAAAAAGGCCAAATACCTATTTAGACATTGTTTTAGCACATTAGCTTTTTATGTTTATTGACCTAGTGCAAAGTATTTTGCAAAGGGTTTTTTTAACTTGTGCATTTAACAACACCTCCAGACAGCACATTTGTTTGAGAAATGTAAGGAATATCAACAAATGTAAGGAACATCACATATTTTGTGTTTTTCTATCCAAATACAGTTGTATTTCTTTAAACTGAAATATCCATGCATTGCAGAACTAATCTAGGATAAGTTTAAGTAAAATAAAGCCACAAACCACCACCAACACTGAAATCAAAGTTGACCTATTCACTTTCTTAAGTTCCTGGTCTGGTCATGAACGATTTATTGAAGCATTTTGTTCATGCTGTCTTGTAGTATACTTCATCAATATTTAATAACTTGCTCTTCTCAATTGTCCTTTTCGGCTGACATCAGATAGGTCACACAGGCTATTAGATGTTTTTTTTTTTAAAAGGCCAAATACCTATTTAGACATTGTTTTAGCACATTAGCATTCAGCCTGAATCCATTCTGGTAAAATAACAGCTACTATTCACAGTCTAGTCAATTCCTATGTTTTTCCCAATTAACTTGGAAATGCATAAAATTACAGAAGTAAAATGGGTTAACAAATTGCAATTCAGGATGTCTTTAATATTATGGCTTAATATACACGAGTGTAAAAATGGGAGTCAAGAAATGGGTAAATAATTTTACTTATGTTTATAGATAATCTTTACCTATTAAAGTGAGGTTCAATTTTGAGGAATATATTTCAATATATTTCAAAAGCAGATCTTGCATTGTAACTTTGCGTGAACATTTGGGCGGTGTTATGCAAATCTTCCCACATCGTGACGTAGATATGTGGGGGCGTGTTAGAACGAGCCGTTTTAGACAGGCGTGGTTGACTCTTAACTTTTATAAAGAATATCTCTTTGGATTTGAGACTTTAGTCTTTGCAACTTTACAGATCTTCTTTATGCACCAAGAGCTTGTAACACTCCAAAGAGAAAGGAAAAATTGAAATCGCATCATATGACCCCTTTAATATTGGGATGTTCATGCTTGTAAAACCCTCCATAAATAAGCTGGCTGCTAATTAAAACATCTACTATGATATAAATAAATACTTGCCATTTAAATGTTTCTTGCATAAATAAATTTAGTTATACATGGTTACATTTGCCAGCCAAACAAGGAACAATCTGTTTGAAGGGAGCAGTCATTATTTTTTTTGGTGCCAAATTTACACACTTCCCCTTTAATTTAACTACATTTCCACAGACCCAAGATTTTCTGAATGCATGACACACGGCAACACAGTATCTATGGAACTATGTACGTGCATGAGAACAAATTGTGAAAAGTAAAGACATCTGCTGGATTTTGTGAAAGTGAGCTCAACACTCTAGCTGTGGACTGTATCTTTGCCTGCGGCAAAAGCACTGACTGTCAGAGAAGCACAATCCCCCCAAAGCTCCCCTGGGTAAAGAAAATAATCTTTAAGTGGGGTGAAGAATTTTACAAGCCACCAGCTCTGAGACAATTACTTCAGGTGGGAGAAACTCTTTAATCGTCTTCCTTTCAGAGCGTTGAATTGTAGCAAAAGCTGAAGTATATAGAGGGATTTCTCTAAAGCTAATGTGATGAAGTCGGCGGACTCAGATCAAGGTGACTGATGAACATTCAAAAGCACAGAGCAACTACATTTGTGAGAATGTTTCTGTCACGGGATGACTCGAGAAACAAAATGATCCAAGTGCAGCTTTTAATGATCCAAACATAACCCACACAATAATCCAAAACAAGCAAAAACAAGCCAAAAACACAAGATAATCGGAGCCATGAACACATAACCGCAAAAGCAAGACTAGAGCCCCGAATGACACAAAACAACCAACATGTATACACCAGCAGGATCATCAAACTAACAAGACACAGCTGAAACCAATGAAACAATGAGGATGCAGGGGATGATGGGAGCGGAGTGAGGGGAACCATGGGAAATGCAGTCCAGTTAAAACAAACACAAAGTCCAAAAGAGTGCCCTCTGATGGCGCTTAAGGGCACTCCAGCTGTGACAGTTTCAGGCTAGTTCTTATCTGATGGGTTGTAGGTCTGTTTAGAAAATGGAAAATGCAAATAATAAAATGCAACTAACTGTATAAATCAAAGATGGTGTGATCCAATCAAACTTTATTTTGGCCCAAATTCATCTGTCACTTAGTAAAACTAGACAAAATAGGCAGATGTCAATATGGGCAGGGTGTGTAACATGTCCTACACCTCAAAAACCACACGAAAAATATGCAAGGTTAAAAAAAATTGACCCAGAATACATTAAATGCGTAAAATATCAGTACACAGCAAAATCACTGGTGTAAAAAGAACACCCAGTGTCAAATTTGACATCTTTTGACGCATTGCAGTCAGAAGGTTCTTCTAAGAATCGCTTTTTGCGTGCCTTTGAAGATTGTGGAATCACTGTTGAATCTGAACTAGATTGTGGAATCACTGTGGAATCTGAACTTTCTGATTCCACTGATGAAAATGACGACTCAGAGCATGAGGGCTCAGAGAAATCGGTCTCAGCTTGCGGAACATTATCTTAGAATCACATACAGCACACAAGACAATTGAACATTAAAAACATTAAAAAGACAGATGCTATCATCATGTATTGTGAAGAAAGATGTTTGAAAATACAAACTAGATTATACATTTTTGAACATGGCAGCAGGTTACGAGTTTCTTACCCGATTTATCGTTATCACCATCCAAAATTTGGAAGGACACCTTAGATGTTCTCACAAGCTCATCAGAAATATCAGCATCAACATCAACTCCTGCAGAGTCTTTAAGGACCACATTGGCTCTATGCGGCAAGTTGAACTTTGCTGAAGCTTAGAGGTAGAAACAAATACAATTCGATTTCATGTTCAAACATACTGAAATTACAACATTTTAATTGCTTGGCATTATTTTCAAATGCAAGTAATACATTTAAAAAAATAATAATCTAATACAATAAAATAAATAACTATACAGATCAGTAGGATAGAATTAAAGTCAAATGTATTGAAAGATACAAAGATTTGTTAACATTACTATATGCTAAAAAATTTAATAAAACACCACTTTAGTGTGATCAGAATATTATTTGGGATTAAGTTTATTTATAATACACTGAATATCTAACAAAAAAATGTAGCTATATTATGACTGATACTTTTTAATATGAATAAGAATAATTGATTTCAAAGTGATCAGTAGGATAGAATTAAAGTCAAATGTATTGAAAGATACAAAGATTTGTTAACATTACTATATGCTAAAAAATTTAATAAAACACCACTTTAGTGTGATCAGAATATTATTTGGGATTAAGTTTATTTATAATACACTGAATATCTAACAAAAAAATGTAGCTATATTATGACTGATACTTTTTAATATGAATAAGAATCATTGATTTCAAAGTGAATAACACTGTCATAATGAACTTAAAATTACTCTAAATGTGCAAAACTTACCTTCTTTAATGAATTCACGGAAGTCAAAACAGTCATTTTTCACTGGTATTCGGATCCATTTCGGGTTACCTTTACACTCCACTTGAACCAGCATTTCTTCAGAATGAAACGCTCTCACTATTAGGATAATCACAGACAGTCTGTGTACGTTTTTTTTAACCAAGCTAGCACATATCTTAGGTGTTTTGCCAAGTGTTTGCCATAGTATGTCAAACAGTCATCTAGATGACACCAATATAAAAAACTAAAACACACACACCGTTAACGTTACATCTAACGTTAACTCGTAAAATAAAAATGTTAAACCAACCAAGCAAGTTTCGCTTATAAATGATTAAACTGCGTGACGTTTTTGTCCTGATAAAGTGTTGTTTTGGTGATATTTCTCATGTTTACGTCAATAAAAAAGCCAGGCCTGCAGCACCCCTCGAAATAGAACTTAGTTTTGTTAATCTAGCATTATGCAGCGCGTTTATACGTTCTTCCACAGAAAATATTTAATAAAACGGCAACTTACATGGTCAAATAAACACCTTAAACAGTGTTCGACGAGGGTAGATTTTAAGCCAGTAACTCACCTAACGACTAGCTGAAACATTCTGAAATTGGTCGCGCGGTGCGCCACGTCGTGTGACATGGCGCGCGCGGCTCTTCTCGTCAGGTGTGCGACCGCCAATTTAGAGTGCGTCACGGCTTCATCCGCCTTATTAGGCCTTAATTCTTTCAATAGTTTTTATCCCCTGTAAATTCTCCTCCTGTCCTTGATATTTTATCTTTTTATACAACTCCGCGTTTGTACAGTTACAAACATTAACTTGCGTGTTTTGCTCATGACCAACTGTGTGGTTTTTAACGTGTAAAAGGCGCAATGTAGAGGGGGAAACCTAAATGTCGTGGCCACGATTTAGGAATTTGTTTTATGAATTCACGATTTATTAATACGCTCCTTCATTTTAGGTAAATCACGGACACGTAATTAACGTTAGTGCCCTAGTTTAACCCGCGTCCATGATCTGAATTACTGAGGTATCAAATTTGTACAACATGGCCCCGATTTACGTTATCCTAACAAGGGAACGAATTGATCAAAGGCTCCGTAGATATAAAAATAACAATTTAATTTAGCTATATCGTGTGAGAATCTGATTTACCTGCTTTTTCTTCGGCTTCAAGTAAAAGAAAATGGCGGACACAGACTGGTGGCCTAGCGTTAAGTGGAGGCGTGGCTTTTTACGCCACTTTGGGTGAAATTTGAAAATACACTTAAATTTCACACTGACACTGTCTTACAAATAACAACAGCAGTGTTATTTTATCACCATGTAGTGTTAAAACAATGACAACACTGTTAATTTTACACCGTCCCTGAAAATTCTACACCAGTGATTTTGCTGTGTAGAAGATATTAAGCAGACAGTCTACTAATACTCTACTAACTGCTAATTGACATGTAGTTGCAAAGTTACTTACTGTTAATAGAATGTCTAAAGTGGACTATCGAAATAAAGTGTTACCAAAATACATATCAGCTTGTGCCTTATATTGTGATCTCGAATTGCAGAATATATTTTAGTACATGCATTTGAGAGATTTTCTTGTGTGCTGCATAACAGTCATTCTTGAGAAGTGGGACAAAACGGTGCAAAATTGAAAAAATAAAACCTTGTACTCAGACAAATGAAACTACATTTATGTA
>NW_015549558.1:34636-69121 GCF_001515605.1 Sinocyclocheilus anshuiensis | reverse complement strand
GGAATGTACACCTTAGAGTACACAGAAGAGGATTGGAAAGAGAAATGAGGAACAGCTTTAGGCCTGTTGCAAACTCGTGCTTACAAACCACTTTCTGGTAAACGTGTCTGATTCACTTTTATCAGACACGTTGTTTTTTTCCTGATCTCTGGATATTGCTTGAGTCCCTCATCACTGTTTCCAAAAGTGATTTTGTCAGCAATAAAATTATTCTCGGTCACTAAACCCTTTGTAAACAGCACTGACAAGCTGTATGATTTAAAAGCATATCTTACTTTAGAAAATAAATTTAAGAGCCTGTAAAACTTGACAGTCAATTGTTGGCTCAACCTCTAATTTAACAACGAGATAATAAATGTCAAAGATGAAAAAAATTTCAAGGCCACAGCGAATTTATATATATATAACTCTCGGAGGGCTTGGCATGGTAATGTACATGACAATGTTAATGTATTTGGTCTTGGCAGAATAGATCTGCTACGCTACTGCTGCTGCAGAGCAAGTACTGAGACTTGCTGCTGCCAATACATCTACAACATGCTGCTGTGCGCATGTAAGAAATATTGCTGCTGCAAATATAACATACATGAAATAACCCCCATATAGCATACATGAATCACCTCATAGCAGATCTATACAGGTGGAGCTGAGGAAGGTGGAGGGTTTCTGAAATGCGCTGCAAAAATGCGCGAGGATACGTAACAACATCGTTTTGTAACAGAACTTTCACACATTCATTCATAAATTCACCCCGTCCATGTTGCAAAGCACCTACTTTTTGAAAATCACGCCGTGTTTCTGTTGATGACCAGTGCTATTGCGCAACTCTTGCGCAGCATTGAATGTGAATCACTAAAGGAGATATGAAACGAAAGCAAACTCAAACTCTTTCTGTGTTTTCGTAAGCCTGCCCCTAAAGCTGCTACTGCTTCAGCTGCAGCAGATGACACGGATCGCTTGAATGTGCTTAAAAAACGTGCAAATTATTACGTTTCGTGAGGACGCACCAGTGGCCCCATCGGAGCAGTCACAGATCAGTCAACTGTACCGAACGTCTTTCTCACTGGCCTCTGGACATCAGAGTCACTACCTGACATGGTCATGATCAAATATGTTAGCTTTGCTTGGCGGCATAAAGCAAAAGTATGCAATTATTTGTAAATTTAACTGTCTGAAAGCGAAAGTAAATGAAGGGAGCTGAAAGATTTCTTATCCTATGGCACCCTCAAGTGGACTGCAGCTGTCCTCTAGAGAGGGCATTTTTGCTCAATCAATGCAAGTCTATGGGAAATCTTTGATTTTTGATAATTATTTATAGAAAACTCTTATCAGCTAGAAAAAAATATAGAAACAAACTACAGATCAGGTCCAATGTCTCTGACGAGTTTGGTGCCTGTAGCATTAAAGCCCTAGAAGGATATACAGTACAGTTGAAAATTATTGGTCTCAGGAGAATAATAATAAGTTTAAATAGTATAACAGTATGTTGGCTTTCTCAAGCCAACATAGCTAATAACTTAGTAAGTAACGTTAGTGTGGTGGATCTGTGAATGCGAGAGAAGGGGAGAGACAACACAGAGAACCAATCAGCTGTGCCATGTGATGATGTCATTAGGTCAGATTGAGTTAGACATATAGGACTACGCCATCAAGAGTTTCAGGCCAGAACTCTGTATTTCTGTCATGACAACTCTCGGAGGGATTGGCATGGTAATGACAAAACACCCCCCAACAAGCAGATCTATCGCCAAGACATTTGTACTGCTGCTGCTCCGAAGAGCCATGTGAACCACATGTATTACTATCTATGTGTGCCTGGGCTACCACGCCGACCGTCTTAACACTAGTGGTCTATGACTATGTGAGCCTTGGCTACCATGCCGACCGGCTTAACAATAGTGGCCTATGGCTATGTGAGCCTTGGCTACCACGCCGACCGGCTTAATAATAGTGGGCTATGACTATGTGAGCCTGGGCTACCACGCCGACTGGCTTAACCCTAATTAGACGCGCATTATGTGTAATGTTTAATTAACAAAACCCCAGCACCTACCTGAGCAAATATCATAATTTAGTCATTTGATAACTGCTGTTACTTTCTCCACTTCATCAGTCCCAGCGGCAGCGTAACAGCTTGTTAATTCATGTTTCTGCAATGATGAGACGGACAAAGTTAGCCGATGCATGCCATTTTGCTCTCTTGTGCAGATAAAAGTTGTCAAAGTTACAGTGCAAAAAAAACCCCTGGGTGGACTGACCTGAACTGAAATAAAAGCAGAATATAAATGTTCTTTCTCCGTTTTCTGAATTACACAGCACAGCGAGAGCACACTTCGCACGAGCACATTTCTCCGAACTACACTACCCAAAATGCATTTCACTCGGAACTAACTGTTACAGCTGTAGATAGTGATCTTCAGCGTCTCCCGCAACACTGTCATTGATATGACTGCGATAAGCGCGTACTTCTGACACTGCGTGCAGCTGAGATCAACCACACACTCATCACAATGAAAACATCAACCTTAGAAATAATGAACGTGAACACTGGGATAATCGCCGACGTATATGGTGAACCCCCGTTGAAATGCATACACTGTAAAAAATGACCGTGAATTTAACGGTAAAAGACTGTAAAAATGCTACAGTAAAAACCTGTTAAATGGTTAACGGTAAATTCCCCTACTATATACGGTGAAAAACTGTATTGGACATTAATTTTACGGTAGTATACCATTTTTGGAAGTGAAAAAGACCGTATAATTTACAGTGAATAACCGTAAATTGACATTCCCAGAATTCCCTGCGTTACATTTCAAATTTGATGTTTTTTTGTTGAAATAACTGTTTCTTCTTGGTTTTTTCTTATCAGGTTTTTTTTATTAGGGTTGTGTGTTACACCTAATGTTGTTAAATTAATGTTTATTGCATTATTTCAGTTTCATGTGTGTTACCATGATGGTGTTTGGTGTTTGTGTGAATGACACTGTGCACATTCTATATATGTTATTATCTAAAAGCTGCTTGTGATGGGCTTTGGTTCATCATGTGACTTTCTCATCACCACCTGCATTTGGTGGTTATCAGTGTATTACAAAGGTGCAAAACAGATTTCCGTACTTCAATAGGTTGGTATATTAACATTATATCAGTTAATGAAAATACGGTATTTAACTGTAAATTTAAGTTAAAACCGTAAAACCTAAAACGTTGCTACCATATTTTTTACGGTAAAATTCCGGCAACCACAGCTGCCGTTTTTTTACCGTAAATTTTACAGTGTACACAAGAATGCTTATTTCATTTAACCTGTTTCATACCTTTTGTTTCTATAAACTGTTTAAAGAGACTGACCTCTAACCCACTAATCGTTGGTACCTCTAAAATTGTTACGGACCTCAGGAAAAAGATGAACTGCAAGCAGACTCTCTTCAGATCCACTGCTTTTTATTACAATCTTTTTCTACCCCCTGCTCTTAAAGATGGCATAGCCAAACAGTGGTATGACCGAGGCATTCAAACCTTTGACAAACTTTATGAGGAGGACACACTTACTGTATGTCTTTCGAGCAGCTTCAACAGAAATTTATCCTTCCCTCTAAATTTTTCTTTAAATACCTACAAGTTAGACATTACATTCAGACCCAGCAAGGTGGCCGTTTATCTAAGCTCCCTCTTTCACCTCTTGAGGCTATCTTGTTTGAGAAAAAAGGTCCTAAGTGTCTCATTTCATTTATCTATGGCAAGTTCTTGCAGTTAATGACTGGTAATATCTGTGACGTCAAATCTAAGTGGGAAAAAGACTTGGAGTGCTCATTCCAGTGGCGGATTAAGACTCTTTGGTGCCCCTGGGCAACGATTATTATATAAATTATTTATAACTTGTGAACCCACCTCTTACAGGTGTAATCTGTTCTAAGATGTGATATAAATCTGAACTGTATGCAGCAAATTGAAACATTTTATAACTAGTGAAGCCAACTGTTACAGGTATAATAATAATCCAATCTGTTAATCACTTCAGACTCTATGGAAAAAAAGAAAGAGTAGATAATCTTTTTAGAGTCATTGTTGTCCTCAGCTCATTTTTTATTCATTTATATTTAATTTACAAAAACATTTTCTAATGTTTTACTCCCTTTGTGTAAAAAGGGTGTTTTCAGAAATGCAACAATGAGTGCATGGTCTTGTTTGCAATTACATATACAGTGCTTAACAAATTTATTAGGCCACCACCCAATAGGTTTGTGCCACAGCTGCCCTAAACTAAGTATTGGTGATTACCAAAATTACCATTGTTATGTTTCTGTAATGGTTAATCCACTAGTATGTGTAAGATCTTTAGTCACAGTAGTGTTTCTAATGCTAAAATATAATTATTGTTGGGATTGAATGATTCTAAGATAGATTGCACAAATGTTTAATCAAAAGCAAGTCTTTGGGAACAACTAGAAACTATTTGGAAGTCAGTAACAACAGAGACTGTGGAAAAGTGCATAAAAATTATGCCAGCAAGAATGCAAAGGCCAAAGGAGGCCATTCAAAATAAAAATAAAATAGCCTATTTATATTTTTTTGGTTTATTAGTTTTTGGTTATTATGTGTGAATAAAGACTAGTTGTTTCAGTTTGTTATTTGCCCAATGATAACACAATTTTTAGTTTTAAACAAGTTTTTGACCGGCGGTCTAATGAATTTGTTAAGCACTGTACATAGCTACATATAGTTTTGTGAGGATTTGAACTGAAAATAAAACGTACAAACTCACTCGTTTACACTTTTCCCTTTTCTTCATTGCCAATGGCTGCAAAGTACAACGTGAAAGCGCAAGGCTGACGCTCTGTTGCGGATTCACACGTCCATGAGCGAGGCATTTCAGTTGAAGAGACGGGAGTTGCGCGACAGCATGCTCCTAGAATCTGTTTGAGTAATATATGGCCGTCGAAACGAAAGTGCACGGGTTCACGCAGTAGGCTAGCCTATGTGTGAATCTGGCGATAGATCGCACATCCACTGTTTCACACATGAGAAAAAAAACAAAAAACTTTTAACAAAACTTTCAGAGAACTTAGTACGTTCTGATGAAAGGGTAGCCTATGTATAGGCCACGGCTAGATAGACGTTTGAGAATACATCGCTTGTTTTACCGCAGAACATTTATTTGCGTGGTGCCCCTGGGCACTTGTCCAATTGCCCATATGGTTAATCCGCATATGGCTCATTCACTGATGATGAATGGGAAACAATATGTGAGGATGCTCAGACTTTCTCTATCAATAGCCGTCATAAACTCATCCAATTTAATGTGATACATAGCGTTTATTATACCCCAGTTAGACTGCACTTCTTTAAAAGCTCCTACTCAGAGCTTTGTCCTAGATGTAAAGCGGATAGAGGGACTCTCCTACATATGCTGTGGTCTTGCCCTGATTTGGAAGTATATTGGAAAGAGGTCTTAGAGATCATCACCATAGTTGCTGGTACTAATGTGCCTAGAGAGCCTAGACTTACTCTTTTAGGGGACACCACACTACTCGATCAACAAAGGGTTAATTTGAGATTTGTTAGGCTAGCCCTCCAAGCAGCCATACAATTTATAACTTTGAGATGGAAGGATTCTAAACCACCTTCTACCTCTATGTGGATTAAAGAAGTATCATCTTAAATACCTTTGGAAAAAATTGCATTTCATTTGAAAAGACGTCAAGATTTGTTTGTCAAATACTGGAGTAGTTTCCTTTCTTATTTGGGCATAACAGGACAGAATGACTAGATATCATCTAATTGTCTCTGTTTTCCTGTTTAATTTTATTTACGGTTTATTTGTGGCACTATGGGTTGGAGGTCTGGGGTATGTTGTAGGGCAGTGTATATGGGAATTATATATTTAGATTCTGTATCTTGTATGTTGTGTTTAACTTGGAAAAACCCAATAAACAATGTTCAAAAAAAAAAAACCTGTTTCATGTCCGTTACTATCGGCGTGTCCTCAGAGTGATTAGATATGCTCTAAACTGCGTTTTGCTCCAGCTGTATAAACACAGATGCTAAATGCTGCTGCTAATATTAATATTCACTTCTGCATACAATGCAAACTGCTAACATGACATTTAGTTTAAACTTGATTATGGTTGCTCATTTTTGAATTCAATTAGGCAGATCACGCATTACACACAGCGATATGGATTAGAAGAGGATTCACTTATCTTAGATATTGATTTCGCTGTTCTGAAGCAAGCTGCAACTGCTACAGCAAGCACTAGTCATATATTTGAATGTTGAGCAGCGAGCTCATTGGCTACCGATACAGGAGAGAACCAATCAGCTGTGCCATGTGATAATGATGTCATTAGGTCAGATTGAGTTAGACCTATCAGACTGCTCTATCTAGAGTTTCATGCCAGAACTCTGTATATATATATATATATATATATACACACACACATACATACACATTATCATAAATTACTAATACTAAATAAATATAAATATTTATACATATATTATTTTTGATGTATTTATGTCTTTAACACTATATAAACTACTTTTGTACAGAATGCATGGGATTTGGGATTTGTGTGATGTATGGATAGAGAATACAAGTACTGAGGGTATTAAGGCCAATGTAACTTAAAATAAGATCTATGAATGAAACAGACAAAACAAATTCCATAAAATCACGGGCGTGCACACATACACACACAGATTGGCTGGTTTCAGAAAAGACTAATGAGCTCTACAGTGACTGAGGATGCATTGAGATCAGCTCAATTAGAAGAGCATCAAAAATGCACCTCGACACAGGTGTCAGAAAGAAAGGGAGTTGGGACAGAGAGACACGATGGAAATTAGCAGTTGTATGTATTCTTCCCTATTCTTCATGCTTCTTCAGAAGAAAGTGGCCTGCACGCCACACAGCGATCAAACGTGTGCCGCACACAGAGGTCGCAAAGCAACATTAAACAGTCTTTGCACAATAGCAGAGAGGAAGGGACTAATGGTTTCAGCGTCTTTTATTTCAGATTGCGTGTCTTGCAGATGGGCTTTCCGTGTACGTGCGATAGCTACATTGTGTTCTTTGAGCACCATCTGTGTCGCAAGTTACCGCATCCAATAATGAAATAATTAGTAGGTGAAACTTTCATTTTTCGAGAATTTAAGAGTTTAAAGTGTTTGTTTGCACAGCTGTCTCATTCCTACGTGAAGCAGAGATGGATGTTACCATAGTGATTTGCATCTCCGCTCACTCCCCAGACAAATGTATATAATGAGATCACACAAACACATGCACACACATACACAACATCATCTTCTCAGCTGTGGCGCTAACCAAATGACAAACACATGCTAGTCTAGTAACATTCTATCAGCAGCTTGCACACCTACACACAACATGGGCTGCATTAAGACATGTGCTAACAAGGCCAAATCAGATGCACTGCACATCTAGTCTTTGCATAATGTCAGTCCGAAACGACATTATCTGCACTGTAACTTTGAACAAAAACAATGCAGCTGTTTTATGTTAAACAGAACTTTGTTCATTTTTAACTATCTGTAACACAGTTCGTAGTCACGGGAAGAAGGAGGCGGGAACCGGCGAACATTTAAACAAAACTTTAATAATAAAATAAACACAAAACAGCGCGACAGCCCCTCGCGTACTCCCCCCTCTGGGGGAGCCGATCACGGCGGCCGCGGCGTACCTGGGGGTAAGGACAGACAGACGAGGCGAGAGAGAAAAGGAGACGGAAGGATGAGGAGAGACAAATACAAGAGAGGGTAGAGAGGAAAAGAAAAAAAAATTATTGGTCAGGTCCCCGGACACACTGCCGCTTGGTCCTCAACCGCGTGGCAGCGAGCTCTCCGTCCCACCTCGTCTTCCATCGTTCCAGCACCACCGCCTCGGGCAGCCACCGGCAGTCTCTCCGCTTGTTCTCCTGCTGCCCGATCTCCTCAGCACCGCGATCCCCCTCAGCAGCGAGGGCTCTCTGACAGCGTGTCCCTTTTCGGCACCAATGTAACACAGTTCGTAGTCACGGGAAGAAGGAGATGGGAACCGGCGAACATTTAAACAATTTAATAAAATAAACAAACACAAAATGAAAGTAAAGCGGCAGCCCCTCGTGAACGACTGCCGCACACAAAACACAAAATAAAATCCAGGCCTGGTCCTCTCTCCTCTTTCACTGTCGTAGCTCCTCCTTTTATCCTTCCGGAGCTCCTCCGTCGGACTCGAGACCGGTGAGTGGTGCAGGTGTCGCTCATTATCAATTACTCCACCGGCCTCACTCTGTTCCCACGGCTCTCGGCCCCGCCCCACTCGTCACACTATCCAAAACTCAAAAGCATCACTTTTTAGACACATCAACTGTTGTTAAAGCAAAACAATTGTTAAAGCAAGCCTGTTGAGTTTTTCATTAGGTTTTGATGACAAAATAAATAAATAAATTAATTAATTAATTTTAATTAAATAAATGTAATTAATTAATTTGATATATTAATTATATATAAAACAAAATTCTGAGAAATTGTTAGCAGTTTTGGGGACTAATTACATGTAGCAAAGCTACTAAATTAACTTAACCTTACAACTGAATATGCTGAGGCAAACATCAACTATGTTCTGCTATGTTCTTTTTATTCATTTAGGTGAACTGATTCGTTTGGATAGTTCATGCAAATTAACTAATTCAAAACAACAGTTCAGCCATTTGAGTACCAGCGTGGCATTTAAAAAGATAAAAATATTTTTTTTTATTATTGTATCGGTATTTATCTGCTGCTACACTACATTGTTGAGATGATTTCTTAGGAATTGCACAGACGAATGATATCATCATCGTTATCAGGATACTGGATATTCGCTGTAAGTTGTCTTGATTTAGCCTAATCATTACTGGTTATCTACATACTGTCACGTTGCACACACACGAGGAACGAGGAGACGCTGGAGAATACTTTACCAAGACTTTATTTGCACCAAGGAACCAAGGGAGACGAACACAGGAAGACGTTCACACGAAGACGTTCACAGCGGACAGAGAACTAGGGACTGGGAACACTTTAAATACACACAGGAGGAGGGGATGACGAGACACACCTGGGATCAATGAACCATCATGGGGAACACCTGGGACAAATTAAACATGGGAAAGGAACACCTGGGGAGCAAGACACAGACAAAACATGGAACAGAGTCTGACACATACAGTTACAGTCTTCAGATATATCATATTTCCCCCCAGTACATAGAGTACTGTACAGTACTAAATGTACTGTATCTGACAATGACCAATGCCATTTTACAAGAGCGCTGTCAATCACTGCCTGATTCACTGCCCAGAGCACTGTCAACTTTGGCAATGTAAAGCCTTTTTACCATGCCAATAAAGCTATTTGACCCTGAATTTGTCGGTTGCTGATTGATTTGCAATGTGGAGGTTTTGAAAGAGGAGGAGAGACACGACTTGACCACAGACCATGTCTCTGTTCCTGATATGTGAACACTCAATTATATATTTTGAAATATCGCCCTGTTCATACTCAGTCAATATTTATTCGGATTACTTTCGTGTCAAGGTATAATTGTGCTAGAATGTTGAACGAAAACATCAGAAGCAGAAATGAAAACTCTGGAAGCACATTTTGAAGTACAGATCAGCGAAAGAAAGAAGAGAAAACAGCTAGCAAATCATGCAGTGGATTAAAAAAAAAAACGATTTTTTTCTGTTTCAATTTATATTTTCATAAGTTTCTTGAAATGTTACATTAATTTTTATTGGCACAAAAGTAATTCCATAGTTTTTGTGCTAGAAAAATACAGTTGATTATAAATCAGATTTTAAAATCTATTAAATCTATTTTTAAAAAGATTGAGCACCCTTAAAAGGTAATGGATATGTTGTACAGACAATATTTGCATCTGACATATTTAATTGTAAGAAGAAAATGTCTAATTTAGACATTTTTGAGCTATTTCCATCTGAAATCAACATCAGAGAATGTACTATAGTGTCTCATGAATATTCATGAGTCTGCAGAGCTTTATCCTATGAGAAGGCGTGGTCTCATAATTATTCATGAAACCATGTGACATTTTCTCAAGACCAGCACTTCAAACACTCAGGCACTTCAGCGAGTTGATGCTGTCTTGTCTGCTTGGCTTCCACCGCATATATGCTTTCAATCAATGAAAGATGTTTATGTGCAACAATAATTTATTACATAGTTTCTAGATTTATGGAGAGGTGGACCAGGTCTCATTTGAGATGCTTCCACTGACACAAAGAGCATCCATCCATCCATATTCTGTGTTAACCAACTATGATGAACTAATTATATACGTCAATCAACAACAAGGAAGAATCTTGAAAGTTATAAAAACTGCAAATGCTCATTCAAGTATATTTTCAAAGCATAGTACAAATGAAAACAGCTCAGCATTTATTTGTGTTTAAAGTACAGACATAAATATTTATTCATAACTCATTCGTAATTTAATTTGTTGAAACTATTAATAGCTTGAAGCTTGACAAGCTACAGCTTCCCCAACACCATGAAAGCAAATTTTCTGCATTTTCTTGTTCACATGCTTTTGTTTAGCACTGACAATCTAAGAGCACAACAATATTTTTTTTTTATTACAGATTTTTTTAGCACTCAATAATGAGAAACACTGTAAGAGCCGACCTCAATTCTTACTTGTACAGTTATCTTTTAAAGAAGCAGCACTCTCACTGCGTTCCTGCATAATTTACAGAGGGAAAGCTCACTTAGCCTGAATCACATACTTTCAGGAAAAATGGACCAAATGGGTTCAACAGGATTATAGTAGAGACTTTCACCGACATACTTTAAAATCATCTCCAGGGGCTTCTGTACAACCCAAAAGATTATTTTAAGATGCTTCTGTAACAGATGGACAAACTGTCCTTAAACACAAGTACTTCTTTTAAAAGAAAGTGAGTGTGAAATCTACAGAGATAGCCGTAGATCCAGTGTGTCTAGAGGACAAGGGGAATAAATGGTTTGGATCATCAGAGCAAGCGGTTTGGAAGAGTCTCTTACTGTGGTGTATCTGATGAACACAGAGGGCATTATGGGTATTAAGGGGGCAGAAGGGCAATAAGCACTTCTCTCTGCCTCTCTTGTGAAGAGACAAAGAGGCGAGTAGCAGAGCAGTGAGTGAATCATGGATTGGCATTGCAACTCAGCCTGTTCCGTTCTAAAAATGTCTCTGGGTCAAACACACACACACAGATTTACACACCTGTTGCCTGGCAACAAGAATGCTCTCTTGATCAAATGATGGTAGGGAAGTGAGAGGGATGGTAGAGAAGGAGATACAGATAGCAGCAGTCAGAAAGAGAGAGAGAGAGTTCACTGTCACAGGCCCATAGGCGTGCTGTTTAGAGGGTTGCCAACTTAAGCACAAGAAAGCAATGAAGACAGTGGAGACAGCTTATGAAGACATTTATATTTATGTCATATATGCTTTTTGAGCATTAGTGGCACCATTAGTGGCAAGTAGCAACTGACCACACTAGAAACAAAAATAAAATCTACAGAGTGAAGTGCATTGTAATGTGATCACTTAGATTGTATTATATAGACATCAGTTTATTTCTAAACTTTATTTACAGATGAACTATAAATAGTTGTCTGTTGGCTTTACTGTTTATGGATGCACCAATAGTCAAATTCAGGCTGATACAGATAAAGCCAATAATTATTGTCAAATTATAGCCAATAATTCATAAATGGGTGACATTAAAATATTTTGTATAAATTAAAAATAAAACACTAATGTTGTGATGCCTAAATTCACTTTAATTTTCAGTGTTTTATTTCTATTCTACAATTTTTTTTAATGTGAAAATAATTATCAGATTTTCTGTATCAGACAGAAATCAGCGCATTTCTGATTTTCATGTCATACAAAAGTGTCCCACATATCAATTTATTAATTTAGCTAGTAATATGTTGTAATTATACATTTTGTGAAAAATTAGTCATCTGTCTTAGACTGTAATCTGTCCTGTAACTGACAACCATGCTCACTTTCATGAAACCAAATTCATAAAATCAAATCAAATAAATACTTTTAAAAAAGCCAACAGCTTAACCCTGTCTCACAAATGTGTACACATTTGTAACACAGCAAAAAATCCAGTGAAAAACGTGCACCAATGTTCAAGAAACTTACTGAAAGTGAATAAATCTTTACATTTTACCCTTCACAAAACACATGTGCTACCATTCAAATGTTTGGGATCAGCATGATTAGTGCTATCAGCTGTATTTCAGGAGTTAAACACTAAAACATGAGACAAACTGCATCCCACATTGGATTTAACACAGGATGATTTTGTGTTATAAGGTATGGTTGACAACCCAAGCTGACAGCTGTTTCCTTCAGAGTGCTGGTGAGACACTCTGTTCCCTTAGAGTTATAAGTCTAAAATCAAAAAGACCTTGTCTGCCTAAATAGCCATCCACTCCAAATGCCATCCCAGTGACAAACAGGTCAGCATGACACGTCCTCACACCGCAACACACACTCAAACTGCATGCTAGACAACAGCGCACACCAAAACATTAATGTTTAGAAGCAAAAATACGAGATAGGACTTCTGTGGTTTTAACCAGCCACAGCTGCACTTCTCTAGGTTGAGTCTCTATTATTGTCATTATCACAAATAGCATCAGCTAAAAAAAATACATTTTCTTTCTTATGATTGAGATCAAATTCATTATGGGATGTGTTATTTACAAAATCCAGATGGTTTGGCTCAGACCCCGATTTATATTTGGATACAGAATAGTTCTGATAAGCCAAAGGGGTGCAAAGGAAAATGGGATTTCAAAGCCATACAAATACAGATTGGACCCTCAAAGCAATTTGTCCCTAAGATGACGTGAAGGATATCAAAGAGAACAAGCCTCGCTCACAGAAAGAGAGAGAGAGAGAGAGGTGAAAACAGAGGTCTTTGATACCAAAGCCTGGGACAGAATTATGGCTTCATACGGCCTGTTTTAGGACCTTAATGCTTTTTTGACACAAAAGGACATGATGAATTACGATGATAGACTGTCAGTTGAACATGAAAGAAAGGTTGTGTAAGGATCACCCAAGGATTAATCTGGTAAATTATATAGATCTCACAGCAGTTTGTGTCAGAAAATAAACCCCTTCAGGATGATAAAAAAACAGTTAATTTGTGTTGAGGTCCTGATCACCCTGTTGCTATAATGGCAAATTATTAAAAGATAACACTACATGGCTGCTTGTGTAATGCCTGGATAAATCAGACACAGAATTATGTGTTATATTTAACAAATAATTCAACCGACCCCCTCACCCTACAACCAGACTGGGTGCCGGAATGTCTGAGAACGACCCAGACCACTGATTACCATGGCAACCACGACACTTCAGCCAGACCAGATAAACTTTACGAACTAATGGCATGTTGAGAGATTCTCCCTCTTACTTAATTGTCTCTGAATTAGACACATACTGCCTATAGAAAAGGACTCTTTTCATGAATTCATAGACAGACTTTTCTTTGACCTTTCTATCATGCATATCCCCAGGCCACTGTGTGTATTATTACTGTTCTTGTATATTGTCTTTTGTATTCTATACTGTTTTATGCATGCTTTTGATAGAACCACCAGTTAATGTAACCTCCCGTATACCCGTATATGTTTGGTATATATACATTTGTATTATGATGACCTAAATGAGAGTGTATATTATACGTATGTTAATACCCATGCAACATATTAGTGTTCTAGGAATCTTTATTAGTTTTTGTATCAACACCCAATCCAGTTACATATGCAAAATACCATGTTCAAAGACAAAGAGTTGTAAATGTTCCCCCCGAAAGTTTAAGTCACCATTGGCTCACCAACCCCCTGGAGGTGTGAACTCCATAGAACTTAAAAGGCCTCACATCAGTGACTTCTCTCTTCTCTTTTCTTCAGCGTTCTTACCCTCTCGTCTTTCGGACATCCAGTCCGACTGCGACCCACAACACCTCCCCCCTGCTGGCAGGACCAGCCATGTTGCAACT
The DNA here is from genome assembly GCF_001515605.1 of Sinocyclocheilus anshuiensis. Classification (NCBI taxonomy): domain Eukaryota; kingdom Metazoa; phylum Chordata; class Actinopteri; order Cypriniformes; family Cyprinidae; genus Sinocyclocheilus; species Sinocyclocheilus anshuiensis. The sequence continues at coordinate 55,037 of NW_015549558.1, read as the reverse complement.
TTCCACCTGGGAGACTACCACTGAGTCACAATAACATCTTTGGAGTTCATCACTCTTCAAACCTGGAAGAACGTGAAAGCAATTCCAACAACACCAAGCCTTCAAACCATCAAGACTTTGATCTGAGACTGCATCCAGATGTTCGTTCAATGGCCAAGGCAATGCAAGTATCATACATTTAACTAACAAAACAGAGGTTTAGTATAAGCTGTAGACCCCGTTGATGGTTTCTCTCAGGTGGTTAACTGACCCATTTTCCATAGCTGCATTCTTTGGTTTCATTCATCCACTTTAGCTCCCCCTTGTATGCATGTGTGAGTGTGTGTATGTTTGTTAGACTAGTTTTGTGTTAGTGTTTAGTTAATAAAACTTTTGTGCACAAAGTACGAGTTTCTGATTCTGTCACTGCTTGAGGATAATGTCCCTTTAACGATTCCTGATCTTGTTACAAGCTCTAATGGTGCGTTCAAGTCATGTCGGATAGATCGTATTTACGAGTTGAACGCACAAATACAGGTCTTGTATTAGCCGGCCTGCTGATAGTTTTAAAACGGATCCACGGAACTGATCAGTCCAGGCCTGAATGCAGCTCAACTGGTGGAATACGGCTTAGCAGAAGCGAATCCCTGTGAATAAACACTCTTCCTCAGGGTCTCAAACTGGATAAACTGTCACCTGAACACACACCTACACAAGCTAAAGAGGAGGGAGAGTGTGTGAGAGAGACTTTTCTCTGCAGTGTAATTCTTTGTCACAGTATGGCATGACTGATGCCTTGATTTGGAGCTGGTATATCCGGAGCACTCTAGAGGTGCTGGCTACGAGAGACATTCATTACAACCACAGTGACTGTAGCAAAGATAACAGCAGTCAAGATTATACGACTAATCGTGCTCTGATAGACGAGAGAAGAACCAAACTTTGTTTTCCCCAATTACAGTCTGATGTCTTTCTATGCACTGCAGCTTCCTGAGGTTTGAGAACCAAATAATGACAGTGTAGTCTGACAATGGTCGAAATTCATACACTTGTAGTGACAAGATGTGATGTGATGTGGGTAAGAAGCATTGTCTTGTTTTACTGTAAAACATCTAAACCTCCTTGAAAATTAGATCAATGATATGGCATGCTAATATTTTTCACTTTCTATTAATTAATTAAAAACGCAATTCAAGCATATAATTATGTGAATACATTTTTCTATGGTTAGCATGTTTTTAATTTCCATATAAAAATTCATTTTGGGGGGCATAAAGTTAAAAATGTCAGGGTAATATAACTGTCCCGAAACCATTATTTAAAAAAAAAAAAAAAATCCTTATTAAAAGAATGAAATTCTTGAAAAGTATTTTGTAATATTCTTTTATTTGAATTTTTCCACTGGGAAAAAAATTTAAACTGCTTTAGTATTAATATTCGAAAAACATTTGTCTGTCAAATTATCAAATGGTCTAACTAACATTCAGAAATGATAAAACAGGAAATGACATCACTGAGAGGTCCCCTGAAGACCCTCATGACTGTGTGTCAAGGTCAATTAGACATTTTTTAAAAATAGATATTTTAAATTTTGAGGCAGGTTAGTTCAGATTGTGGTGCGACTCCAACAAAACGTAATGATGTTTTTGAATTGAAAAATTCTGGTAACTGTAAATCAACTGTAAAAATCACATGCATTCACGGTATAAGAAAAGCATGGCTTTTTACTGGTCATTAAACTTTGGAAATGGTGTAGAAACTAACAAACACTTTTCTTTTTTCATGGACACTCTTATTTTTCATTAACCCCAGAAGCAAAATTGCAAGAAATAAGACTCATTTTCAAAGAATAATCAATTAATTAAGTTTATTTTTCTTACCCCATTGTCAAATTAGGCATAAACAAACAATATTTAGTGAGGTTTATGCCTAATTTGACAATAAGTTAAGAAAAATAAGCATAATTCAGAGCATATTCCCTGAAAACATGTCTTTTAATTTCTTACACAATTTAGCTTCAAGTTTTTAGACTTTCTTTAAGTGGAAAAACTTTTTTGCAGTGTAGTAAGGAAAAAAGCTTGACCAGCACAGTCTTTTCAACAAAGAATTAGTCAAAATGAGGAGGAAACACTGTTCTTACCGTTCTCCAGCATGGTGATGCCCATAGAGGGCTGCCCCAGTCCCGTCTTCCTCTCCCACTTGCCCTCATCAGGGTGATATACTTCCACTGAGGCCAGCGGGCTCTGCTGCGCGTCCATGCCTCCCATGACCATCAGCTGGTCTCCGACGGCCACGGCGGATGCCCCGGCCCGAGCGGTGAGGAGAGGGGGCAGCTCGCACCAGCGCTGGCTCTCCAGATCCAGCACCTCAACAGAGTCCAGAGGAAGGCCGTTCTCACTGCAGCCCCCCAGCACGTAGAGGCGCCCGGCCCAGAGCACGGGCGTGCAGTACACCCGCTGCGTGGCCATGGAGGGGAACACCTCCCAGTACAGAGACTTCACCGGACTCAAAGCCATCTCGGGGATGGGCATGGCTCCAGGACGGCACACCGGCAACAGAGCATTATACGGGCACAGAGGTGGAGGGCTGAGGAACGCGGAAATCAAGGCATATGCATCAACAAACCACCAGGCTAGAGAGCAGGAGAGGATGCAACTGCCAGTCTGCCAGAGACCTCAATTCTAGCTCTCGCTCGCTCGGAGCCGGCAGGTGGAGGGAGTTGAGCGTTTCCTTCAGTGCTATCTGTGAAGAACTAGCCCTCACTCCCTCTTGATGATTTACTAATTTTTGTTGCTGCTCTTAAAAGGTGCATCAGGCCCTTTTAAGTCTTTCCTGTCATCTTCCACGAGCCGTGCAGTTGTAAAAAAATATATGGCAAGAATGTGTAACCCCGACACGAAATAAACTAATTTATCCACGTGGAACGCTGCTCTGTAGTCCAGCCAAATGTGTCGGTGCAACCCTTATGGCTGCCGCTGCAAGGAACAGGAAAAGAGAGACAGTAACAGAGCAAGCGCAAGATAAAAGACAATATAATCCCGCTAATCAAAGAGAAAATTCCCAGCTTGGTGAAGGCTGATGTGTGGACAGAGGCAAGCTGTTGGTGGAGATTGTGGTGCTCTAATACTTATTCAAATAAACTGTATAATTCAATGGCCAGAGCACTGACATTTACCATTCACTATTTACTGCCAAGGGCTCAAGGGTAGACGTACGTGTATGTGTATATGTGTGTGTGTGTGTGTGTGTGTGTGTGAAGGTGCTTGGCCACAGAGCAGCAGTCTGGCCCTCTCCAAAGGTCACTGTGTCTGCAGGGACCAACGGCCCTGGATAGTCACTGAACCAGGCTAATTTGAACCTGTGCATCATTAATTAAAGGCTTCATTATAGCGGGATGTGTGAATGGGACGTCAGTGGTGGAGAGAAAGAGAAGCACTTGAAAGGTTACAGACGTTATACTCAAAAACTTACTAGGTGCATGTGTGAGAGAGAGCGGGATCTCTTGGGCTTCTTTTGGGTAATCGCATAGGTAAAGAGAACCAAAAATGTGAGGAAAGCAGATCAGATGTCTCCAGCGTTGTGCATCCCTCTACATGGCAGCATATCTCCAGATGTAGTGATGTTTCCTCTGTGGTCTAAATCGGTTCGGCTGTGTAATTAAGATGCTGTGGATGTTGAGCCCAAACCACATGCTATGACACACAGTGCGGGAGGGCTAACGGCTCCAAACTGACTACGAATTATGCAGAAAAACATCAGTTTCATCAGGAGCCAAAGTGCTGCAGCTGGGCGCTCTGACTGAGTACAATTAGTCCATATCATATGACACCATCAGGCTCTTCTTTGGGTTTTTTGTAAGTTTTGTAAATTAACTTAATCCTGTCGGTCAGCTTTTAGTACACTTTCCTTGGCTTTTCGTCCATGTAGAGAGAAAAGACAGATGCCAAAGTCTCATTTCCTACAGAACATGGGAAAAATCCCAGTTGTTTAAGCTCTAGTTTCCCTGATATAAACTTTAATCCACATAGAAGGAAGAGTGTCCTGGGATTTGTGGGAGATGATGTTGTCACGTGTATGTGCTGTCCAGTAGATCCGTGGGATAAACATCAGCTCCTAGGAAACAGAGAGGAAGTAACAATAAACAAAACTAAGTACTGGAAGAATGATAGAAGGAGAAAAAAAGAGGGAGAAATAGGCAGAGAGCCAAGAAGAAGAGAAACAGATGTTTATGTTGTGTTTTGGGAAGGACTCCTATCTATAATTAGGCAGAGACATCATGTCTTGCATAAAGAGTCATACTGAGGCTAAAATTGCAGATGGCAACAAAACTAGAAGCGTATAAAGCTGTGTTAACACTAAAAATATCTCTGCAGACTGCAAAACAAAAAACTTTCATAATAAAAATACAGACTATGGCATGTCTAAGCATCTTTTTCCTCCCCACTGAGTGAATTCACTCGTGCTATTAAGTTTTAAAAAAAACCTTTTTGGACCCTGCGGTAATGTTGTCCTAACCTATGAAATAGATTTTCTATGAAGTGTGTGCTCACAGGGAGAAATTTCTACATTCACTTCTCCACACTAACTCAAGGTGAGCTGTATTTTTAGACCCAGAACCCTAAAGAGGCACTTTACTGTATTTTAGAGAAACTTGTGTATTTTAAGGGTGCTGTATTCTACCGAAGCAGGTAAAAGCTGTTTTTCTACTCATTTTTTCTGTAACAACATCAGGTAGCAGCCATGAGAGACCCTGAGACAGGTGCAGTCTTCATTTTGGCACATTTCTCAATTTCAGACAGTTTGAGGCCCTTGAATCCGCCGAGCACACAGCAAGACCACAGGCAGTCAGCTGTTAAAGTTTATAAAATCCACAAAAGACAGGAAACTTTAGGGTTACTGCAGGTTTGAAGCGTCAAAATAATCACATTTAATGAAATCAAAGAGAGTCAGCAGAAATCAAACACAGAGATGCACAATTACACTGCAAAGAATCATTTTCTTAATGGGTATTTTCATTTTGTTTTCCACTGGAAATATCTAAACATCCTTGAAACATAATTTGTCAGTGGAGTTAAGACTAAACTTCAATGTTGATAAGTCAAGGCTTAATATCATATGCAAATTATGGTTTATGTAAATAGTCTTGTTTTGAGGAGATTTACATATTGTTATTGGAAAACAAGACAAAAATACTAATTAAGACTTAAGATTTTTGCAATAGGACTGTGCATTTATTTGACAAATGGCAGTCTTGTGGATGAGTCCAAAAGATAAAAGCCTGTGTTGTCCTTGTCAGCAAGGGAAAAAACAGCATATCTGCTTCATATCTCTTATGCTTGCCCTCCTTTACACTGCCAGGATAATGTGTGTGTCCTTGTTGAACACTTGTGTGTGAACTGAAAAAGGCAAAAATAAACAAACAAACAAACAAAAAGATTCTTTCCCTAATTAAACCTGTGAGCTCTGAAGGCTAAGACCTCCAGAGCATCATGCCATACCTGCACCCTCAATATGACAGAAACCACATTCTCAAAGGAAACCATGTGAAGAACAGTGGCGTCATGACAGACAGACAAACAGATAGATAGATAGACAGACAGACAGACAGACAGATGGCAGTGCTATTGTGGTGGAGAACACAACCTGTAGGGAATCCTATGGAAATGTTTTAATTCATTATGATGCTTAATTAATAGGATGAATTATAAATGCTAAGCAGAAAAAATGGAACATTCTGATCCCTGATCAACACAGTACTGAGTGAAAAAGATGGATTGGCCTTGGGCACAGCTGACAGTTTTCCATAAACATACTGTTGGATGAATCAAGTATTCTGTACAAACAGTTCTTGGTTTCAGCAGAGGCTCCATGTCTGCTTGGTAAGACTTCTGGCTCTGTCTTCACTCTGTCTGCGCTGGAAGAGACACAGAGGCATTATTCTCTCTTAAAGACGGGTTCAAGTCCATGCCTGAGCTCCAGATAACATTTAGAAGGCAGATCAGCCTTAATCCCACAACTTCACGATTGATGCAGGCTCAAAGAGCGTGTTTTCTTTATCTGTTCCCATCATCCCTTAACAGTCTGATTTTTTCATGCCTGCCATTGCTTACGTTCATTCCAAGCAAATGTACATGCAATACTGATCCTTTGTTTCCATTCTCCACCATCCTCTCCTGTCTCAGTCAGTCTCTCCCTTCACACTACCACTGACAGTCGTCGATCACAGGAGCCCCCGCATTTCTCAGGCGTTTAGCCTTCGGCACAAAAACATGATTACTTTGAGTACTTTGAGTACATGAGTTTCCCAGGGAAAGGGAGCTGAGCCGGTGGGGCACTGGAGTACATGCAGCATGCAGGGTGTGTTCAAAACAGCAGAGTAACACAAAACACTGGGACTCATGCTAAAAGGCATGAAAACATACTGACTGCATTAATTTCTTCTATAATGTGAGATCCAATGGCAACATGTCAAACATGTTTGATGCAAGTATACTCATAGCTAGGGCAAATATTATACAAAAATAGTTAAACTGGTTCCTTCCTAAGGTACAGTGCATAAACAAGCATTTCAAAGATTTCATTTTTGCTTTTCAGCTGTGAAAGAGTATCAAAAATGAAGGAAACAGAACTAGGTAAACAGAGCATAAGGTAAAATAAACAAAGAAATTTAGATATAATGGCCTGGGGATGCAGACAAAGAAAGAATCATTGTATGAGAGTATGAGAGTATGTGTGTGTGTGTGTGTGTGTGTGTGTGTGTTAAGACCGCAGCAAATATATTCCAGGATTCCCTTGGTGAATCAACTAATCAAACGATTTACTGCCTCACCGCTCAACGTCTCTATCCAAAGGCAAAAGACAAGATCCTGTATATACACACTTGTTTTTCCATCATTTTGGATTGACCTGTTTTTGTACAGAGCTAATGATTTTTCTGTCCCCTAAAACCTAAACACTGACAAACCTTTTTGCATTTTTATACTGTCATTAAGCTGTTTTCCTCATGGGAATACATTTATAAATAAATAAAAGTTAAAACTGAAACAATGGTTATTTATAAGTTTTATATTTCAAGTTATTTATAGAAAAATCTACTTTATTTATGAAAAATACCATTCCTATAGCTACAGTGGAAATTCCATTTGAAAAACTACACTACACATGAATCCTCAAGGGAAAGTGCCACCAATCACAGTACTGCAGCAAACATACCAGGATAAAAGAGTTATTCATAAGTATTGAATGACATCAAGGCGGCTCCACATTCAACTATTTTACAATTTAAAAAGTATTATTTTTACATTTAAAAAGTAAAAAATAAAAATATTAGCGATCAACCAATATGGGGTAATCTGTTGTTAAGGCTGATATATCAGCCAATATTTGGCATTTTTTAATTATCAGCATTGGCCGATTATTATAAGAACCCAACACCTGAGCTCGGACACACAGGAACTTGCAATCTCTGTCTCTATTAGTTCAGTGTCTTTGTTTTAACAGTTTTGTCTAATAATTGAAAGGCAAATGCCATAATACTTTATTCATTCAGCAAACACACACTTTTAAACAAGTCTCTGAATATCTACTAAACATTTAATGCAACAAACTTCGCAAACTGGCAAATCCAGCTGTTAGATCTATATATAGATTTTGTTTCAAATCAAAGTCTGTAATATTGTGATTCATCTCAGAGTCAGTTCAGTTTATGGTTTACAACTTTTTTAAAAGATGAAATCCATATGGAAATGGGAAAAACACTCCAAACGCTTATAAAAAAGGGTGTGGTCACTGCTTGGCCCTATTACTGAGGACCTAATTTAAGCTAGTATTGTGGCACAGTAAACGTTTTACTAATGTGACAATCTCACATTGAAGGGCACAAATTCCAAGACAACTTCTCTCTACAGCCTGTAAAACCTATCATTATCCCTTAACTCCATTATGCACATCACTACAATAGTAAGTGATGATTATACAGGAAATTTATGCAACGAGAACACACTGTCTTACAAGACCGAAGAGGTTATTCTAATGCCTACCCTGAGGGGCCCTGCACACATTCATCTTACTGTCCCACCACAAAGAGAGAAACAGATCTCTCTTCTACTTTATCTGATCCCTGACCCCACAATCTATTTCTTAAGAGATAAGAGAAACTAGGCCAGCCAGAGGAAAGAGAATAACCCATCATAAAGTGAATCACAGACTTTATAGAGATGCTTTGTTTGGATAGAGTTTTGTATGTGTGTAGTGTTTTGAAGGGATAGTTAATCCAAAAATGAAAATTCTGTCATCATTTACTCACTATCATGCTGTTCCAAACCTGTCTGACTTTCATTATTCTGCATAACAATAAAGAAGATATTTTGAAGAATGTTTCAACTGTGTTTGTCCATACAATGAATGTCAGTGGGGTCCAAAACAGCATTAGACATCATTGACTTTCATCACATAGGGAAAAAATTACACTTTTCAAATAAACTTTTGGAAGTTTGGAAGGTTTACAACATGACAGTAATTAATGATGACAGAATTGTCAGAATTTCCCTTTAAATAGTATGAATTCAAATTGCAGATCACGTGAGCTTCACTGTCTGAACTACCACTGACAGTCGCTACATCACATCAGTGCAGATTTGTACGAAGCTGACCTCTGCCCAACTTTCTTAAATCGCCAATTATCTGTCACTCTTGTCACATAAATCTCCAACTCTCACTGAAAATGAATGACTTACGGTTGCATTGTCAGTGCAAATCACTGTCAGTGTGAACGGCCCTTCACTGTGTCCTTGAGTACGGTATGTTCCTACAGGTTGCATCAGGAAGACAGACCCTGTGTGCTGTATAACATATTTTAACCTCATCACTTCACCAGGATCCGAGGTGAGGCAAATTTTAAGGGTTTGAGTCTATATTGAAATGCACACACACCCAGAAGGATTAAATAATTACAGAGCATAAATGAAATGTTACAGGTCTGTGCAGCCATCTCTGTTAAACTTCTAAAAACTTGCAGAAAAGCACTTTCCACAGTCTGTCAATGTCCAGGATTGCATGAAATGGCCCATTTCACTTCCTCTGCTTTCTTTTCTGGCTTTTTCACAGAGAGCTCAAGGTGACATGTCTTTTTAAACACTGGCCTTTTGAAATATTCTGGAGTGGCTATAGCTGAACATTGAGCTTTAATTAAAAGAACTCTCAGAGTCTGTAACACATAAAAAAAACCTTCACAGGTTTAGATGAATGCCATAAAAACTGAAATGAAATGAAAACGCCTTTAAAATTCCTTGGGAATTGAGGTAGCAAACAAGACACAGACTTTATTTAAATAGAAATCAAAAGAATTTAAACAGAACAGAAATCAAAGAATTCCAAGGAAATGCACTACTGTTCAACAGTATGGAGACAGTAAGAGTGACACCGAGGGTCTGAGTGATGATGCTGAAAATTCAGCTTTACCATCAAAGGCATAAATTACATGACAGACTATATATAAAAAAAGAAAACCGTACTTTTAAATTGTAATATTTCACAATATTAGAGTTTATACTGTATTTTTCATCAAATAAATGCAGCCTTGGTAAAAATAAAGAGACTTGTTTCAAAAACATTTTTAAAAATCTACCCAACCCCAAACTTTTGAACGGTAGAGCAACTGCTGTAATTGTAGTTTTTAATAAATTTTGTATTTCAGTGTAAATTATCTATAAACATTTAGTAATACACACAACTCATGACCTTACTTCTATTTCTTTATGGGCTATGTTTGATGAACATTTGAGATGGTAACATAAGAAGTGATCTGTTTTTGCCCATGATTTAGATATGTTGAACTAGTCATCTGCTTTGTGAATTCAGTGAAATTTTCTTCATGACATTCCATTTCAGCATCCTGTGGAGTGGCTAATTCAATTCAAAATCACTCCATGAATTATGAGGGAGATGATTTTTAAAGCTCAATACAGTAGTCATCATGTCCTGTAGATATCAATACCACAGTGGTGTTAGAGACTGCACTGCCATGTTTCAGTGAGGTTCAGATAACACTTCACAAAAACACTCAAACAGAACTACCTACCTGTGGCACCTAGGACCTGCTAACATCTGACTGAATGAATATTGTTTTGTCCATTTCCAGCTTACATTTATTCATTTATTAGATGTTTTTATGCCAAGAGACTTACAAATAAGAAACATCACAAGCAATTTATCATAATTCAACAATATTTGCAGTACACAATGCCAGATTTTAAGTATAAACTAGATTAGTTGCTTCTTCAACTAATGCCAACATCCAGGGGCGTCATGCACTCATGATTTTTGAGGGGGCACGTGGGGGCGGGGGATCATGCTTGTCATGTGACACACAGCAGCCACAATAGCACTGCATAACTGACATAGGTTTTTGTTTTATTTTTTTTCCTTTTTATAAGAAATAATTCCAAACGTGTCAACTATATCAGGAAATATCTCGATTCTCAAAAATGTGTAAGTAAATGCGTTTTGCACCTTTATAGATTATGTTATTTGATCAATAAATGGTGATGGGCTAAAAAGTAGACTTGTGTAATCTACTGTATTAACTACACATAAAACCCCGACTTTTTAATTAAGTACCAGATATGGGTGTCATGCCATAAAATATTTTTAATACGACTGATTTTGTATTTAATGTAAATTTAATAACAATATTGTACGTTACTAATTATAACACTTTCAGAGAGCAAAGAGCACATTATCAAAGAACATTTTCATTTAGTCTAGCCAGAGTTCAGGTACTCTCAAAAAATCCCATTAAAATCACTGAAGCTGTTGAAATGAATATCTTAACTAACATTCGTACGCACATCTGCACTTTGTTGTTTCTGATGAGAGAATTTGCCAGATAATTCAGTCAGCGAGCAAGTGAACAAACCACCACGTTTCAGCGATGACTCATGCCCATCCTCACTTTGAATGGGTATGACGCCTCTGCCAACATCTGAGTGAACAATTTCTTTAAAACGCTAAAAAACTAGAGATAGAACCAAAGTGAAGTGGGTGCAGTTTAGCTCTTTAAAAAAATCCCAAAGTTAAAAGAAACGTTTTTTTTTTTATGAGAAAGGCAAGCAAGGAAAAAAGGATTATAATAGTACTAATCTGCAGTCCAGTGAAGTGATCAGGACCACGAGACACAAAACTGAAGACAGCTTCCTGTACAACAGCTCTCATATTATCTCCTCATTCCCCTCTAGAATCACACACACACACACACAACACACATACATACATACATACACCCTCACTCCACCATCTTCAATATAAATCCTAGGGACTTATATTACTCTTTATAAGCAGAGACCTGTTGCATGGGTTCAGATAAAACTCGATATGCTGGGAAGATATGGAATTTGCATGCTGACTGATTCATGAACAGGCATAACCATAAAAAGAAATAAACATTAGCCATGTTACACTTTTAGTATGTTTACACTTTTGTTACAAGTTTTCAGTAAAGTTAGCTACAAAGTGCATGCAAAATATACTTGGAAAATACAAAGATGTTCTTTATGCTTGTACAAAGACTGCACAGTACGTGGAGGTAAGAAACGGTAATATGGTACTTTAAAATGGTATTAACTAATATTGCCAGTGTTTTGATACTCTTTTAATTGGAAAATGTTTTACCCACAGTACAAAGTCGTGCAGGTGTTGAACTGAATAAAGACCGGCATCAATGGCAAATGATAGGATGCTTTTGCAGATTGTGTCAGTTGTTTGTAGGTGTAAATATCCACTTCGTCCAGCGTTCTTGTTGCCCTCTGCGTTCTAAGAACCACGTTACTGTTTTACGAGTGAAAATCTCTCCAAACAACTCGAGTGAGCAGTTCAACCCTGAATCAACCTGAATCATTCGCTAAATTCACGGAAATTAACCAACTCAAAAATGTGATTTACTCTGAAAACAGACATCGCTAGTTCAGGTTCGAAACAATCAGAAAAATAAGTGATACACAACATGCTTGCTAAAATATTGTGAGAGGAATTATGAGCTTTTTTGGAGTTTGAAATATAGAAATTACTAGTCTCGAGCACACGATTTAAAGGAGTTCACATGAGATCCACACAAGTTTAGTGCAAAAACCAGTCTGTAGTGAGCATTTTGCAAACACATGCATTAAACTGGTAAATCAACTCTTAACACTATTAGATTATATACTGATATATTTCAAGCATATCTATGAACGCTATTTTAGAGTATAAGGATACAGTATCTAAACCAACAATATGCTTGTTAGATCCTGTACCCACTAAATTACTGAAAGAGTTGTTACCTGTAGCAAAAGAACCGCTTCTCAATATTATTAACTCGTCGTTGTCTTTAGGTCACGTCCCAAAACCATTCAAGCTGGCGGTTAAGCCTCTTATTAAGAAACCACAACTAGATCCTAGTAAACTGGCAAATTACAGACCCATCTCAAATCTTCCTTTTATGTCTAAAATTTTAGAAAAAGTTGTGTCTGCTCAACTGTGCTCCTTCTTGCAAAAAAATTATATCTATGAAGAATTTAATTTGTCAGGTTTCAGGCCCCACCATAGCACAGAAACTGCACTTGTTAAAATTACAAATGACTTGCTTCTTGCGTCAGACCAAGGCTGTATCTCATTGCGTTGCTTTGCAATGATTTGTATCGTGAAAAGCGCTGTACAAATAAACTTGAATTGAATTGAATTGAATTGTGGCCCTTTCTTCTCTCTGCATGCATATGAAAGTCACTGTTGCCAGATAACTAACCTTTCGCCAAACAGTCTGTGTATGCATAGGTGTGTTGGTGTACGAGTGGGTGGTGTGAAATTCAAAGCATATTAATGTAAGCATGTTCTCTGGATAGCTATTAACAAGTCTATAATTAACCCTTTAACTGTCACCCGTCCCCTCTGTGGGACGCCTAAGTTTACTTCACTATATTACAATTAAATCCTAATCTAATCATCAACTATATATCGTTGGAAAGGTCTAAGACTCCTAAATGGATATTTTACCATTGTTTTTGTTAAATTATGTAGGAAAAGTAATAGATACATTATGTAGGAAAAGTAATAGATTAATTTATGACAAGAGTGCACCTCAAAAATCTACATCATAACAGGAGTTCTGACCTTTGTCAAAAAAATTCTTCTTTGTTGTCTTTTTCTCTATCACACTTTAGAAATCATCAGAAATTATATATCAATTGAAAACTTTAAATCTCAAAATTCATCCTTTGAAACCCATTTTAAAATCAAACATTGCATTACCATGAAAATGGTACATCAATATCATGTTACAAAATGTTTTCGTTCATGAATTAACTTTCTAAAATACTATGTTCAAAAATGTGAGTGACAGTTAAAGGGTTAATGTTGTAAACTCAGTAGGGTGTAGGGACTGTGAAGGGGACCCAGTGGCTGCTGGCTAAGTGAGTGTACTGAGAGGCCATCCATCTCCTGTGAACGTAACATTTCTCTGTGGTGAAAGAGCACTTCACAGGAAGTCTGGCCCTTTCTTACACGTCAAATTGGAAGAGAATAGGTTAGGGCCATTATTAGCCATCTTCACATCTTCCCTCTGAGGAGATTTGAGACTAACCTTCATAAGCAAATATAAGGAAAGGCCCAGGTGAATATAATTAGAAATCCATGAACAATCATGTTCTCTTTTTACATTTGCACTTTGATTCAAAAAATTTTGACTTAATGTACCCTTATAAAATCGCTGATTGGAGTGTCACCTCAGATGTTTGACAGCGCAGTGTGGGGCTGAAATAACAGAGACTGTGAAGGACGAAGCCCCCCTTCACCCAACCTGCTCAATGAAAATTAAATGACTGAATTAGGCAGTTAATTGCCCAGCACTCGGACATGAATTGACATCTGTGTAACAATGAAAATGTGAACTGACAGTGCTTTGAGGATTGATTGCACTTTGCTAATTTACATTCTGTCAAGTTTTCCCTCATTCTTTTCTTAAAACGATTGTTGCACAGGCTGCAGTTTCTAGATATGACTCTCTGCTTTCTGTGAATCAGCCCTTGAGCATCTCTCTTCATGGTTCCTGGGTTAAAGGGCTTACCAGTTCTCAGTTTCTGGGGACTTTGTGTTATTTAGCAGAATTGGTGTCAGGTCGCACTGAATAGGGGGCGAAGAGGCAAGTCCCTTAAATCCAACTACAGAGAGCCATAAAAGGCGGCGTTTATTGGGAGCACACACAACTCATTACACTGCTCATTAATTACCAGATGACAAAGCAGCCGCTTACATATCAGCCTGTGGTGTAAACGGGAAAAAGTGCACGTTAATTTTTCTAATGATTATGCAAATGATCACCAAGCAGACGAAGGTTATCATGTCCGCATGCAAGGCAGTAATTACCACCTCCGGGGATAAGCACGAGATGAAATCATTAAGCAGAAGAGTTTAGTGTGATGCAGCAATGCATTTAAAACATCACCTTAACAATCAAATAGTGGTCAAACTAAAATGTTTGACATAGGACTTCACAGGTGTATTGAAATAACTGTAGCATCTTAACATTTCACTATTTAGGTTATTTCATTCTGATTTCTCACTTTTAGTGGTTGGAACACTTTAAAGTTTGTTACACTACGTTTTAGCAGTTCCTCTAGTTAGTGGCATGCTCTGGTTGAGGCGACATACTTGCTTAAAGCAGTAGTTTACTCTAGGGGAGTACAAGGCAAGCCTACGCAAACAGCTCGAAGACAAGCGCTCACTCATTCTAACTCATCCATGGCCTACTCACCATTCCAGCAAAATAAAGAAATTAAATTCCATATCCATAGACCATATATATATGGTTAATATAGGGCCATTTTTCACAGTCATCTCAATAGCAAAAACTGCTTGGAATCCACCATATATATATATATATATATATATATATATATATATACACACACACATATACATATACTGTACATACAATGCATGTTCCTGGTTGTATTGTGAACAATTTATCAGTACATTCCAAAGACAACATTTGTTTGTTCTTGTTATCTTTAATCAAAATGTAGGCTGTGCTTTACATTAACCAATAGCCAAATAGCTATTTAGCCACCATTTTTGCATCCATTCTGGTATGAAATACCCACCATCCAGTCAAATTTTAAAGGATGAAATAAAGTCCCACCCTAGTTTTTTATTCTCATTAAAAATAATGTTTCACTCAGAAATATGATACAAATATAAAGTGGGTTGCAAACACCAATTCACGTAGCAAATGACATATCTCCAGACAATAAACCGCCATTAAATCTGTCCCTTTTGACATGACTGCTAATATTGTTGGCTGCTGTTGTATTTTTTCTCACTGATAATTTACTTAAAAGGATAGTTCACCCAAAAATATCATTACAGTCAATGTCATCCATTGCTCACCCTCATGTCGTTCCAAACCTGCATGACCTTCTTTCTGCTGTGAAAAACAAAAGAAGATATTCTGGAGCATGCTGGTAGCCGAACAGTTTTGGTTACCATTGGCTTGCATTGTATGGACTAAATCACAGAGACATTTCTCAAAATAGGCCTATCTTCTTTTGTGTCATACAAAATGGGTAAGTAAATGATGACACATTTTTCATTATTTTTAGGTGAACTATCCCTTTAAAGTGTCTACTAAATGAACAATTGTAATGTGACCCTCAAAAGAACTTGATTCAGATGAAAGCAGTGGAAATTACATCTGAAGACACAAACTGTGAGCATAAAAAGACGAAGGGCACAACCACAGGCTTCATTACTGTGAGCTTGTAAAATGGTTTTGCTGAAACATTAATCCCAAATTTACAATGCAGTCTGAGATGAAAGAGAAAAGCAACAGGTGATTAAATTACGCAAGATCATAGCTGTACTGTGTACTGACTAAAAGCGCTTGTTGTTATTAGACTTGTTAAATCAAGCGAATAATAAAGTTAACTGCCTCTTACTAAACAACCATTCTCCATAATAGAAATGGCCATTCTCTTAACAAACCCTTGAGAGAATGTTCAGCATCATAACAGCTGGGGGTTGTGCAGTGCTGATCTAATGCGGAACATCTCCAAAACCCGTGAAAACACACCGAAGACAGACGGCAAGGAGCAGAACACCGCCTTACCCAGTCGTGAACTCAAAAATATTAATTTATGTTAAAACAAAATAGTACATACTACATCACCGAAAACATCCTGAAATCAAGATTAAATCAAGATACAAACAAACGCCTCCAAGATCAGCTTTCCTAAACTGTATGGTTTCCACTTTTATACGCTTTTCATATGACGGGCGGCAAAATATTTAATATAAATTATAATTTAATTAATTTAGTATCGTTCAAACGTGTTTTCTTAATAACGACATGCAGATTATGCTGTTGGAAGCTCATATGAGAAACATGCACAAACTGCAGTCAGCGCATAGGCTAACCATGCGTCTCGAGCTCGAGCATATGCAAAATAACACGACAAACTTTCAATAATAACCTTCTCGTGCGTATTATTACCTTCTTGTTTTGTTCTGCTCGAACGAATCCCCCAAAGTCAGTGAATAAGAGCGAGCTTCTTCAAACTTCAGTCAGATGGTCATCTCGACGCGCTTCTCATACCGGAGACACTAGCGTTCTGCCAGCGGTTAGTTTGGGTTTCGGACAGATGCTTCTCGCACGAGCATCTCCATTGGCTCAGCATCACTTACTTCGCCCTCCCCTGAATGCTCACACTCGCTGCCTGCATGCTGGATACATTCCGTACAGTTACTTTGACCGAGAACTACTAAGTGAACGCTTGGGATCACAACAAACAAGTATAGATTTATCTTACAGCTTTTAATGTAACTTCAAAGTCTTTTCAGGCTTGGTTTTGCAGAATAAATTAACCACTTTAAATAATATTGTGTTATTATTTGCAGTGACAGAAAATGGCTTGTTAACTAAAATATCTTCATTAATATCTGATTTGTTGATTCATTGGACCTTAAAAAAAACTAAAACATTTTTGTGTTGAGTTTGTCAATCTCTCTGTTCTCGTGAAGCATAACAAGAAAAGAAACACGTGTTGCCATTAGAATGCGTGATGTAGAAATGTTCGAAGATAATTATTCGAAATTAAGAATTGGTGATCCTGCTGGGATCCTCCCTCGAACCCTCCTGTGCCTCTCATGATCCGACTATTATAACTAATGACACGGGTTATGGGGGTGCTGTGAGTGACAGCCTCACTAATGAAGTGCATCGGTGAAAGCTGCCATTTTATAACACTACTGCCCCCTTTCGGTACTCCAGTGGATATTTCTTAGGATAAGTTCATAGGTCCATTTTTGAAATTGTCCCTATGATATATACAGTGTGTGTGTGTATGTATACCTGTTTTTCTATTCTGGTAGGGACTTAAACCTGAATACACACAGACTCATGGGGACTCGTGTCACGGTGGGGACGTGTGTGTGTGTGTGTGTGTGTGTGTGTGTGTGTGTGTGTGTTTCTCTGCCTTCACTGCGTAAATTTCCTATAGAGGGAAGATTACAGTATATGCAGACAAATTTCTTACAAATAATCATCCATGTATGGAACCACAAGCGAAGCGTGACTTTATTAAGAGCAAAGCAGATGAATCAGTCATGGGTCTGTATCCTTGGAAATGGGGCGATAATGTAAACCTTCACATTATTTTCAAGTCATTAGGCAAGAACACAATACTCCTAGCTGTGCTTTGGCCTAAAAGCAAGTTGTACTACACTTTAAATGTGGGCTTATTATGCAACATCATCTTATTTAGCCTGTTATGAGAAATCTCTGAGTACCACAAAGACAATTAATGAGGAAAAAAAAAACACACATTGGGGTAATGAGTGAAAAATTTGTTTGTATTTGTGAAACAGACAAATAAACAGGTTGCCAAATTTGATCCATTCACCTTTAAGAAAAGGACGCAAATGTTAATTCTAATTCATAAGCATTGTGTAAAAGACATTTCAAAAGAAGAGAGTGAATCTCTGTTGCCCTGCTAATTGTTTGCACAATTGCACAGTCTTATTGTTACAATAGGCTATATTGAACACAATGAATAGACCTCAGTCACTCTTGCACACTATCAAAGACAAAGATGCACATGAACACACACACAGATATCAACACACACTAAGCCTATTCAGTGTAACTAATTATGACTCTCCTCACTGCATCCTTGGTCATCTCGATCAATTGATCTCATTTGCACATTTCTCCTGAGGAGGAATTACTCTCCATTGTATCCAATCGATCACCTCTGCAGAGTCTCTGTGAGAGTTCACTGCTGAAGAAGGAGGTCAGCAGGAGGAAATGAATGCTTGAGTCAAACTCCTCAACCACTGCACTGACAGGCCAACACAAACATCTTAAACAAAGAAGGGTGAGAAAGAAAAAGAAAAAGAAAAAGAAAGATAAACAAAGGGAAAAGAAAAACACCAGAGTCTAAAAAGCTAACATTTATTAACATGTGTTTGAAATACAAAAGTTTTCCAAATAAGACCTAGTAATACATGGTTAAAAAAACATGATAATTCAAATAAAAATTAATGTGTTCATCAGTAGTTAATGCAATGTTGAAATGTTGAGAAAACACTTCTTAAAATTAAAATTACTCTGTCAGTCGGGATTCAGCCTTCTGATTCTCCTTGAATCAGACTAATTCTAAAATGTGTACATAAAATGATTGAACTTTCACAATATCTGCAATACATTTATATTGGTTCTGTTCTGTTTACCCTGGGGGGTTATTGCTGCTCTCCCTGCTCTCATCCATGCTAGGCTGCATGGAGGCGCAGGGAGTTCTTGCCCAGAACAGAACCATACCGCCAATCCAAACTGTATGCTAATTGTCAATCATCTTTGACGATAGTGGTCCAGACAGAACCAGGGGTCAAATGCTGTGTGGCCTCTCAGTTGTCTAATTACAGCCACCTGACCAGTGACTGGTCTTTGTGTGACTGTCCACAAAACTGGAAGACTTTCTGAATATAGATATATATATATATATATGCCACCTAAGAAATATCTATATCTAATATTTATCACATATGCAAGTGCTTCCATCTTCTGGTTTTTTATATGAATAACCTATTTGATTGCAACATATATGCAATTCTAATATATTAAATAATATAAATAAACATTCATGAACATTTATTTAATGTTTTTGAAACAATATAGTTTTGAAAAATACCACTGTAAAACATTGTTTAGAAAAAGACCTCAACATTACACGCCAACAAAACAAAACAAAAACTTCCGCTTATGTCCTGCTAAAGCGTGCGTTTAAAGGGGTCATATGATGCGATTGAAATTTTTCCTTTCTCTTTGGAGTGTTACAAGCTCTTGGTGCATAAAGAAGATCTGTCTCAAATCCAAAGAGATAGTCTTTATAAAAGTTAAGAGTCAACCACGCCTACCTAAAACGGCTCGTTCCAACACGCCCCCACATGTCTACGTCACGATGTGGGAAGATTTGCGTAACGCTGCCCAAATGTTCACGCAAAGAAAGAAGGCGTAACTTTTATTCTCGCTGTAGTATTGTTGTTGCCGCCGCCGCCATGTCGTGAAGATGCTGTGTTTGGCCTTCCAAAAGAGGACGATATCGCTTCGTCATGCCTGGAGCTGATCCGTGCTGGTCGCTGAGGAAATACATCAACTTAGTGCTGTGGATCGTCGGATTGGCTTTCACCGTGGACGAAGTGGAGTACAGCCCGGGGTCGTCACATTTGGTTGCCGCAAGCCCGCCGGCCGCGCCTTTCTCAAGCTCTGCTCACTCTAGTCCACTGCCGCTCACTCTAGCCCGCCGACCGTTCCTAACTCTAGCCCCCGGCCTCTGCTCACTCTAGGCCGCCGTCGCTCACTCTAGCCCGCCATGTGTGACGCTGTGTTTCGTTGTGAAAGAGAAACGACTTTGTTTGGCCTTCCAAAAGAGGACACGACTAGAAATCAGTGGTTAAGTTGTATTTACAACACTGTTCCAGAACAGTTCAACCCAAATATTCAGATGTGTGCAGCACATTTTATGGAGGACTGTTTCCTGATCCTGGTAGAGTAGACTACAATGCCGGCTGTTCTGACTCACAGGCGTAAAAAGACAGTATAAGTCATTATAATCTGTAATTATGTCCCCACTGGATGCAACAAATGCCTCGTTTATAATGGGTTTTCATGTTTTTGAATAGTAGCTCCTGCCAGACAGGGCATCACAATATGGTAGGGGCATATCATAACATAACATTTCCGTCACATGCTTGAGGTATTCGGCCAATCACAACGCACTGGATAGCTGGCCAATCAGAACACACCTCGCTTTTCAGACCGATGAGCTTTGTAAAAATCGATGAGTTTCAGAAAGGCGGGGCATAGAGGAGAAACAATAATGTACAGTATGTGGAAAATAGT
>NW_015549558.1:12433-34379 GCF_001515605.1 Sinocyclocheilus anshuiensis | reverse complement strand
TACAGTATGTGGAAAATAATGTGTTTTTTGAACCTTAAACCGCATAAACACATTTCATTACACCAAATACACAAAATAATGTTCTTTTTTGCAACATCATATGACCCCTTTAAAGAAATTTTATTTTTCAAACTCAAAAGTACGTTTCCGTTTATGTGATGGAGATCAAAATCAAAGATCAAAAACTGGCAAACGTATTTCCACAAAGAAAAGCTTGGATTTGAAAGGTCAGTGAAGCATCGATTTGAGTATAAATCACAGTGTATTAAATGGTTTGTCATCACAGAAAATGTAAGGCTGCAACGGAATCCAGAGCTTCTGCCTTTCAGTTAATGTCTCACACATTCAGCATTTCATGAGCCCACATCCTGCGAGTGTGGAGTAGATCTACTGTGCAATGTTGTTTCCAGTCATTTTCTGGAATACTGTAAGACATATCAGTGGGTTGGTCTTGTGTGTGGGAGTACTCTGTGCTTTTGTCAGTGTGACTGCTGCCAGCTATCTCTGCCATGTGTCAGTGTTTCTGAGGAGATGCCACCCTAACAGAATGACACTCTATAAAAACAAACATCCTAATTCCATTTCACACTTTTAGATTTGTCACACATGCTGTGACTGATTATCTTGCCTTGACTCCAAGATCCATTATATTCCAAAACATTATGCTTGCATGGGCCTCATTTTATACCTATCTAGTTTTACTGAAAAGCATGGACAGATGAACTGAAGATGGATGTCATTAGGTAATTATTTATAAAAGTAGTAGGCAATCAAAGAAGGTTTGCCTCCAGCTAAGTGATCCTTAAGACAGACGGATAGATACATAGATAGATATATAGATAGATAGATAGATAGATAGATAGATAGATCAATTCAGTGTGACAGCAGTCAGCTCCCTCAGGACCACCATGACCAAGACAACCAACAACAGCTGTCAAACACCGCCTGGCAGCGGAGATGAGGGGGAGTCAAAGCTGCGGTCTCTAAGCTGACTGGTACCGCATGCTATACAAACAAATTCTCTCTCATCCAAGTCCAAATGTTTGATGATTTTCATGAAATGTAAGACGATACAAACACACAGCATCCTAAATCCTGTTATGAGATGTGCTGTATGGGGAAAAAAAACTGAACGAAAAAGTCAAATCCAGAGGGGATTAAAGGACGCAAACAATTGGAGAGAGAAAGAGACAGAGTGAGAGAAAGATAGAAAGAGAGAGCTATATCACAGCATGAGAGGGAGAGACGTGAGGCGGTGCTTTGGAACCAGAGGCAAGGATGGGAAGAGATTAGTGCTGTGCTCTGTGGGCTCATCACTCAATGAAAGGACACTGCAAACAACAAGGGCGCACAGCCTTAGGAGAACTGGGAAAGGTACGAGTTTCATTTCAGGGATATATTACATTTACTGAAAAACGCTTTGGACTTTTCAGACCAGGATAATCTGTTTGAACAACTTCTAACTATGGATTGACACAGCAAAGTGAGAACAGAGGAACCGGATCTATGAAGGTTCTGAGTGACTTTTTTTGGTAGGTTTTCCTGTGTATGTTGTGCTAACAGAGTAGGTTAATCAATGTAAAACATTCATTTTAAATACATGTTGTAATTGCATACTGTTTTATTCTTAGTCCGTTCCCTGCCCCAGATACTGCCCATCTGCATGGTACAGAGGAAATTAGATGGCCATCTGTGAATTATTGGAAGACATGACAGATGTAAAACGACCTTTGTAGGATTTAAGAGCAGAGGGCTTCCTGTATCAACTGTGCTGGCACTGTTTTAATGTAATCCTGTTTATGTGCAACCAAAAGAATGACTTCTATATCTTGTGTGGTTTTGATCTCGCTCTTGGTTCGGCTCTCGGGGGCTATTTGTCCTCAGGGCTGCCTGTGCATCTCTGACATATTGAACTGTGGCTCCTTGGGTCTGGATAGATTCCCTAACCCGCTTCCATTCACGACTTCTGTCCTGGACCTCAGTCATAACAGACTAACATGGCTGGCAGCCGGCAGCTTCTACGGGCTCCCAAGGCTGCACACTTTACAAATGTCCCATAACCGCATCTCTTTGCTCAGTCCAGGAGCATTCCATAACATCAGCAGTCTTCGATACCTGGACCTCTCTTCCAACAAATTGCAGGTGTTGGGGAAGTATCACTTCCAGGACCTGCCAGCCTTGGAGGTGTTGTTGCTGTACAACAATCGTCTTACCCGCGTGGAGAGCAACACTCTAATGGGACTCGGCAATCTGAGGATGGTTTACTTCAGCCTCAACCAGATCACAGATTTCCCGTTCTTCTCGATTCGTAAGCACAGCCACCCCAACCTGGTTACACTGGACCTCTCCTCAAACCGCCTGTTTCGTTTGCCTATAGATGACATTGTGGTGTTGCCCGTTGCAGTGCAAAAAGGCCTGTTCCTGCACAGCAACAGTCTGGAGTGCGATTGCTCTATGTACCGCATGTTTTGGCACTGGGAGCAGAAGGGATATCCAAGTGTGAAAGACTACAAGGATGACTACAAGTGTCTGATGTATGGTGAGCCTCAAATCTCAATTAATTTTCTGCGCTCTTCGCACTTCTTTGAGAACTGTACGATTGGAAAAATGATATCCCTGATATCCCCGAAGGCTGATAAAATTGTTTACGAGGGTGAACAAGTGAGGCTGGACTGCACTGGAACACTAAACGGAGAAGACCTGTCTTACAGCTGGATCACTCCTCATCAAGAAAACATCTCTCAGCTGATCCAGAATGGAAGTCTACGTCTCAATCAAGATGGTAGCTTGGATATTCTAGCTGCCCAGTCCATAGATTCGGGGGTCTACCAGTGCACTGCTGTGGATAATACTAGAATGATCAATGAATCACGAGAAGTGAATTTAACTGTGGTAGCCCAGCACTCCATGGAGGGCTCGTTCAACACAGGCTACACCACTCTTCTGGGCTGTGTGGTAACCCTTGTCCTCATATTGATGTATCTGTATTTAACCCCATGTCGTTGTGGTTGCTGCAAACCTCCTCCTCCCTCTCCGGCCATCTCAACCTTTGGGGAAGACCGCTGCACTCTGACATCTATCTTTGCAGCTCCTTCAACTGATCGACTCAAGAGCAAGTCTCAGACGGACAGGCATGTAGTGTTCTTTGAGCCACTCATGATGGGGAAAAATGGCCATCCGAAAGCTGCATTTGTTGTTGAACAGTCTACAATTGAATGGGACACAGAAAACTTCACCATAATTAGAGAAAGAAATGACTCTGAGTAGCAAATTTGTGACTTCAAAATCCTGCAGAATTGCTTAAGCCTGTTTGAATCATAGGGACAAGCATCACAAATTAATCTGTCATTATTCCCTAATAAATTATTTTGATCCTCAGATTTAGAGGGTATCTCCTGTCTCACAGTATGAAGTGATCCATTTGTTTACGCTGAATGCGTGGGACTGCATTGCTAGTAATGCGCTGAAAATCCAGAGCAGTGAATTTATCATTTTTGAGACCCGAGAGCTTATGTATTGAATTTGAAGGATTGAAAGAAGCAAAAGTTTGCTCTGTAAATCTCAACAAAAGACACTGATTGTCATGACAACAGCAGTGTTTAAGGTGGCTTTAATGCAGTGTTTTATTTGCGCAGAACAAAAGTTAAATCAGAGGTGCCTCTGATTCTAGGGCGTGGGGCACAACTATAGACATCTATCAGATGTTTTTTTTTTTTTAAATAAACTCGGGCAGTCAAAAACATCTAAGTGCTGTTGATTTGATACTATAAGCAGACGTTGACTTAAAGAGAGGACAACAGAAGGCCTTCTGGATCCATTTAAGACTGAGGTTTAATCTCTTCAGTTGTGTCATTACCATTAGATACAGCTAATCCTTTATGTCAAGAAAACATGGTGGTAAATTTGGTGTGGAACCATGACAGTATGCAAAAATAAATGTTCTACTAGCTCACACCAAGCAGTTGCGAAAAGCAAGTAACTCCACAACTCAAAGGAGAGACATGATAAATGACGAAGAAAAAGCAAAGGCAATGTAGTGATGTCTGTTTATGTGTGATATTATTCATCTCTGCACTTTGCATTAAGCAAATTGCTCTTTCATTACAGGGATGTGCTATGGGAGAGGATTAACACCCCTGCCAGAAATTTCCCTCCCACACCATGCACAGTATGCAAACTAAAAGCAAAATATGAAAATGAAAGAGCACCAAAGCAAAGGTACAGACTTAGTCCATGCAGCCCATATCCAGATGTGATCAGACTTATCTGTGGCGACCCACTTTCACATTCGTAATACGTCGACATGTGTCCCCTGGCTGTTCATCTGTTGTGCAGTCCTGCCAAATCATGCAATGTTATCAGATATAGTCTATAATAAATACATTTTTAAAAAATCACACCTGTGATCATACACATTAGATATTTTCCTCTTTATCTAAACTTGTACATCCTTTAACAACAAAACAGCACTTACGAAACTGACCAGTTAATCAGACTTACCAAACGGACAGACTGATCTCGTCAACAATCTCATCACATTTGATGTGGTAAACATCAAGTCTCCCTGTCTCCCAGAAAAACACCATTTGTAATATTAACTTCACTACAGTTTTGCAGTTATATAACAGTGACTGCCTCGTTACAGCCTTGCCTTTGTACTGTGTTTGTAATACTAGTGTTGTTTAGAAGATGACTATATCAAATGAGAGATGAGAAAACTGAAGATGATTTAGCAGATTACACTTTGGGTCAAAACTAGGTACTCC
This sequence comes from Sinocyclocheilus anshuiensis, assembly GCF_001515605.1. Classification (NCBI taxonomy): domain Eukaryota; kingdom Metazoa; phylum Chordata; class Actinopteri; order Cypriniformes; family Cyprinidae; genus Sinocyclocheilus; species Sinocyclocheilus anshuiensis. Next base: position 29,613 of record NW_015549558.1, on the reverse strand, counting down.
AGCAATTTTTCAGCCTTTCCTTAATCCTTTTTATGATTTATTTTTTCCCTTATGCTGCTGGTGTGTTTTGGATTTATCATTCTTTCTAACCTATACTGCAAAATACAGATTTCCAAACCACTGAAAAGATGCCCGACAATTTTAAAACATACTTTTAACATTGCACTTTCAACAGCCAATTCTGGAAGAAATAGCCAGTTCTTCTATTAACAGAGAAATGCACGCATTAACTACCATATTTCAGAACCAAACAACAGACAGCTCTCATCCCAATCACATCTGATGTTCACCGGGGTTGAAATATAGAAAAAGCATAAAAGGTGGTTTGAACAAAATCGTACGCATTGTTTTCAGAGACATAGCTGTTTATCTGGTAAATAGTAACATTTGTGAAATGCCCCGAGGTATTTACTATAAAACTTCAGCTAACCATATTCATGTGTCATGTACAAAGGGCAAATTCAGAGTCAGTTTTGAAATTAAGATGCATAATCTTCATTATATATATTTAAACACATTAATTCGTTCTTTTTTGACAAGAAACATAACCCCTTTAGAAAACTGCATCAGCATCAGGTCAGCAGAATCAATTAGGAAATGATGCCCTCTGCTGGCCGGCTGTAAAACCGTTAGGTCAAATGTTGCCAATGCACATTATAAACAACTTTGGCATTGATTAACCTCACTGGAAAAGAAAATTTGTAACCATTTTTATAGAGCATTATAAATAACTATGTACATATACAAAGAGTTCACACATTCTCAACTGCGAGTTAATACTGAACACAATATCACAATGTTTGATACAACCTTGTTTTAATAGAACATCTGTACAACCAAGAATGTAAAAAAAAAAAACAGCTAAAATGAAGAATGACTCACTTTTTCTCTTTAAAAAAATATTGTCTGCATTTTGCTCCTTGTTCACAAACCTTTTTTTTTTTTTTTTGAAAATCCAAACAAAAAGTATTGACAAAAATGAAACATTGAAAGGCAGTTACATTTCTTGGCAATTTAAATATAGTGGTATGAACAAGGTTTTTCAAACATCTTGTTTAAGAAGAGCATTACTGAAAACAGTGAAAATCTGGCCAACGTCTGAGTCACCAATCTCATTCATACAAAACCAGATTATTTTTTTTTTTTACATTTCAGATGATATTTTGATTTGATGTGCTCTTAATGTTAAATATGTACATTCCTAATGCCAGTAGTCTATAAAGGAGCATGGCATCCCTATGGCATTTAGTTATAGGTGTAGTCTGAATAGTAGTCTGATCGACCACCCCCTCCCCTCCCAGGGGGATAACCCCAGTTACAGGATGGGCCCCCTCTGATGTGACCCCAACCCGGTCTAGATCTCATGGGATGTGGTGGTACTCCTCGACCCCTGAACCCACCACGCATCATATCAGCATGTCCCCCTCTGGGATTGTACATGCTATTATTGTGTCCGCCTCGGCACAAGGGTCCCAGTGCAGCTCCAGGGATGGGTAAGAGTCCTCTGCTGGCAGTGCCGCCCCTGGTGGGAGGGGCTTGACTGCCACTCTGACTTTCACAGGAAGTGTTCACTGGAGTTCTGCTGCCCTGGCCGCATGTGGCTGAACTTCCCATTGCACCTCCTTTCTCTCCACCGGCTTCTTGTTGGACCACTTTAGAAGTTGCAGAAGTAGGGGCACCTTCTTCCTCTTGTCCACGAGCGGTTTCACTCTCAATGGTTCCCAGCCATGATCCATCTGCGGGCCTTGAGGCCTCAGTTTGGGTGGAAGGTAGTGTGTTGAATCCTGCTCCACTCTGTCCAGCCGCGTAACCCTGCTGGGCTCCCGGTGTAGGACACCAGCCGAAAAGCGGTGGAACAGGGGGAATTGGAGTGAGGGCTGGAAAATCCGTAGTATCTGGATAGGAAGGAAAAGTGGTGTGAAGAGAGGATGAGGAAGTAGCAGAAGATGAGGAAGCAGACTCTACACCTAACTTAGCAGTTTGAGAGCCAGCAAGTCCTAACTGATTAGCAGTGCTTGCCATTGCCACCCCAGGCACTCCCACGCTGTCAGGAATGGGTAGGGACTGTCCAGGTGGATGAAGACAGGTGCCTGATTCTGGAGTAGAAGGCACCTCCACCGGAGGCTGAGGGAGGGAAAGGGGAAAGATGAGTGGTTGAGCAATGGGTATGGTGGAGGCGCTTGTTGGAGGTTGGGTCCCAGGAGGAGCAGCAGTTTGATTGTACTCTGAGCCCCTGGAGGCCACACTAACTGGAGACGAATATGCTGAGGACATATGGTATGCGGGAGAACCAGAGTAAGGGCTCCACTGTGCCGAGCTGGGACACAGGTAGCTCTGGTGGGGGTTCACGCCGAAACTGGCCAGGGTGTCCTCTACTTCAGGCCTAGATGTGCTCTCCTGACTGGCAGCTTTATATTGAGCAATGGCAGACTTCAGAGCTGCGTAATCAGTTGAGTAAGAGCCCTGAGTAGGGTAGGCGGTGGGGTTTGGTTGTACAAGTGGATCGCTAATGGGGTCCAAAGAGGGTTGGTCAGGGAGGGGAGGACGAAATCCATCGGTCTGGGGTGGAGGGGGCTGAGGTGCCTGCGGTTCCATCAGGTCATTTTCAGTCTGAATGGACGTCTCTGTGATAACGGGCATTTCATCTTCAGAGTCTATAGACATGTCCTCCTCATCTCGAACCGCATCAGGCTCCACTGAGCAGTCAAAGAGGAGATAGTGTGTCAAAATTGCAATCTATAATTTCTTTCTGAATTTTGTCAGGAAAAGTAAAGGACTGTTAAATCTTTACCTGGTTCAGGTAGGGCAGCAACTGCTACTTCTTCCAAGACACTGATCAAACTCTGGAAGTTGTTCATGATGTCATTCATACCTGCGATGATGACTCCACTACCGGAGAACTGCGAGAATGTGTCACCATGTCTTTCTGTTTACAAACACAGCACCAATTGATCAAAAAACATAAACTTAATGTAGACAACTCTACATACCAACATGCATAGCCAACAGCTTTCAACTAGACCTGTTGCACATACCTGTGAGGAAAATGAAGTGTCTAAGCTGTGTGTGCTGAGCTTGCAGCTTGACCAGACAGTCTAAATCAGGAGCCTGCCTAGATGGAGTGTCACACTCATGATAAGGCAGAAACTCCACCAGGTGTTTCTTCTGGTAGGTCGTCAGCAGGTTTAACAGATCCAAGGCCTCAGTGTTTAACCTGTGAAAGGGAGGATGTGTGAGATATTGGAGACTAGGAGTCTGTGAGGATTGGCAAAACACACTAATCCTTCTGTCTCTAACCTGCTGAGCTCTTTAAGCTTCTTCTGAGTCTTACAATGCACCTTCCACTTCCAGGGTGAGCCCTGTTCTTCCAGGAACTTGAGAAATGCCCGTAGCTTCTCTGTAAACACAAATGTCAGTGTCTAAAGTCTCGATGTAACTGAAGTAGCAACATTGTGACATACATTTGAATCCAGAAAAATACATCTGAACAAAATGTAGGGTGGGAATTGTTTCTGGACATCAGTTGATCAGTTAATTGCAAGAGAGGGGCAGTTTTAAGCAGATATACAACAGAGGTCATTTTTACTGTAAGATCAAGCTACTGTTTTATAAAACATTTTGTTTAATAAAACATGAATGGATGAGTCATTCACAATAAGATCATTAAGATGTATATAGAAAATAGAGTGAATTTCCATTTCATGCAGACTTTAAACAATACAATACACCGATTTTTGCAATCACACCTGAAGAGGGGGATTGTTTCAACAAGCTGGTGCATGAAGATGTTGTAAGCCCCTCTACATGCTACCTTTAGCTCTTACCTAGTGTTATATTGTCAGGGTTGAGAATGAGCTCATCCGACACAATGAGACCTCCAGACACGAAAAGCTCATTGTAAGTGCGATTTTTCACATCATCCAGGCTGTCCACTCCAGCAAAGTAAACCGTGGGCAATTTCTTTAGAGACACCAGTGCTGGGATCTAAATGGAGTATAGAGGGAACAATTCCTCAAAACAGATGCGTCTCATTTGTTTTGTGCAACTAATTAACTAGGTTTAAAAAACAAACAAACAAAAAAACAGAAGTTTACAGTGCCGAGTTATTGGTTACCTTATGTACATGAGTGGCTATATCCTCATTCTGAATAATGATCATGAACTTTTGCTGACTTTTACTCTCCAGGTAATTCTGAGGATTGCAATCGATGTTGCCAAGGCTTCTTAAATACTCCTGTAAAACCAAACAAAGGAGGTTAAAGATAAAGTGTTTCAAAGGTTGGTCAAATGTATCAGACCACACTAAATATTCTGACATTTTATACTTTCAGACCTTGATCTCAGTGCAGAGTTCACTCTCCTCATCTCCTCTTTGAATGTAAAACTGTACTGCATTTTTCTGCATCATCTCCACCAGTGTGCACAAAACATCGGGCTTAATTTGCCCAATAACGCTGCCTCCCACAGTGCTTGAGGTTCCTGCATGAGAAGGTTCTGAGGGAATCTCTGGGACTGAAGCAATTGGAGGTTGACTGGCACTTCCAGATGATGGGGAGCAGATAAGATTTTCCACAACATCTGCACTCTTGGGGTCAGCTGATTTTTCTGCTAAAAACAGGTGGACCTCTTTGATGGTGCCGAGGCGATGCTTGCCTGAAGGAGGAGGTTTAAGGGTAGCTTGTGGCTTGCTCGACAAAGCCTGAGACTTAGGCACTGGAGATGATGTTTTAGTGTGAGGATGAGCAGGAGGTGAGGGCAGCGTGGGTTGGGCAGGAGCCGGCATGGCAGAAGGGGGCGGAGCAGGTGGCAAGGGGGCGGGCACTGAGGCAACAGCCACAGGTTGTACTGATGCCCTGGGAGCCTGGACCAAACGGCTCATCTTTTCACAGAGTGTGTTAACATAGCCCTGCACAGGCAGCGACGAGACATATTTGGATACAAAAGGTGAGAATGCCGAGTTTGACCATTTATCCTGATCCTCACATCGCGGCAAAGGAGGCTGAGAGTTGTAAATTATATGTTGGGCCCCCATCAGTTTCTGGATCCCTGTGCACAGGTTCTGGAACTCACTGTCGAGGATAGTGTCTACTACTTTCCTTGTAGAGTGTACCTGCTTCTCCCCTCCACTCAAACAAGTTTCACCAACTCCCTCTAGAGCTAAAAACACATTATGTATATTAGTTTGGTAATTTTATTATCTAAATGAATAAATTTTTTTTTTCAATTGAAACATTTTTGCACCGTACAAGTGTTTGAGGGTTTTACAAGTTTTTGCAAGACTTGACTCTGAAAAAAGGCCCATTTAAATCAATCATATTTTTAAACGTATGTAGACACATTATTTTAACTATAATGACTTTGATAATATCATGTTATACCAAAGTCCCTTTAAGGCAGGGGTGTCAAACTCAATTCCTGGAGGGCCGGAGCCCTGCAGAGTTTTGTTCTAACCCTGCTCCAACACACATACCATGTAGTTTTCAAAAAAGCTTGAAGGACTTGATTAGTTGGATCAGGTGTGTTTAATTAGGGTTGAATCTGCTTGAATCTGCTCCGGCCCTCCAGGAATTGAGGAAAGTCATTTCACTCGGTGGCCATCTTTGAAACACCTCTCGGGAATGCAAGTGCAGCTCCTATCTCTTTGAATGGGGAAACATCAGATTCTCCAAAACTGTTCGCCAAGCTTATGATTCAATTTCATATTTGAAATCACAATGAAATCTGACAACTGTCTCATAAATGTTATTTCTTTTGCTCAAATAGCATTAAAAAAAAGCTTATTTCTCAGGCTAGATCAGCCAGTGCGCATGCGCAATACTAGGCGCATGTCTCCAGAACGCTGACTGTTTCTATAGCAACCAGGACTTCTAACTGCAGCTGCAATGACGTGATGACTTTACTGATTAGCGATTGGCTCTTTTATTCAGCTTCCTTCAATGGAGCAGCCATATTGAGCCTTGCCTTTTTCCCCATTCAAAACTGACACGTCTTGGGTATTCTATAGTCTTTGGTTATACACTTTCTAAAGAAAGGTTATTTCTAAAGAAATTAATACTTTTTTTCAGCAAGGATGCATTAAATTGATCAAAAGTGACAGTAAAGACATTTATGTTACAAAAGATCTGTTTACAATAAATGTGGCTCTTTTGAACTTTTTATTCATCAAAAAGTATGAAAAAAGTATAATGGTTTCAACAAAAATATTAAGCAGCACAACTGTATTTGAGTAGCAAAACAGTGTATTAATGATTTCTGAAGGAAATATTTTGCCATTATAGGAATAAATTACATTTTAAAATAGAATTGCATTATATTAAATAATAAAAAATTTAAAAAAGTTATTTTAAATTGTAATAATATTTCACAATATTACTGTTTTACTGTGTTTTGATTGAATAAATCCAGCCTTGGAGAGCATAAGAAATGTCTTTCAAAAACTTACTAACCCCAAACTTTTGAACAGTAGTGTATATGAAGAACAAGTCAGTGTACATTTTTTTAAGTTAATAATAATAATAATAATAATAATAATAAAAGAAGAAGTCTATGTTGCAAGCATGCAGATTAGGCCGGACCTCTGGTGGACGTTCTCCAGAGTTGGTGGCTCTGCTGTGCGGCTTCTGCTTGACGGGAGGGCTGCTGCTCCAGACTGGAAGAGGGACTGTACACATCCATACTGCTCCTGCTGCAGGCAATCTGATCCTAAACACACATACTACAGGTTAACAAAAACATCGATTGAGTTTGGCATTAGATATATTATGAGGAACAGTCCACGGCTCCAAGCAATTCTGGTTAACCTGCTCCTCATCAGCACGCCTGCCACGCAGGTCAAGGTCACAGTGAGCGGCTGAGTCACTGGGGTCATGTCCCTCTACGCTTTTGGGTAATATCGCAGGCTGGCTGCTGGCAGTGTTTTGGGCCATCCTGTTAAGCGTGCTGAGGAAGAGTTTAAGCAAGGCGTGCGTGTCTCGGAGGGTGGCACTTTGAGTCACGCGCTCCCGCAGGTCCGTGTCACACAGCCCCATGCTGTCCATCACCACTAAGAGAAAGGTAAACCAGATGTCAACAAGGATCTCATGTTTCTGAGCAACAGCAGTTAAACTCTGGTGCTGGAGCTCTTTTGTGTGTAGATACAGATATATATATAAATACAGTCTCTTATTAGGCACAAATAAACACTTCACATGAGCTAATGAATATTAGTGATGTACGGGAACTGATGCTTTTCACCTTTCAGGTCATTTTCATATGCGGGTCTAGAAATGATGCTTTCATTTTTACACAGAAAAAAGGAAAAAGGTTTTCTAATGAACATTAGAAAATAAGGTTGATAAATAACAAAAAACAATAAACAAATAACATCTTTGTTATGAAAGAAAATAATTTTTTAAATAATATAACAAACGAGAATATATATTCAGTCTTTTTATTCATTTCCTCTACTTTTTAAGTCTTTTCCAATTTCATATACAGGGTTCCCAGAATCATGATGTACCTTCCTCTACATTAGTTCAGCACAGACTTACCTCTTCCTGGCTCTCCATTCAGCAGACCCATCCTAAGGTACTTGCTCACGCCCCCAGGACCTTCCCTCTCCAGCCTCCTCTTCAGGCCAGCGGGGTCCCAGTCCTCTTCTCTTTCTGGCCCGCTCCCCTCATCCTTGCCCAAAGTCCGCTTGTGTAACTGTATCAGCTTTAGCAATTTCTCCATCTTTTCTTTTTCATACTCTCCCTGTGGCCTCTGAGTGCCACCGTTAGACTGAGAAACCCCAATCGTACTGCTACCCGGCACCTGTCTATCCGACCCTCCCCAGTCTGAGACAGGACTGTACTCTCCTGCACCTGCTGGGGGAGACGCTGCCCCCTGTTGGCTGTCCATCAGATCCTGCTGCAGCGCCTCCACAGGCAGCTGGAACTGTCCTGGACCAAATATGTAAGAGTTCAGCGCCACATCCATATTCTTAGGACGAGGTGCCGGGTGTTGGTTAGTCCGGTCATCCAAACTGTGCCGGTACTCTACTATGTGGAAAGGCCGTATGACACCTTGCTCTTTCTGGTTGAGGTAGTCCAGCACCTGACGTTTCAGCCCCACCGCGAGCTCTTTAGGTGGATTGGCACGCAGCTTGTAGAAGCCATGATGCAGGGCAGGTACAAAATTGTCTATTTGATGGCTGTTTGGGTCTTTAGGCTCTAGTGGAGCAAGAGGGTCCTCATCTACTCCAGAGTTCTTCGAAACTAAAAACATGAAGAATCGGTAACACATACACACCTAAATACAAAGAAACTTTAATAAACAAGACATAAAAGAGACACTTACTCAACTTCGAGATGATTCTTTGCTCTTGAAATACAAAAAGCGCCTGCAAAACCCTGTCATTTCTTCCTCGTCGCTCTTTAAAGAAACAAAAACAGACAGCCTCTGTTATTCCACGCAACAATCACACTGTCAGTGTCACATATGTGGTTAAAAGCTGTGCATAAACCTACCGGTGGTAGTGTGCAACTGAGAAGACGAAAGGAGGAAGAGAAATCCTTTGTCTATCAATGGCTTCACCAAAACCTAGAGTGAAGCGTTTAATTATAGCATGACTATAATAAAACAAGGGCAGTTTAAATTCTGCATATCAGATCAGTGACACAGATTCTATCAACAGACCAAAGACATGGTATACAGGGGAGAGAGTTGGCAGTGACGCCCTGCTAGAGTAAAGCTGCGGGCATTAATTCAATAAAGCGTAAAGTGGGCTGTGAATGAGCTCACCATTCTTTCTCTCTCAAGCCGGTGCAACAGTCCCGAAAGGCTGTTTTCCTGTTTACTCCTCCCCATGACCTCATACAGGCCGCAGTACATCCCGCACTTAAATGCTGCAAAATACCACAACACATTATCATGTCTATAGCGATACATCAAATATTGTGCCATCTCTCAGGCTGAAAAGCATCATCCTAGTACTCATACCCTCTCGTGATCCACTGTACGCTTCCCATGACAGCAAAATGGGCGGGATCTTTCTCTTTACTTGGTCGAGATGCATAGCCACATTAATGTCAAGCTTGTCTGGGCTGAAAAGAAAAGAAAAAAAAAAATATATATATATATATTTAAAAACAATGCACAAAAAACTTCATTAGCAAAAGAAAGGAGACTCACAGTTTAAATGGAAGGTGAGGGAGACTTGAAGACCGCATGTACATTTGATAGACCTCTTCTCCCTTATTCACCAGTGAGCCACTCCAAACCGTATATCTTCGCCGAACTAAAGCAACAAATTAAGTAATAATACAATAAGTTAGATAATACACCCATATATTAATTTTATGATCTGCTATAAAGAGAAAAAACAAATCATACCTCTTTGCCCTTCATATAACGTGCTGTTTAATCTACTAAAAGAGAAAACAAAACGTTCAAATTAAAATAAAATCATAACAGATGGTAATTCACTTTCTACGCAAGTCATCAGTGATCTTGTTCATACCTGTGTGTGGCCGTGGCCGACTCTTTGCCTTTGTATTGAAAAGACACAACCGCATATGGAAACACATGCCTGGGCCTTGACCTGAGCTCCTCAAAAGCAAATTCATAAAAGTATTGCTGGAATAAAACAGAGAGAAATCCGATATAACAGGTCATCCATATGATCAAATAATACAAAACAGAAGTTCAAATTGACAAAAGAAATTAAACACTAACCTGAGTGTGCTCAAAGGCCCTATAGGACAATAATGAGGTCACTTTGCTGGCATTTTTTAATGCATGGCTGTCATATTTAAGGGTCGGCTCAAGATTGTTTTTGGGCATGTTCTCAAATATTGTCTTCACTTTACCCTGCAGAATAAGACAAAACGTCACTACTGTTTTTTTAAACCATTGTGAAATTATGTATTACAAATTTAAAGCACTACATCAAAGTCAAATTTGATGCATGGTAAATGTAAATGTTAGACTCCGTCAATGACTTACCTTCATGATTTTAAATATGATTATGTCTCCAGCAGCTCCCACTTCAAATGGATTCATCTGTAACAAATCTGAGTATTTTGAGAGGTAAACCCCTAAAAATAGAAAAAGCAGCAATCAAGGATATGAGAGTTACTTGGGGCGACATTCCTGTGAGCCACAAAAAGCCTTAGGGTAATCCCTAGAAATCTGCTAGCAATCCATTCGGAATGCAGAGTCTCTGCATAGAATTGGCTAAGATTAAATATTTGCAGAAACTATTTAATTTCACCAGTTAAAGCACTCCCAGTCACGTTCATAAGATGCTGGGCTTGTGAGTGTCTTGTGTGTAAAACACACAGCAGCTGCTTCACTAAACCATACAAAGATCATCATGAATCAGAAATTCGCTGATCAATCAGCCAAGAACAAAATGAACATTATGTTACTTCCAAAACCTCAAACATGCTCTGAAAATAGAAAGAGGTAATAGGGGTGACCAATATATAAAACAGATGTTACTTTACAAACAGTTTATCCACGCAAAAAAGAACGTCTGTAGCGAGTTTGGCTCATTAACATTTATCTGGCCTAGTGAACATGAGAAATTATGGAACAGTGGTCTTTTCTACTCTAAACCACAAGATCAAGTGACCAGAGTCCTAATGTTACTTCCAAAACCTCAAACATGCTCTGAAAATAGAAAGAGGTAATAGGGGTGACCAATATATAAAACAGATGTTACTTTACAAACAGTTTATCCACGCAAAAAAGAACGTCTGTAGCGAGTTTGGCTCATTAACATTTATCTGGCCTAGTGAACATGAGAAATTATGGAACAGTGGTCTTTTTGGCCCTGACCAATTCAACTACTCTAAACCACAAGATCAAGTGACCAGAGTCCTCCCAGCCTAATGATTACAGCCAAACAGATATAAACAGACTCTTCGGAAACACAAAACTCACCTTTGACAGGGCTTCCCAGATTGTTGATCTGCGAATGTCCCACAGAAAGACCCTTTTCGCAGATCCAGTGAACCTGATAGAAACCACCAGATATTACTTTGGTTACAGTCATGCTTTTGACCAAGAATATTGCTAAATGACGCCATTTAAAGCCTTTTCAAATCGCTTATTAATCTCACATTCCCTTTTACATGTTACGCCGTATATCCTGATAAATAATTAGACAAGAAGCTGTTAGCTGAATCACCTAGCTGTTAAATCTAAACTTCAGTGAGGGAGCCACAGTCTGATAAAGATGTATCGTATAATCAGATTCAATCAGAAAACCTTGCTTGCACTGCTATATTTGACTCAAAGTACTGATAAAAGTGAAATTACCGTGGCAGTTATGTAGTAAATACATTCTAAACTTTTCAATAACTCAGAGAAGTGTCAAGGTTAAAGGGAGAATTCACTCCAAAATGAATATTTTGTCATTATTTACTCACCCTCATGTTGTTTCAAAACTATGAATTTCATTCTTCTGTTGAACACAAAAGAAAATAATATCCTGAAGAATGTTGGTATACAAACAATTGCTGGTAGCCACTGACTTCCAAAGCATGGAAAAAATATACTACGGAAGTCAATGGCTACCAGCAACTGTTTGGTTGCCCACGTTCTTCAAAAATATCTTCTTTTGTGTTCAACAAAAGAAAGAAACTCATAGTTTTGGAACAACATGAGGGTGAGTAAATGATGGCAATTTTTGGGTGACCTAATCATCTAAGGTTATAAATGCTTACGCAACAGCAAAACTAACACAGCCTCACCTTATTCTTATCAGGCAGCAGAAAAGCATAAGATTCTGCGAGTTCTGCCTCTGTCCTGCCATTCTGCTTCAGTTCCCTTTTCTTCTCAATGAACTATGAAAAAGACATAAATCATTCCATATCAGTTTTTGATTCACTGAAAACAGCTCCCAAGTGGGCCGAGGACAATTTCAATCATCTAGTCTTTTGCAATTGCAAACAAAAATATTGTTTATCAACAACAACTAATTAACTTGTTATTAACTAATTAACTCAGCACTCGCCTCTTTCTCCAAGAGCTCGTTGTGAATGAGAGAAGCTTTGGTGTAGGTGAAAGTCCCACGGGAGGTGGTGTCCAGGTAAAACGTGGACAGAAGCTTCACAACTTCCTCAAACTCTCTGGAATCTGGAGACAATTGTTGAAGGAGACCTGGAAGACAGCACACATGAAAGACAGAGCTCAAAAGACATCAATGCATTCAAATAAGAAACTGTCAAGTAAATATTTTAATTCGAATGCATAGTTGAGTCATACATAACCTGACAGACACTCTGCACAATGTGAAACATCCTGCAGTTCAGTGCATTACAAGATATACATTAAAGCTAGTGTATATGGGTTTTTGGTAACACTTTACAATAAGGTTCAATTAGTTAATGTTACCAACCATGAACAGTACATTTATTACAGCATTTATTAATCCTTGTTAATATTAGTTCATGAAAATACAGTCGTTCACTGTTAGTTCATGTTAATTCACAGTGCATTAACTAATGTTAACAAGCACAACTTTTGATTTTAATAATGTATTAGTAAATGTTGAAATTAACATGAACTAAGATTAATAAATGCTGTAGAAGTATTGTTCATTCTTAGTTCATGTTAACTAAAGTAGTCAACTAATGTTAATTAATGATCCTTATTGTAAAGTGGGTTACACTTTATTTTAAGGCGTCCTTGTTACAGTGTAATTATACATTTAAGTGCTGAGTAATATTAATTAACTACATGTACTTACTATATGGTTAGGGTTAGGATTTGGCTTAAGGTTACTTGCATGTAATTATGCATAATTAATTGTTGTTATAATAGTAAGTACATGTAGCATGTGTAACAAGGACACCTTAAAATAAAGTGTTACCAGGTTTTTCAATGCCTGACAGTGATGTTGAAATTTACATAAAATAATGCTGCCAAAATTAGACACAAAATTGCTGAAATGAAAAATGACATTTCACAATGATTACTAAAAATTAGCTAAAACAAATTAAATCAAATATTTTGGAACTTGCATTAATCGACCAATTAGTGGACATAATGGCCAAACAAATCGGCTTGGTCGATTCACTAATCAAAACATTTACAAAACATCATTTGCTGTTAAGAAAACAATTTAGTGTCTGTTCTGCTTTTTAACACCTTACTCGCTATAACACAAGATAGAGCACCTACAAACCGAACAATTTGCACTAGAGCCAACAAATGCCTTACAACTACTACAAGCTCCTCCCAGTTTGGCACGTTTCGATTTCATTCAAGCAGCGCTTGACAAGATTTCATATCTTTCTTTTGCGCTACAAGGAAATAGTACGGGAATGAATGGCGGTGTGTGTCCTAATAATGCTGGCTGTACAGGACTGACGGGTGTTTCTAACAGTCGTGCATAAAGACTGAAGGGAGAAATCTAGTGGTCAACTGAATCACACTGGTGCCATTGATGAGGACGGGAAGAAGTGTGTCATGTGGGGTGGCAGTACTGTATGGTGTGGGAGGAGTGTGGAGTCCGCTAGCAAAGCAATGACACCGTTTAGAAACCGTGGGACGAAAATGCACGTCTTCGAGGTTTGCGTTCAATGGCTCGCTCGCGCGCGTGCAACGGATCGGATCCTCACGTGCTGTTCGAGCTGCATGAGCGCGCCTGACTTACCTACCTGCAGCTCCGAGCGGTGCACTAAGTAAAAATCCATTTAGTAACATTAGTGCAAACCTTTCAGGCTAATCACGTGGTGCGTTATCTAGATCGCCAGTTTACTTATCAATACAGGTCTATTAATTTGACTCGAAGCGGTAAAGAGCGCGCTTTTAGCGAACTTGCAGGCTGTGAAACAGAAACGGTCCATTTCGGGAATGGCAGTAGTGGTGGTAGCAATGGGACATACAACCTCTCCGCTCCTTGATTTTCCTCGGAATCTGAAAATTCCTCCTTGGCAGCTCCTCAGCCGACCTCGGTAGTGTCGAGGGCGAGCCGCCGCGGTTTTTTAGGTCCGACAGCCCTGCCCTCCGTCGCTCAGAAGCATCTTGTTCAGACATTTGCTCGTCTTCACGTCCAGCTTGATCGCCATTTTGCTTGGATGTGGCCGTGCTAGAGGCTGACAACAATTGTTTCTTGCTATCGCCATCCTCCAAGGTTAGGCCGCCGGCCTTGCTGCTTTCCTTGTCGATTTTTCTCTCCTGCCTGAAATTGCAAGCCATTTTTTCGGACCAGCGGTCACCTCGTCAGCTGGCGATGAAGTTGGTTTCAGTGCCGCTTCACGGAGTAATTCTCCTTCTCAACCAGCCTCCGCCATTATGCCTGTGACGTATACCTTCCCCACCACTGCAAAACTCTGGCGTCACTCTGTTTACATTCACGGAGCCTGACGCCCCCCAGCGGCGCTGCTGTGAACTGCGCAGCGGATAGACGTCGTGACCGCCGAGCAGCGCCACAGAGAATCGGTGCCAAGAACGAATCGAGTTGTCAGACAGTAACCCTTTGGGGAATGTCTGTGCTCTTGCTCACACCCAGAATCATCCCCATGAATTCCGTGCAATATGACCACATTTAAAAACATGAAATAAAAAGACTGAGGCAAAATATGACATAATTATTTCTAACATAGACCTTCATTATACAAATCACATATTCTCACATCTCAAATGCACTGGGGTTGTTAGTGATTTTTGCTAATATATATGAATTTGCTAATATCATCAGCATAATTTGAGAATTAAGAATTCTTAATATTTAGTAGCCTAACCCTCTGGCTTTAATGGGCACTCTAGGTCCAGCACTCTGAACCTTACAGTCATGTTCTCCAGCATGATTTGATTTGATCTAAAGAGCATGAGCTTCAGTTGAAGAACATCAGTGTGCTCATTTGATTATTCACCTAGATATTGCAGAATTCTAATTTTGTTTGTAAGTTTTAAATGAGTCAGAATCCTAAACTTTCCATGTCTTTCCACATTTAAAGCGATAGTTTACCACATAATGAAAATTCTGTCATCATTTACTCAACCTCAAGTTGTTCCAAACCTGTAAGGGTTTCTTTCTTCCGTGTGAACACAAAAGAAGATAGTTTGAAGAATGTGTATAACCAAACAGTTGCTGGAACCCACTGACTTCCATAGTATAGAAATTTTGGGGTGAACTATCCCTTTAAATAAAATTTTGAATCACAGATTTCCAATGTTTTATTAGATTTTTGGACCCCACTGTATCTGGATATTCATTTTTAAAACACAAATTAATATTTCACAAGCTTTTTTTTTTTTTTTAAATAAAAAGTGTATATCCATAAAGTTTTATAGCAGCTTCTCATGTACATATTTATTAATTTGGTTTTACTCTTGCAGGCATACTTCCTCTGCTGTAAATATCATACTCTTTGAAGCGAATGTAGTCTTTGAGACTGGCAGGCAGAGGCAGGAAACTGATAAAAACTGGAGCCCTCAGACACAAGCGACCCAAACAGTCACGGATCTTCAGTCTGCAGAGATGCTTCAGGCTTCGAGCGTTTTCTGATGAGCAGAGAACATACATTAATACACTCTGTACATTCATTTCAGTCTAAGTATCTGGTCACGTACGACAAGTATAACAAAGCACATTTAAGAACTATACATCAGGTCTACAGACAATTTCAAGTTAAAGGTTTTCTGGATCTCACTAAAGATAATAGTGTCTGAATATGACCTCCAGATGTGACAGGAGACTCACCTTGTATCTTACATATTTCCAGCCACTGTTTTTGCTCAGTCAGAACACTCTTCAGTTTGGAGCAGAGAGTCACATGATAAACATAATCCAGCATGATTCTCACTACCTGGGCTGAGATGTGCTTGAGCCAGTACACTGTGATCACCTCACAGAACTGCAAAAAAATGAGTTTAGATTTACAGTCGGTACCTTAAAGGCACAGTTCACCCAAAATAAAACTTCTGTCATCATTTATTCACCCTCATGTTGTTCCAACCTGTATGACTTTCTTTCTTCACAAAAGAAGACATTCTTAAGAATGTCTCAGGTTTTTTTTTTTTTTGAAAGCCAGTGGGGTTCAATTTTGTTTGGACCTAAATATTCTTCAAAATATGTTTCGCATCTGTGTTTTGCAGACAAAGTTATACATATACATATATATATATAAGATTTTTATTGATTTTGAAAGAAGTCTCTTGTGGTTGCATTTATTTGATCAAAAATACAGTAAAAACAGTAATAATTCAGAGTATTATTACAATTCTGTAATATATTTTAAAATGTAATTTATTCCTGTGATGCAAAGCTGAATTTTCAGCAGTCATTACTTCAGTCTTCAGTGTCACATGATCCTTCAGAAATCATTCTAATATACTGATTTGCTGCTCAAGAAACATTTCTTATCATTATGAATGTTGAAAATACTTGTGCTGCTTAATATTTTTGTGGAAACCATGATACTTTTTTTGAGGATACTTTGATGAATAGAAAGTTCAAAAGAACAGTATATATTTGAAATAGAAATCTTTTGTAACATTATAAATGTCTTAACTGTCACTTTTGAACAATTTAATGTGTCCTTGCTGAATAAAAGCGTTAATTTATATTTCCATACGGACAGTCAAAGCAGCGCTGCACATCATAGCCATTATTGAGCAGCATACGCAGCATCACCTCATCTTTAAGTGCGTACTGAAGGGCAGAAGGGAAGTGGGTGGTGTTGACACGGGAGTAGTAGTTTACATTGGCACCGTAGCGGAGCAGAGTGTTGATTAGCTCATAGTTGGCCAGTCGCATGGCCACCTGCAGGCAGTTGACAGTGTCTTGATCGGGCATGGCCCCAGCCTCTAGTCTAGAAGCAGCCTCGCTGACTGGACATCATTATTCGATACAGCGAAGAACAGCGCTGACCTGCATTCGTACTCATAGTTCCTGCGCACTCTGGGGTGTAGCATGAGGTTTGGGTCAAACCCGGAGCTCAGGAGCAGATCCAGACACTGAGAGTGACCGCCTGCAGCGGCGGAGTGTAACAGGCTCATGCCGCTCTCTTTTATCACCACGAATAAAACTGAGGCTGAACCAGGAGACTGAGGCTTGGACCACACCACACACTGGCCCCTTAACATGAGAGGGTTATTAAATATTATTAAAGGGGTAATATGACGTTGCTAAAAAAGAACATTATGTTGTGTATTTGGTGTAATGCAATGTGTTTATGCGGTTTAAGGTTAAAAAAAATAAT
>NW_015549558.1:2731-12150 GCF_001515605.1 Sinocyclocheilus anshuiensis | reverse complement strand
AGTGAACAACGGCTCTGTGTAGTTAATGCTGCTCAATGTGAAAGCCCGCAGGTGATGGAGATTTACCGCTGATTACAGAACCGGCTTCACTGATAAGATGCGCATTAAATATCGCATGCGATTTATCGTGCAGCCCTAATTTCTACCAACAGGAACATTTCAAAATCACCTTTCTGAAGCAGAATCTCTACAACGTTAAAATGTCCAGCTTGAGCTGCAAGTCCTAAAGGAGTATGTTCACAGATATCAACGACATTTGGGTCAGCGCCAGATTGTAGGAGCAGGTATACAAAGTTATCCAAGCCAAGCATGGATGCTTCATGCTTCATGCAGAGCGTTCTTTGTAGACTTCCTTTTTGGTCCACCTCTTGTCTCATCACTCCGGCCGGACAGGGCATCACAATATGGTAAGGGGCGTAACATTTCCGTCATACGCTTGAGGGATTCGGCCAATCACAACGCACTGGATAGCCGGCCAATCAGAATCCCTTTTCAGACCGATGAGCTTTGTAAAAATCGACACGTTTCAGAAAGGCAGGGCATAGAGGAGAAACAATAATGTACAGTATGTGGAAAATAATGTGTTTTTTGAACCTTAAACCGCATAAACACATTTCATTACACCAAATACACAAAATAATGTTCTTTTTAGCAACATCATATGACCCCTTTAAGTCATATTCATGAAAAAAAAAGTTTGCGATATAAATAAAATTAAAATAAATGTAAATAATTTTAATAATTTCAATTTAAATTAAAGGAGTGGTTGATCGTTTTTTTTCGAAGGCTTCATTGTGTTTATGGGGTGCAGTGTAACAGTGTTCATTTAAAAAAATATAATATTTTCACATATTTTACCTTTATTTTACACCGCTCTTTCCGTTCTCGTCAAAACAGTCTGTTGAGTTCCTGGTTCTATGAAGCCCCTCCCTCTGAAATACGCAATGAGCTCAGATTGGTTAGCTGGCCCAGTGTGTTATCGCTAACCGCCTAGTGCACGTTGTCCGGAAACGTCACGCCCCCTTACCCTTACGGGTAGTTGCATGTTCCCGGGGGCAGGGTTTATGTGAACATCAGGGTTAGTAATGTCACAAACCCGGGAAGAAGCTTGTTGTAGTCCCTACCCACCTTTTTTGTACTCGTAGCTTCGCAAAACTGAAGTTGAACCACTGATGTCACATGGACGGTTTTACCGATGTCCTTACTACGTTTCTGGACCTGGGAACATTTCAGTTGCGTTGCTGTCTATGTTACATATGCAGGGTCTGAGAGCTCTCACATTTCATCAAAAATATCTTAATTTGTGTTCCGAAGATGAACGACGGTCTTACGGGTTTGGAACAACATGAGGGTGAGTAATTAATGACTGAACTAACCCTTTAAACAGCAATTTCTTTAAAAGAAAGTATCTCCCTTTGCATTGAACTTTGAGCGTCGTAACTTTGCAGACGCTGTTTATGCTCTAACAGCAACATTACACACTAACTAAAGTTAAAAAAGTGAAATCATAATCAACCACCTCTTTTGAGTGCAAATGAAAGTGAAAGTGACATGATGTGTGGCCAAATATGGTGTCCTATACTCAGAATTTGTGCTCTTCATTTCACCCATCCAAGTGCACACACACAGCAGTGAGTAGTGGGCAGCCATTTTGCTGCAGCACCCGGGGAAGCACTGGGGGTTTGGTGTCTTGTTCAAGGGCACCTCAGTAGTGGGTATTGAAGGAGGAAAAGAGCGCTGTTCATTCACTCCCCCTACCAACAACTTCTGCCAGTACTGAGACTCAAACCCACAACCTTTGGGCTACAAGTCCGACTCTCTAACCATTGGGCCACGACTGCCCCGATTAACATTTGAAGTCATCTTGAGGCCACCATGGCCCCTGCCGCCTGGTCGAGAACTTCTGCTTTAAATGCTACAAGTGAATTTAGGCATCACAATATTATGCTACAGTCTGAAAAATGGAAATGTATTTTTAGATTGGCTAAAGATTACATTTAATAGTGTTAGTAAATGATTAAGTTTCTTTTCTTGGGTACTAAACTTAAGGAATACACTATAGACTGAAGCACAAAATGGCATTTATCAGTATAACATGAATTAAAACAAAAATGCAACTTAAATCTTTGAAAATAGAGAGAGAGAGAGAGAGTCTTGCAGTTCTAGTCTTAAATAAGGAATGTGCGCTAAAATAGCACTGCCTTCCACACCTAGTACTGAGACTCAAACCCACAACCTTTGGGCTACAAGTCCGACTCTCTAACCATTGGGCCACGACTGCCCCGATTAACATTTGAAGTCATCTTGAGGCCACCATGGCCCCTGCCGCCTGGTCGAGAACTTCTGCTTTAAATGCTACAAGTGAATTTAGGCATCACAATATTATGCTACAGTCTGAAAAATGGAAATGTATTTTTAGATTGGCTAAAGATTACATTTAATAGTGTTAGTAAATGATTAAGTTTCTTTTCTTGGGTACTAAACTTAAGGAATACACTATAGACTGAAGCACAAAATGGCATTTATCAGTATAACATGAATTAAAACAAAAATGCAACTTAAATCTTTGAAAATAGAGAGAGAGAGAGTCTTGCAGTTCTAGTCTTAAATAAGGAATGTGCGCTTACTAAGCAATCTGTATGCTAAAAATAGCACTGCCTTCCACACCTGCAACCAATGCAGAATCATCATCCTCATTTTTGCAGTCAGGGTCACAACCGTTCTGCAGCAGGAATGTGGCATTCTCTCGGAGACCGTGGACAATGGCGAGAAACAGCGGAGTCTCCCCTCTCAGAGTACGGCATTGCCCTGACCCCTGAGGAGATGCTGAATGAGGAATTCTCATTAAGCAATGACTTAACATGTTTTTTGGGGTTTAGTGAGGTGACTATTATAGAAGCTTATTTCCACAGAAAAAAATATATATAAAAAAAGGTAACTGCAACTTTTTTTCACTCACATTTGTGAGATTATATCTCATAATTCAGACTTTTATATTTAACTTATAGGTTATATATCACAATTTTTACTTTCCCCCCTCTCAGAATTACGAGTTATAAAATTCTGACTTGACATCTCACAATTCTGACTTTTTTTCTTTGAATTCTAAGTTTACCTCTCGCAATTCTGACTTTCTGACTCGCCATACAAATCTCTTTTTTTCCTTGCAGTTGTGAATTCTAAATTCACAAGTGCAATTCTGACTTTTTTCCGTGGCGGAAAATAAGCTTCCATAAACTACAGTATATTTATCTCGTGGACCTGCATAAGTGATTTCCAGAATGCTCCTCGTGTTGTACCGCTGCCTCATGCAAATGGATCCAGCCCCTGCTGTCTGCATTAGACAGAGCCTCCTTACGCTGCACCAGGACCTTCAGAGCGTCCTCATTACCTGACATCACACATGTAGTGAGCATCATGAAGACTCTAGAACTTCTACAGCACTTACTGAAAATGCTGATGAACATTTTTGAAGGATTTAGCTCTTACTAGCTTGTATAGCGGTGAAAATTTCCTCATGGTCGATGCAGTCTAATGGATCACTGCTGAGGGACATCAAAACAAAATGTTAGACACATGCTATTAGTGCATTAAAACTGGAGATTTCGCGATTTCGCTATACCTGGTAGCTGAATCAGCATGTTTACTGTACTCCTGTAGACTCTGTTCAATCATGTACTGAGTGGCCTCATCTTCATCATCATCCCAGTCATCCTCCGCAGCATCATACAATTCCTCCATCTTTAACTAACAAATTCTAATTTGGTAATCAGAACCACAAGATTTACCAGCAAATAGCATTTTCTGTGTCTTTACAATGTGAAGTGACTTTAGTCATCAGTATCTTTATCCACATTTGTATCCTCTAGCTAAGATTTTTAGGATTTGCCAATAAACAGACTAATCTAATGTAGGAAAACACATAGTAGTATATCATGTATATTATGACAAGCATCATGCTAGTTCAACTCTTTAAGACAATGTTATAAGTTTTTTTTTTGCAACAGACTGTATTGTATATGCATACAAGCTTTGGTTTCCAATAGCCAAAGCTGAAAATAGCTGCTCTAGTTTCTACTGATCTGGCTTGAATTACAAAAGGTTGTAACCGGCACTCAAAACTGTGTTGTTGTTGGATTGAAATTTCAAATTCATATTTAGAATGAATGTAAAAAGAGCCTATATCATAATTAGCAGCTTTGGTAATGTCATCCTTTAAATGACTTTCCATTTACTTTAGGAATGTTTTGTAAGCATGCAACACATCCCATTCAATCTATTTTCCAGGAGGAATAATCTGTTTACATATGCTTAGTTCAAAGGCAAAGGGTTCTTCTACCTGAGGCAATGGGAAATGTGGAAAACAGTCGTGGCAGTTGTATCTGTGCTGTTTTGTGTTTTTGGTCGCTTTACACTCTTAAAACTATTTATATCTGTGCATGGTTAAAAATACATGCACATGGGGCCTGGGCCAGCCAGCCAACACCTGGTCTTGCAATTCTAGCCCACCAGACAGCTGACCTGAGAGTTAATGTTCTTAGCATTTGTGTTCTTAGGAACACTAGCAATGAGCCACAATTTCTCTTGTATTCAGATGACTGTTTGAATTAAACCATCTTGAAATTCACAGTGGACAGTACAAAACACATACTCTACACACAGGAAACAGGAAGCTGTGCATTGATTAAATAAAGCAATCCCAGTAGAGACACACATTAACACTCTGATGTATGAATTATTAAATCACAATGGGGGGAAAAAAACTGAAGAATATTCCTTTGTACTTAAAAACAAGAATTTAATATATTCCCAATCTTTCTACTGATTTGTTTTTACAAAAAAACGTAATAAAAAGTGTTATAATTATGCATTAAATATATCCAAACAAATGTTATTAAAATATCCTTGTGAAAGATGCATTTATTTGAAATAGTCACAGCAGATTTGAGTGACAAAACAACCCTTTAATGCAATGTGTCCATTACGTTTCAGTTATGGAAAGTAGACAACAAATATATTAATATTACTTGACTGAAAGTGCTCTGTAGATCAATTTCTATACTGAAAAATATTTTTCACCTGTCTGGAGCTCCTGTAAAAAAAAATCAGTTTCGATATTTTGGAGGTACTTCACCACTATCGTCACCCATGCTGAATCGATCATCAGTTGACACAAATAAAACACACAATGACATTTAAAGAAAACAGTCATATAGAATTATGATGGTATTTGTCAAAAGATATTAAAAATCAATTGCAGAC
Organism: Sinocyclocheilus anshuiensis; assembly: GCF_001515605.1. Classification (NCBI taxonomy): domain Eukaryota; kingdom Metazoa; phylum Chordata; class Actinopteri; order Cypriniformes; family Cyprinidae; genus Sinocyclocheilus; species Sinocyclocheilus anshuiensis. Next base: position 6,888 of record NW_015549558.1, on the reverse strand, counting down.
ATATTATTTTGAATGAAAACAGTGGAAAACAAACCGTAAATAAAGTGCTGGTTCAGAAGTCAAAGGGCTTAGGTGCCTATCTGACAGAGTAAAGCCACGCCTCTCTTGATCCAGTGCTGAGGACGCTTGCTGGTAGGGAGCATCATGCTGATGACAAAGTTGGTTGAATGGCCAGTGGTGGACAGTGTACCTTTACGCTCACTAGTCTTGTAGAGGGGACACACATAGATGCTGTGGGGCTGTTCCATGCTCCTCTTGTCCTCTAAAGACAGGTTTGGAGAGGTTGCTGAGCAAGCTACAAACACATTAAGTGATAAATATGGATGTAATGAATAATCGTGACAACATTTATAATCCTACTTGGTTTGATCCAGATGATAGGGACTGCATCAAATAAAACTTTGGGATACTGTTCAGCCAACACTCCACTTCAAGGAAGAACATATTTAATGAAAAAAAATTATAGCTTAGAAATGATTATATTATTTCCAGTGTCTTCCTGCCGTGGAAGGTACTCTTGCATTTTTCTATCCCACCGAGCTCCATCCAGAAAAGGCCATGAATGTAGAGTCCATCTTTAGGAGATGAGACGGAGGTGTCAAATGGCAGAACCTAAAGTAATAAAGAACAAATTGTAGCTCTCAAATCATCTCTTTTTTTATCTAATGAAAGTACTTTCAGCCTTAGAACAGCTGCAGCAGAGGATACCTCATAATTAAAGCCAAGCAGGTCAATGGGGATGGAGTACTTCCTGGCGTAATTCTGCAAGGCACCTGTTATGAAAGCTTGAGTGAAGAAAAACCCAGACAACCAGAATACATGGGCTTCTGCGTGTCATACCACTCCTGGAAAAGAATATGACACAGAGAGACATGAATTATTTAAAGGAATTAATTAAAAAATAAAATATATTGTCATTTATTCCTGTAAAGGCAGAGCTAAATCTTCAGTGTCACACGATCCTTCAGAAATCATTCTAATATGCTGATTTGATGTTCAAGTTGTGCTGCTTAAAGGGGTCATATGATGGTGCTAAAAAGAACATTATTTTGTGTATTTGGTGTATAAAAAACGTACTTAGTCTGTGAGTCAGAACAGCCGGCATTGTAGTCTACTCTTCCAGGATCAGGAAACAGTCCTCCATAAAATGTGCTGCACACATCTGAATATTTCAGTTGAAGTGTTCTGGAACAGTGTTGTAAATACAACTTAACCACTGATTTCTAGTCGTGTCCTCTTTTGGAAGGCCAACAAAGTAGTTTTGCTTTCACAACGAAACACAGCGTCACACACGGCAGCTAGAGTAAGCGGCGGTAGACTAGAGTGAGGAACGGCCAGCGGGCTTGAGTGAGCGGTGGCCGGCGGATTCAACGAAGGAGCGGCCAGCAGGCTTGCGGCAACCACATGTGCCGACCCCGGGCTGGACTCCGTTTCGTCCATGGTGAAAGCCGGATATCGTCCTCTTTTGGAAGGCCAAACTAAGTAGTTTCGCTTTCACAACGAAACACAGCGTCTTCACGACATGGCGGAGGCAACAGCAAAACTACAGCGAGAATAAAAGTTACGCCTTCTTTCTTTGCGTGAACATTTGGGCGGCGTTATGCAAATCTTCCCACATAGTGACGTAGATATGTGGGGGGGTGTTAGAACGAGCCGTTTTAGGTAGGCGTGGTTGACTCTTAACTTTTATAAAGAATATCTCTTTGGATTTGAGACTTTAGTCTTTGCAACTTTACAGATCTTATTTATGCACCAAGAGCTTGTAACACTCCAAAGAGAAAGGAAAAATTGAAATCGCATCATATGACCCCTTTAATATTTTTGTGGAAACTATGATACATTTTGTTTTCAGAATTCTTTGATAAATAGAAAGGTCAAAAAACAGCATTATTTGAAATATGAATCTTTTTGGAACATCATAAATGCCTTACTGTCACTTCTGATTAAAGGTCCCATATTGTAAAAACTGACATTTCCTGGCTTTTTTCATGATAACTGAGGTCTAAGGGCTATGTAACTACCATATAAGTTTCAAAACAGTCAATCCACAGACAAATGCACACAGCCTGCATAAAGGTCGCCGTGATTTTGCCAAGACATGTTCCTGGATCAACATCTTTTGTTGATCCTGGATCAACATAACTGTCCAAAAATATAGACTTAACCCAGTATCACTAACTTTGATCTATCGCGAGTTTAAGCACGCTCAAAACAACAAAACTATTGTTATAAATCACTGAAGCTGTATAAACTGTGAAATGAATCTCTTACTTACATTGTACGTACATCTGCGCTTTGTTTATGATGAGAGAATTCGCAAAAGTCCGGAACGCGCGCGCACTCAACAAAACTGATGAGTTTCAGCGATGACTCATCTGAACGCCTCTGATTGGCCATTGCATTCCTAAGCTCAACAGAATTGTGTGTGACTGGTTAAAATGCGCAACACTGTAAAAACGCCTAAAATGAAATACGGTGCAACATGAGCAGATCTTAATTTAATGCCGAAATGGACACTGTCTATTCATATTCACTTTGTTAGCCACAGATGTAATAGATTTAATTTGTCTGTGCAGCGGCATTTTTGTCCAATTTAGTGGCATTTTTGCCCCAAGTCCCCAACTCCCCGTGGCCAGGGGAAGGCTAAGCCTCCCCAGCCTTACACACGCTCCGCCTATGTGTAGCCTACTTCAGAACCCCTAAATAATACGAGATGAGAGGAAAATATATATTTCAATATTTTCTCTAGCAGTTATATCATTGGGTAATTATACTGTTTAAATTGCGGGCATCAGGCAGGGAGCCGCTAGCCTATTATGCCTGGCATTGAAACTGCTTTTGAATGCACGCTTTTAGTTTCACTTTCGAGATTCGCATTGCACATACTTTGTTTATACTATGGAGCAGCAGTACTTACCACACGTTACAAGATTAGATGTTTATCAGTGGCGCTCACCCTAGTGAAAAAAAAGTATACCAAGTATACTTGCAGCCAGACTAATTGTCAGTATACTTCAAGTGTGTTAATTAGTTAACTTCAAGTGTGCTATTTTGGAACAACTATTTTTGTACTAAGTGTATTTTAGTTGTAATTAAATTATACTAAAGTATAACTTTAAGTGTATTTAGTGTACTATTCTATACTAAATTGGAACAACTTCAAGTACACTTAGTACACTTTAAGTATATGCCTATTTACATGCCTGATTAGTGATATTAAAGTGTACTTTTTTGTATTACGAGTACATTACAAATTAATTATGAGTGTCTTTGAAACACACAAGCAATATACTATAAATGTATTATTTTTGAGTAAAAATATGCTAATTTTTCCCCAATGCTGAATCCACTTTTTAAGGTCATTACAATAAATACATAACTTCAATGACAGACAGAGACACATACAATTTGAGTTGAATTACTGAAATAAATGAACTTTTCCACAACATTCTAATTTATTGAGATGCACCTGTAACTTCAATGACAGATAGAGACACATTATTAACAATTCAAACAGTGTTTATTTAAACCTCAAATGGTTTTAGCATTGCAAAACATAAAATGCACCAACCATGTTTTTAAATAAAAAGAATGCTGAAAGAAACAAACACAAAAAAATAAAAACATTTAGCAACAGCAGCAACACACAAACTTCACTTTTTTGCTGAATTTGATTTTTTACTTTATTCCGAACGTAAAATAAATACAATGAAACAAAAACAATAACACAATACAAAACTATTTTAAATTATACATGTCCAAAAAATATTGCAATTCTATAAAGAATTGCTCTGTTACACACTTGCACCTGATGGCCGCTCACACATCAGATGTACTTGTGTGTGGAAACTCCACAAGAACAGCATACGTCAAAGTAAAAGAGGTAAGGTCAGAGGGCATGTTCATACAACTTTTTCTTTTTACTACATCAGACTGTAAATCTCCTGTATTAAACCCGTACTACTTAATAGAATGAACATCATGATTAGCGGTGAGGAATTGTATCAGTATGTCACGTCAATATTGCTTCCAGTGTATTAGTCAAACATACAGTATACAACAGAAGTGAGTACACCCATATAGCATCACTTTAAATCACATGATACAACACTATTCAAGTTGAAAAGAATAGTATTTATAGTACAGGTCAGGCTAAA
>NW_015549558.1:0-727 GCF_001515605.1 Sinocyclocheilus anshuiensis | reverse complement strand
CTGGGGAACTACTTCTGCAGCTTTATACAGATATCAATGCCAATTGTTGTTTTTCAGCTTTATTTCTCCATACAATTTATAATGATATGTTATAATAATGCAATGATATAATATTAATGCAGAGTGAGTGAACTTCAGTTTTTGGCCATGCAATATAGACAGTGTTTACTTGACTGTACACTTTATAATGCATTCGCTTTATTTATTTGTGTTATTACTTTCTGAAAACACTGTATGTCCAAGTAATGAAGTGAATTCCAAGCATGAAGAAGTCAACTTAAAATTTACTCAAAAATGTGACTTAAAATATACTACAACTATGTAATATGTAATAATGTACTTTGAAAGTATGCTTTCAATGCATTGTTACAATGATAATTTTCAGCAAAAAAATATTAAATATTTATAAAATATATTTAAGTAAAGTGCAAATAAATATACTTATAAAAAATAAACAGAGTAAAATATATTTTTAGAAAATATACTAAATTACAATTGTTTTAAAGTGTGTTAAAAGTTGTATTGTGAAAATAGACAAAAGCATGATGCTAATATACTTTTTATATATTTAAAGATAGTACATTTTTTGTTAGTATATTTGCAATGTACTATTAAAACCGGTAATATATTACAAATACAATAAAGTATACTTTTTTTTCACTAGGGCAGGATCTGCAATTCACCATCGTCCTCAGTCATCTCCCCTTACTCTGTTTATGTGGTAAGT
>NW_015549557.1:975-1316 GCF_001515605.1 Sinocyclocheilus anshuiensis | reverse complement strand
ATAATACCGTATACCGTGATAAAAGCATGAGCAATTAATCGCAACGTGAAAATTTGATACCGGCATATCCCTAGTGCTGTATGTAAAATGAGTGTTACCGTGGCTTTATTGGAAAAAAATATGATTCCCAATGCACACAAACTTCCCAGAATACTGAGTGCTCTGTTGGTTACAGTTTACTTCCTTTTTAATTATAAAATTATAAAAAAATATTTATTTGTGGAAAATACTTTGTCATCTAAAGTATAAGTAAAGTATAAATAATTTTTGAATCCATTTTCAAATGATTTCAAATTTCTTAAATATTAATGAAAATAAATACAATTATATTGGCTTTATAT
>NW_015549557.1:0-517 GCF_001515605.1 Sinocyclocheilus anshuiensis | reverse complement strand
AAGCCTACCAATACTAGGGGGTGCATAATTTGGCAGGGTGCATATTTCGGCACTACACCGGCGCCTCACGTGCACACACAACATATTTTTGCGACATTGCAGCCTGTTCATTATCAAAATAAAATACAATTAAAGAATCAAATAAAAAGTTACACTGCTCCGTTGTTCAGTCTGTTGTGTTCAGTTTTACGTTGATGAAAGTACAAAGCCTATAATAAATAATATTAGGTAGGCATCAGTTTCACCTTAAATTAATTTGTTTTTGGATTGACATTTTTATAGCCTAAACGCATAGCCTTAACTTTAGAGGATTTGTTGTGGAGAGAAACTAATAACTGTGAATGATGAATGGTGAAACTGTGTTTATTATGCTTGTAAACATTTTGCTTTAGCCTACCGACATTTTAGCCTACATTATTTCTGAATGTAATAGGGCTAATAAAATGCGACGTGAGCCTATACTCGACTTATGTTTTTTTTCACTCTCAAAACGCAATCTTATACAAGTAGCGTTTTT
>NW_015549556.1:1753195-1754056 GCF_001515605.1 Sinocyclocheilus anshuiensis | reverse complement strand
AACATACCTGGCAATAAAGCTCATTCTGATTCTGATTCTGTTCTGTTTTGCACTAAAAATAGCCATACGTGCGCGTAGAAGCGCCTATTACAACAATCTCTCAACTTTTCCCAGCACTAGAGGATACCTCTTCAAATCACTCAGACACACATCTGTCTACTCCTCCCACCATCGGCTGTTTCTGCCGTGATGGGCACGTCTCATTTTAAACTGCCAGTCTGGTGACATTGAGAGGGACCTCTAATCAAAACATTAGTCTCTCTTTCAGAAGCATTCAGATCAGTGAATGAGACCTGACACCAGAGGGAGACAAGGATTTGTCCCAATCAGTCTTTGCCTACGTGACGGGAAGAAGATGCGTGTGGTCCCGGTCGGTCTCTGATGAATCCTCCACTTAGCCTTGATTTCTGAGGCATGTGTGCGTCAACCACAGAACCAGGTTAAATCACAGCTCTGGCTACAGAAAATGTTGTGGTATTAATACAATCAGGGCAGGATTACCGACCAGCAGTGCTGGGTAGATTACTTACAAATTGTAACCTGTTACTGATTACAGATTACATAATGAAATCCGTAGTTAGTAAGGTAATCTAGGTTACTCATTTTAGGTAATGTATTCTGAGTACTTTTAGATTGCTTTTTTATGACATTCGTTTTAAATTTACCATTAAACATAGCATATTGATATAACAACAACAACAAAAGAACAAAGAAAAAAGAAAAAGAAAAAAAAAACAGGGGAAGAGTTAAAATATAAACTGCCGTCTCATCATGTTTTCATCAGTTATGACCTTGGCAATCATGGCTCCTGGGTTCAGGATATCTTTGGAGAGGTGCCACCATATCCATAAGTTGATAGTT
>NW_015549556.1:1752041-1753002 GCF_001515605.1 Sinocyclocheilus anshuiensis | reverse complement strand
CAACCCCAGTTTATCCCCTGCGTATGTCATGAATACATATTCAATATACAACTATGTTATCACTTATCTATATGCACTTGAATCTGGATTCTATTAGTTTCCTAAAAAAAACTCAGGATCGATTGTATAAAATAATTACCAGCAACCCATTGTAAAAACCAAGCAGGCTCACAGTAAAATTGCCTTGATTCAAACTGCCACAATCGCCAAGTTAACAGCAACGTATCATTACTCAAGTTTCCCGAATGCCACTTGATCAAACGCACATTTGCATTTCAAAGTGACACATTTTTTTGTGCCTCGTAAAGAACATAAAATCACATCTGCCTTCAGATAAATAGATGTCAGTATAAAAGCACATGAGAAATGAGACAGAAGAGAGACGGCGAGAGAACGAGCGGGCTGAAAATGCAGCTATTCATATTTTATATCCTTTACAGTGCATTACCAAACACTTTAAACACTTCACAGCTGTGCAGTTGTAACGAATTCAGTCCACTGAAGGCGAGTGGAAGTGAGAACCCAAGTGCAGTTTATTTACAGTGTGATCCAAACATCCAAACAATAATCTGTGACTTGACTTGAACAGACTTGACTTGACTAGGCATGAAAAGACTTGACGAGTCATGAACAGACTAGACTCACCGACAGCGGGTTACAACATCAATAGACGACGAAGACTATGGGAACATGATGGCTACTTATATCAGACAAAGAGGGTCACATGACAAGAACAAACCAATGGGAAACAAGACACATGACTAAGACAACCAATCAGAACATGACACAATGAACAGAGGAACCAATGGCATGAATATATGAGGGTAAGGGAAGCATGACACAAACAGGGACCATGATTAAACTCCAAAATAAAAGACATGAAACCATGAACAAGAAACACACCCAAAACACCACATTACATATCCCTCCCTCTAAGGGCGGCTCCAGACGCCCAAACAAA
>NW_015549556.1:1731199-1752022 GCF_001515605.1 Sinocyclocheilus anshuiensis | reverse complement strand
GCAGACAGTGAGTTCGTGAACGGCCTCCGTGGCCGTGACAAGACAGTCTGTGAGTTTGTGAACGGACGCCACCACCTCAGGAGGTTCTGCAGCCGATGCCGCCTCCTCTGGAGGTTCTGCAGCGGATTCATGCACAGGAAAGGCCTTTGGAGCAGACTCATGGATAGGAGAGGCCTCTGGAGCGGACTCGTGGACAGCAGAGGACTCTGGAGTGCAGTGTGCAGCCCACACGCTCAAAATGGCTACCGCCATTACCGGAAGGGCAGCAGAGTGTGGCAGGACATCTAAGACAGCGGGGCTTGAGAGCGCTGACGTCACCGGGATGCCTGTAGCTCGCACCAAGATCAGAGGTGGGTCCATCACACTAGCAATCAGTCTTTGGCGGCCATCTTGGCCGGGGACTCAGGCGTGGCGGCCATCTTGGCCGGGGACTCAGGCGTGGCGTGAGCAGACTGAATGGCGGCCATGTCGTGACGAGATTCTGGAAGATCAGCTGAGACATGACGAGACTCTAGAAGGACGGCCATTTTGTGAAGAGACTCTTGTGTGGCAGCGATCTTGCGATGAAGTTCTTGAATGGCAGCCATGTTGTGAATAATCTCTTGAGTGATGATGTGAGCAGGCTCTGGCTTGGCAGACGTGACGTGAAGAGGACTTGGCGCAGATCCACTCAACTGCAGAGCAAAGTCTATGTATTTTTCAAGTGACCATTGAGGGTTATTGCGTGGCATTAAGCGGGGCATGTCTTTACTTAAACCAAAACGAAAAATGTATTTTAAGAAAGTATCGTTGAAGTCCTCTTGATAGTAAAGTTCACAAAAGTCTGCCACATATTCTTCAATGGAGCGATTACCTTGACGGAGGCGAACAAGATGATCTGCTGGATTCATAATGGTGATCGTGTATTCTGTAACGAATCAGTCCACTGAAGGCAAGCGTAGTGAAGAACCCATGTGCAGTTTATTTACAGATGTGATCCAAAATACAAACATAAACTGAGACACAGACTTGACTTGACGAGGCATGAACAGACTTGACTTGACGAGGCATGAACAGACTTGACGACAGCGGGTTACAACATCAATACACGACAAGGGCACAATGGGAACATGATGGCTACTTATAGCTGACAAGAGGGTCACATGACAAGAACAAACCAATGGGAAACAAGACACATGACTAAGACAACCAATCAGAACATGACACAATGAACAGAGGAACCAATGGCATGAATACATGAGGGCAAGGGAAGCATGACACAAACAGGGACCATGATTAAACTCCAAAATAAAAGACATGAAAACATGAACAAGAAACACACCCAAAACACCACATTACAGCAGTATTGTAAACACTGCAGTTTTAGAGTTTAAACTTTGAAATGTACCAAGAGAGTGTTCAAGCTTCATACAGCATACTGCAGAATGTAAGCAATATTGGTTGTCAATGTAAAAAAAAAAAAAATACAGAAATTAAATTATGGTGACCAGACTTCTGAAATGAAATCATCTCTAGTTTAGCTATAAATATAATCCATGGACAATTCTTAAGTCATTATATGTGAAGTAATACATGGAGACAATTCAGATGTTGTGCATTTTAGCCAGGTAAATGTAGTTCTATGGTGAGCCATGGTTTCATACCAATTAACTACATCTGCATGAACATCTGAACAGTGATCGCTTCGACAATGAATTGTTATCCAATGCAGGTAAATACTTGCAATAAAAAAAATAAATAACTGGGACTGTCCCCAGACAATGGAGATGTCTGGTCAACCTAATTTACTTACTGATGTAATATAAAAAATAAAAAAAAAACTAGGTCACTTAAAATAAACTGCTTTTACCTACTCCTGTTCTTTGTACTCTTGACCCTACCACTGTTTTGTAAGCTTCAAATATGCCATTAAAATTGTTTTTTAAAAGGAATATAAAAAAATACTCAGTGGAGAAGTGTGAAAATGAATAAATCAACCTGATTATTCCACAGTAGGAAACAGGAAACTTGTCAAAATGTGTCCAGGTGAATGCTTTTCACTCCTCTTAAAAACAGCGTGAAACACTTACATGAAGGAACTATAAAGAAAACAATGTGAGTAAATGAATATAAAGTAAGAAAGAAAAGACGAAAAATACACTGTGTTTTGACTGGGAGGACCCAGATGATTTTAAAAAGTCTCGACTTCCTTCAATCTTTACTCTGCTCTGCTAGACGGGGAGCAGCAGAGCTCCATGATGTCCATTGCACTGTAGGTCTAAGCTTCAGGAAACTTCTCTCTTTTGGACTTTTTTTCCCCCGACCCATTTTCTTTCAGGCTCTTGAACTTTTTGTTGCCACAAGTGACGCTAGCGGCTATAGTTCTGCTTCAAAAAATAGTTGAGCTTTGAACACCGTCTACTGTCTTTGCCTCGTGGCGCTCTGCTGTGCTATTAACCTCCACTGTCCATAGGAATCCTCTTATTAACAGTCATTCTCAATAGCAGAACTTCACGCATGTGCACAAACTGGAATGCTTGACCTCGCCACCTCTCTTGGTTTAAACAAATTAAGACTCTGAAGAACTATAGTGAGGTAGTACAATCTTAAGGCCATGACACACCGAACTGGCTTCAAATAACTAGCGGCGACGAAAGCCGACTGTGTTGTCATCTTGCATCGCTTGTTGTGCTTGAAGACATTGTGACAACTAGAGCCAATGGCCAACTAGCAGGTATGTTCTGCACCTGCAGGAAATAACTGTCTATATCAGCAGACATCAATAGTCTATATTTGTCATTCAAAAAGGGAAACCAAAGCTAAGACTTTACATATACAAACCGTAAAGAATACAATTCTTGCTTACCATTTTGAATATGAATAATTCTGATCACTTTCTTCATTCCAGACGAATCATGTCATTATGGAAATATTTGTGTATTGGAATGCTCAGGAAAGACGATGTAAAATTAGATCAGCCTTTTGTCTGTGCCGTCTTGGTTTCTTTGCTCACTTTCATCACTATTGGTTTTATTCTCATGCGCTGACTCATTCAAACTGAACAGCCAATCAGAGTTCTCTCTCTGACTAACGGCACAGGCCCCAATTCAACTTGCTCAATCAGCCAAAAAGCCCCCGACTAGAGCCGACGGTGCGAAACACACCGCAAAAGCTAAGCTGACAGATGCTCAATGACGACCCGATGTTAGCTGACCATCGGCTATGTCAGGGCCTTTAACACTTGAATGCATTAATGTTTCGCCAATAGTTATTACCTATGCGGGTCTTTAGCAACCCAGAATGTAACATGAATGGATCTCTAAACTGCCCCAATAGTATAAAACAGTCCTGCTATTTTAATAACAATTACAAAGTAATAAAATAATATTATAGCAAAATAAAGCATATTTTGTTATCTGTTGGAACTTGCAAGGACATTTTGAGCAACTGCTTCACCATCATCATCATCACTTAAATTCAGGTACATTCAGCATCTGCCTCATAATAAGGATCTGAAACTTTGGTACCACTTTATATTAAGTGGCCCTAACTACTATGTACTTACATCAACAAATAAGTACAATGTACTTATTGTGTTCATATTGTATTGCAAAACACGGTAACACTTTATTTTAAGGTGTCGTTACTATTATAATAACAATTAATTATGCATAATTACATGCAAGTGCCCCTAAATCAAACCCTAACCATATAGTAAGTGCATGTAGTTAATTAATATTACTCAGTACTTAAATGTATAATTACACTGCAACAAGGACACCTTAAAATAAAGTGTAACCCAAAACACTTTTGATGCTATTGAGGTGGGAAACGGGTAAGGTTAGGGACAGGTTTGGTGGTATGGGTAGGTTTAAGGGTGGGTTAAGGTGTAAGGGATGGGCCAACGGTGTAATTATAAATGTAATTGCAGAAATGAATTACAGATGTAATTACATGCAGATATTTTTCAAATATAAGTACAATGTAAAAACATGTATGTACACGATAAGTGCATTGTACCAAATAATTAATTTAAATGTAAGTACATAGTAGTTAAGGCCACTTAATATAAAGTGGGACCGAAACTTTTGATGCGTTAATCTCAAAACATTTTCGTTTTCATCATCTTCCGAATCAATATATTGTTCGCCTACAGCTTTGTCATCAGATCCATCATTAAATGATGCTAATATTTGATTAACTTGCTCTGAAGTAAATCGCTGAGCTGTGTCAAGATTTGTTGGTGATACTTGAGTATTCTTTTGTTTTATGCCTGTGGTGATTTTTGAGTGAAGCATCACGTCATCATTGACTACGTTTACATGAGCACCAATAATTTTAAATTTACAATAATCAGAGTAAGATGTTTATATGACACAAGCAAACCTCTTCATTCCAGTTTACATACAATTTTCATTATTCTGATTATTCGCTAAGAATTATGGTTATTTTGACCATCACTATTGGCATTCTCCACAGCACAAATGTTGAACTCACATATTTAGGAGTGTTATTGGCCACTGTCCATTTACATCAAATGCAAAACATGACTACAGATGTATTGGAAGGTTATTTGGCGCCTTGATTGCAACATCGCAATCTCACAAAGTTCCGTTAAAATCAGTGAATCTATTATTTATGTAATCTCTACACTTTCGTTGTTATAATGAGAGAATTGGAGAGCTTGCGTAACTCAGCACTGAACAAAACTCTGTTTTTTTAGCTTTGAGGGAACACTTAAACGCCTCTGATTGGCCATTGTGTTTAAGAAATCAACAGATATGTCGGTGATTGGCTACATTGCTTAATGTAGCAAAAACATGTTCTAAATGGAAACCTTGGAAGCTCTCCTGAGTGCAAACACAGATACGCATTGGATCGTTTGCCAAATCTGTTTAACCAATGTCCTACTTTTGCAGCCTCAACTGAGAGTGCTCTTGCTTTCATTTAAGGGTGCTTAACACCCTATAGCACCCCCCGTAGAACCAGGACTGCTTCAGAATAATGTCACGGAGTTCATTCATGAAATTGTGTGAAGAATAGCTTACATGACATTTGTCTGAGCACATGCACACACATTGGTCAGAGCTGTAATAATATGATTAAGGTGTTTACATGCCTGTTTATTGCGATTACAATATGCGTACACCACACAGATCAATGCGATTACGGTTACTATGATTATGAGCTTAATCGCATTATTTTGATCTTAGTATTGCGTTTACATGAGGTAAAGTTTAATCGCAATATTGCCAAAATCCTGTTCTAATCACATTATGAGGGTGCATGTAAATGCACTCATTGTTTATTAGATCTCGCCACCTTGAGAAATAAAGGTGATTTACACTTACTGAGGCATCAGATATTCAACATTGTTCCACAATATATACTTAAACCATTACATACCTCAGGTCGCTATAGTGACCCTATACATTTCTTAAAAACAAATAAAAAATAGAAAACAAACATTCTTTTACATTTTTTTTTCTATATTTATTTATTTAAATTAAGGAATTTACTGAGGCATCAGATATTCAACATTGTTCCACAATATATACTTAAACCATTACATACCTCAGGTCGCTATAGTGACCCTATACATTTCTTAAAAAAAAATAAAAAATAGAAAACAAACATTCTTTTACATTTTTTTTTCTATATTTATTTATTTAAATTAAGGAAGAAGGTGGAGTTCAAAATACTGAACATAGAAAAAAAAATGAACAAGAGAGAGGGTAGTGGATTATGTCCTGGGTCATTAAATACCTGAGGTATGTGTTTAAGGGTTAAAAATAAAGGTTCGAAAACAAGGTTTTTTGTCTTAGTGTGGAGAACCTTTTTTAATAATCTAAAGAACCATTTTCCACTATGAAGAACTTTTTGTCTAATGGAAAGGTTCCATGGATGTTAAAGGTTCTTAACAGAACCATAGATGCCAATGAATAACCTTTAAGGGTTAGTTAACCCAAAAATGAAAATTCTGTCATTAATTACTCTCGTGTTGTTAGAAACCTGTAAGACCTTCGTTAATCTTCTGTTCAACTGTAAAGTTATGAAGCTACGAGAATACTTTTTTTTTTATTGTGGAATAAAGTGGTTATTTTTGTTTTCTTTCCACAAAAAAGTATTCTCGTAGCTTCATAACTTTACAGTTGAACCACTGATGTCACACGAACTACTTTGTCGATCATCTTGGTACTTTTCTGGACCTTGAACGTGGTAGTTACCTTGCTGTCTATGGGAGGGTCAGAGAGCCCTCAGATTTAATCAATTAATTTCAAATATCTTAAATTGTGTTCCGAAGATGAACGAAGGTCTTACGGGTTTCGAACAACACGAGGGTGAGTAATTAATGACAGAATTTTCATTTTTGGGTGAATTAAACCTTTTATATTTACAAGTTAATTCTGGGTTGTGTGGAATCAGGTTCTACCTCGCTCAGAAAGAAGGAAGCCTTTCCGCATACCTCTGCAGGCCACAAGGGCTCGGCAGCCGTCTCCCTCAGCCGCAACTAGCGATAATTAAAGTCTGAACAACAGCGAGAAACCTGCGCAACAAAGAATGGCTCCGCTGCTCCAATCTCATTACCAGCAGTCCCTGCCCGTGACCCCCACGGCATCGACGCTGATTTGAAGAGTGCGGGGGAAGCGTGGGGAGCTGCCATTAGACTGGGAAGCCATGTTTGCAGAATGGCAGGGCTTTAATAAGAGCGTGTTGGGAATACCGGGATGCCAAGAAGCAAAATTAGGTGAGTTGCTTTGTGGAAAACAGATGAAACAATACACCATCAGATTTCCTCTCTGGAGGGCTCTCGTACTTTATTATAACAGCGAAGGCTTGGGTTCAAACCACATTACATGAGTATTGAAACTTCTTCCAAGTGCTGTGGTTTTGGCTCGGTTTGTGTACTTTTATCTATATTCTGGGAATCTCTATTATCGTGGAGTTTAATCCACACAATGCCTTCTTGGCGCGACTCGTCCCCATGAGAGTAGACTGAGGTGGGTGGTGATATTCCCTCTCGTATTAATGTTTTGCATTCGGGCTAACGTTATTTTATGAAGGTCAGTGGGAGTCGGATTAGGACACGGGGACTGTTCTGACGGAGTGACCTTTTTAACGGTACATCCATGCAGTCGTGCTCACACCGTCTCAGCCCCCTCAGTCCCCCGGCACCATGTCTACAGTTCTCCTGACAGTTGACCAGACTGAGCAAGGCCTGGGTGTGAAAGCGAGTTAGCCTGAGGAGGGAAGGACTATACCTGTGACCACATTGTCACAATGATTTAAGAGAACGGGACAGGAAACTCTGGTTACTCCACTGAGTTACATACCTCCAGATTTGCCTGAAGGGTTTGTTTAACCTCACCACACATATGTGATCCTTCTGCCTGCTGATGTTACTCTTCAGCATCTGTGTGAGTAAATGTAACATCTCTGACCTTGATTTTAACATGCAAATTTTAAAGTCAACATGAAATCAAATTTGACCCTTTTAGCTTTACTAATGCATGTTCCGGGTCGTATTGTGCATGATTTATTGATGCATGATATTCAACAGGAATTAAAATATAAGAACTGCATATATATATATTTTTTTTTGTAATCGGTAAAAAAATGTATTTTTAAGCCACAAATGCTGTCAAATGAGTTTAACTTGTTTAGAACCTGGACTATTTCTTTGAGGGTACATTTTATCCTGTTAAATATTCTGATTTACTACAATTTGGGTTGTGAACTGTCTCTTGTTGACTGTTGTTAAAAAAATGCATGTGAATGGTGTGTAGAGGTTAAAGTAATATGCAAGGTTTAATCCAAGTTAGGATTACCACAAATATTGCACTTGTCCCTTCCTCTCATTTTTTCCCTCCTTACTGTTTTTTTTTTGTAATCGGTAAAAAAATGTATTTTTAAGCCACAAATGCTGTCAAATGAGTTTAACTTGTTTAGAACCTGGACTATTTCTTTGAGGGAGGTTTTTAGTTATGATGGGATTTTGCCTCTGTATGTAATGTTTTGTAATGTACTGTAGAGAGCAACAGAAAATGATTGTGGAAAATGGGGGAATGGCATTGACAAAAGGTTGCAGGCGAGACTGCATCACACATGAGCACCACAAATTAGCATTTAAGAAGTACATAAGGTAACCTATAAAGGCATGGCTCCAACAGCTCTGAAACGGTTAGCTGATTTTACAGTTTGCTGAATTCAAGAATAATTAAAAACTTTTCACTGTTGAAACTCTATATGCCAGCGTGACCTTTGGGTTGACGCTGTAGAATCGTATCACAATCCTTTCTGGGGCTGTAAATACAGCTCAGACTTTTCAAAATGCCTTTTTAAATGTGATTTTATGTCCAGTGTTTGAAAATACAGAACAAAAAAAAGTGGTCTTGAAAAATGTACTCCTACCCGATTATCTCTCTCTCACACCTGACACCATTGGACTAGCTCTTCTCTGGTAATTAAAATGTCACAACTTCAGCCGACCTGTCCCCACCTTTGCTAGTGACCCAACCAGCCCTTGCCAGTCTGACAGGAGGTGCCATAACCACAGCGCTCAGCCTCCAATTAACACAGCTTACCCTGAGCCAACAAGAGCCTGCCGCACAGGGACAGAAGTGTAAAATTAAGCTGTCTACCCACTGCAACTCATTGTAAACGCCACCTTGGCCCTGTGAAGGGTATGTGTTTTTATGTATTTTAGAGAAGATAGGGAGAAAGAGATAGTCAGTAGAGTCAGAGACCGAAAAAGAGAGTCTGTGTGTACATATGAGACTATTTTTTATTCTGTTCTCACACTCAAATATTTTCACGTCACTCCCAGTAACAAGGGATTTAATGGCTGTGTGTTCATTTTAAAGTGGAAACAAAATATTACAGGTCACTGTGTCAATGTGAAACTATCCGCATGAAGGTTTTGGCACTTCTCTGCTCGTGCAGGCTGGGAGACCAACTTAAACCAGATAAGACCTGAAAACCACCCTAAGTTTTTTTTTTTTCTTTTTTTTCGGCGAGAAAGGTTGTTTTAACACATTTGTCATGATCATTCAAATACCACACACCTTCAGTGTCGCTGTGGACATTACATTTATAAATTTGTTTCACCTTGAAACATGCTAATAACAATGGATTCGTGGTTCTCTGAATCTCAAAATGATTAAGAAAAGCTTGTGTTTTATATTATATTACGCAACTTTTCATGGACAAAATGTTTTGTCTTATATGCCCATAAGAGATGCTCTGTGAAGAAAACAGATAGTTGCGGCCTCTATTCTCGGCACTAGCTCTTTGTCGATAAGACCGCAAAAGTTCTTGGACTGGCCACATCTTCTAAAGATTTTAATTACAGATGAGGAATGATTAATTGGAGTGAAATGGGGCTTTCATTTCTAAACCGCTGCTCTGATGCACCTTTTTGATTCCTGTGGGTTTTTTTTTATCCCCCCGTTCAGCTGTCTTTCTTTCTCTTTTTAGCTTGTTTGTACATTTCGATAGCATAACATTTTAGCAAACAAGTGTTGTTTGCAATATTTCTTCTTTGTGTTGAAATACCACACGTAGGCTAAATAAAATGATTACTAGCTGACAGACATAACTCTTTTCTTTAACAGCAAAAAAAAAAAAAAAAGTCAGAAGAGCAGCCTGCACCTTTTAAGCCAATCAGAAAACTAGACAAACAATCTCTGACATCACATTGGTTGATGCCTTGGAGGGCGGGGTTTGATGAGAAGGAATGCTGTGGTTGGAAGTTGGGAAAATTGCTGAAATCACTCACAAAGAAAATATTGAATATTGGATTTGATCTTTTTATCAGCTTGTTTTCTTTCAATTAGCATGGGTTTTGTATTTATTTTGGAACCGATTGATCATAGGCTACGTTTATTTGAGTTTATGCACCTCAGTCTTTGAGTGTACAATGCCAAAATGATCCACCAATCTTTTTTTCTCTTTTGTGCGTAAGCTTAGATCAATAAGGATAAGATCCAAAAAAAAAAAATACAAGAAATACAAAACCTGTGCTAACTAAAAGAAACAAGTTAACAAAATGATAGATTATAATATGTGGTGATAATACAGCATAATAAGAGATTGCCAAGCAATTTTTAAAAGGCCGGTCATTTTTGACCAGGAACAACAAATTAGGTAAAGGATTTTCAGCATAGCACAAGGGTTAAATGTTTAGAAATGAATATTTACTCACCTACTGAGTTCAGAAGATGACCATTGGATAAGCATGAAAGAAAAAAAAGAAAAAAAGAGAAGACAAATTGTAGTTAGTTTAAATTCCCATTTAAAGTTGGCTGATCCAACATGCAAAAGTTGAAAATGATCTTGCCACAGACGCAAAACTATCTCATTCGCACTTTACCAACAAACACATTTATATTTCCAAAAATGCAAACATCTCTATCCCAGCAGTGTCTCGAAGAAACAGCAGTGATTTAAACCTCTCTCTTTTCCAGGCTATTGAGTTGGAGGCTATAGCCCGCTGTGTAAAGAGTGTGGAAATGAGGATCTTACATCCTGTTCCCTGTGCATCAGGCCTTGTTTGTTTGTGCAGAACCACAGAGCATTGAATCCTCACAGAGGGAGAAAGGAAGAAAAAGTGAGATCTTGCGGAGAAGCCGCTATCGTGAGTGGGAGCGCACCAACAGCTGGAAACAGCGTGGGCCTCGATAGAATCACATTAACATGGTCAGACCAGATTGGGAGTTAGAGGAAGCACCCTATGGTTGTTCAGAGCCGTGGCAGAATGCTGCACTCCTAACTCAATCAGTCATACATGGAGTACGTGTAGAGCAGATACATTCGCCTTCGGGTGGGATGTTGTGCCATCCCCTCTCAGCGTGCACAGACGTGGCCCCGCAGAGGCTGATGGGAAGGCGAGTGTGTGGTAGATTCATTTGTCTGAAGGTTAATGGAGTGACACACGCTATTGCTGATGGCTGTTTGACAGAGAGTGCAAAGGGCATCATACCCCAGCATGCACGCTTGTGAGGAACACAGACGATATAAACGAGACTCCGTGGAGCATCAATCATGTAATCGCCACATACAGTATTTTGGCTGGAGGTATCACATGCAACAGCAATACGATGTGACTGTTCATCTGGTCGCATGTTGGATGCATATTCTTTCTATTTTCTTTTGCTCTGTCTCTGTCACCTTTTCCATGCTGAAATGTAATTTAACACAATTCCATTTTCCCATTATACCTTCATGGCTGATGCATCAATGCGTTATGAGATGTGTAGGATCTCTGTCTTCGAACGGACCCACTTACACTATTGAGTCACACATGAAACAATCACATTCCATTGAGACAAACTGAGGAACCCCTATGCAACCAGCTGCGGTCGTAAAACTCATGCAGGGTCAGTGAAGTGTTGAAGCAGTTCCTGTACTATCTAGCGTATCTCTCAAGAGACTCAAATAAAAAACAGTGCTTAAACCCTAACTCAAACTAGGATACAAAACTATCTTTGTTTTATGGGCTTTCAAGGACCAGATGCGTGATACCGTTGACCATTTAACACATACATTGCTAAATCCGATAAACAGAAAGTGACAGATTAAGAGCTCTCTGTCCAGGAGAAAAATGGCAGACTCCCAACTCGTGACATGGGCATGACCTCAGGACACCACTTTGAAACTTCAGGCAACAACGTCAACTCTCATTCTAAAGAAACTGTATGTTTGTGTGTATGTGTGTTTTAGCTTAGTTTTGATGTAATCTAGAGTAGCCAATAAAATTCATGTTTCATTTATAAAGAATCATTGTTTGGTGTCATATAATTATAAGGTTAAACCCTTTGCCAAAGATTACGTTACCTCTCTAAGAGTGTACAAATTATTATAATCGTATTAACCCGTGGCCAGGGAGAATACAGATATTCAAATTGTTAAAATATACTAAGAATCACCGGCTCGCTGGACGACCCTTGATTTAACGTGTAAACTATCAGATTTGAATTCAGCTTTAATCAGGTTGACTCAGAATTTTCAGATTCGAGTCCTTTTAAAACCTGAATGAATTAATAATAATTAATTCCCTTACAAATTAGTTGATTTCATTACAGATGTCATAGAATACCATGCATTCGTCAATAAGAAAGATTGTTTTGTTGGTTGATGTTGTTTGTTCGCTAGGTTTGCGTTTCAATGCACTGAATGGTCAAACCGAACAGAACTGTGACCTCCAATGAAAGCATCACATCTCAAGTTCCAACATTTCCAGATCAAAAACCTGTGTAAATTAGCCTTTGGCTTGAAAGGAAACAAAGCAGTGAGAGTCAGATAGCGAACTCAATGGATAGTGAGAGTGCAAAGAAAAAAAAAAAAGAAAGAAATTAAATCCATTATGCAGCGATAATTTGTAAGCCAATTCTCACACATGATATTTTAAAAGAAAGCTGAAGGTTGTTGAAATGCCAATTAAGTTATAAACAAGACAGGACACAGACATTTCTTCTCCACCCATTGTCACTCTTTAAAGGATTTACAATCACTAGGGTGAAAATCTTCTTTTACATGTTTAGAGATTGTGAAATGTGAGCTAATCAGGTGAGAAATCCTGCTCTTCACATTCTGGGCTTGTGGATTTAACTGAAACAAATGATTAGCTACAAAAGCATGAACCGTTGTTTTTCAGCTTCTAAAAGATATCTTCAGCATGCTGAGGGAAAAGGTATACAGAACATTCTAATACAGCTGTCATAGACTTTTGAAGCCCGAAGAGTGGCTTTGCTGGGTCTGAGATAACTAGCATTTTATTTTTAAGATAAGCAGCATTTTCACTGTCATGCTTTCCTCTTATTGTATTTCATTTGGTCACTATGCATGTACTTGTGCAACTTTTTTATTATAAACTGTCTAAGTGGCTGTATCATAGGTCTTATGAAAGTAAAACAAATAGGTTCTGCATAAAAATACAACTGGTTATGTGTAGATCTAGGCCTATAAAAGTTTTTTATTGTGTTTCAAATGCAAAATTGCTATACTCATATTGGTGCATTACAATATGTTTTCAGAGAGTTGCATATAGTATATAGCTGCACAGGAGAGGATGTGTGGAAAGCCCTTATATGGGGACGTATTATATTAATTACTAATTGTAAGCACATGCTCATTCATGCAGCTTAATCCAGATATATCAATGTCTGAATAAGGATCAAAGCAAATCATAAATAAGAACAGCACCTGTTGTAAATGCCACAGGATTTTCAGAGATAGATATTAAATTAGTTTGTTTTCTTAGCCCTTTAGCAAGCTTTTTTCTTTATTTTAAAAATAAAATGTAATAAATAAACGTAAAATAAATGACTAAATAAAACCAATAGATAATTAAGAAAATTATTTTTGCAGTGTATGTCCAATGTTTGTATGTAAATATATCTCTTGATATGAAGAGACAGTACATCACCATTTTTTATAATCTTCTAATGGACTCTTTGGAAATAGAGACCATAGAGATGCTCCATCCTGGGAGTGATTGTCAGCCTTTCTTCTGAAACTCCTACCTCCCTAATGCTGTTAATGCCACTCAGATCTCATTTACTGCCTAATGACATCTTAAAGAACACAGATTTCTCTTTGGAGTCCATTAAAAACCCGACAGGCTGGTCTTTGCAAAACAAAGAAGGGGACTGGCAAAGGGAAGGTTCAGCGCGGGTTTGATGCCTGAGGAGAATGAGCTGACAGTGACGTTTACGCTATCAAAGGATTGTTTCTGAAGTGTGTCTTAGCACAGACAAACTCAACACAGCACACTCACTTTAGCCATTAGGAGAAAGACGTGTACATCAGGCTATGTGTCTAAGAAGGATGAGAAAACGAGATAGAAAGAGAGCTCGAGAGGAAGAAATGGAGTGCTCCTGGGGAATGTGAATGCCTCGTGCCCGTCTTCCTTCAGTGAGGAGCTTAATTAGAGCTTGAGCTTTTCATTATGGCAACCATTAATGTCAAGTCTGGTTAACCTTCACCCGGCATGCTGATGGCACAACCCAGAGATGCATCAATATATGTACACACAGAAACACACACACACACAGTCTTTCCCACACTGGTCCACTAGCGAGTCTGACAAGTCTGGGATACAGTTGTCTAGCCGTAATTAGGAAATGCTTGCTGACTTTATATGTTTATGCATGAGTGTGTGTGTGTGTGCTCAAGTGGGGTGAAGAGGGATATAATTCTTGATGGCCTTAATGCGATGTGTGGCAGGCATGAAGAAACGGATTTTGAAGAGCATTCAATGAAAATTATTCTGGGTCCGAATAAAACATCAGATCATGCACAGACTATCCTGTCTCTTTGAATTGAAATCTATATTTATTCACACGGGCTCTTGAAAACCTCTATGCGAACACACTTGCCTCGAAAAAGTGCGGGGGACGAATTTACGTGATATTAAAAGTGGGGGGGACACGTCCCCCGCGTAATCTACACCCCTGCATAGAAGAATGAAAACCATACAGGCCTTGGAACAACATCAGGGTGAAAAGATAACAAGAGAAATTTCATTTCTGGCTGAATTACTCTTAAGACTCTTCTCACTGTAGAAAGTGAGGCAGCATGCATCAAAACACATGTGTTTTTGTCCTTGACGTCTCTTGCCCTGCGTTCTAAAGTTGGAAACTAATATTTATACTCTCAGAAGTTTCACCAAGCAACAAAATTCAATAACACACACTCACTTCCTTCAGCTAGCTAATTGCATTGTACTGAACTGCACCACATTTGCATCTGTGTTTATCAACGGGCAGAAATCTCATCCATGATCCGGGATGCGCTTAATATGAAATTTGAATTCATACACACAATCTCAAGCTCTCAGCCTGCAGCAAATTGCCACAATTAATTTGTTCATTTCTGTCTCATTTGCAATCGGTGGTTTCAATTTGTTAAGTTTACATTGATGCATAATTTTCCAGGGTTACTACCAGAGTTTCGTGAAAGACACAATGTTTAGACTCTTGCCCGACAGGCTGTGTTATGTTATTTCCAAGTAAATGGCTCCTAAAAGGTTTCGTGCAGCAGTGCTGGCAGAGCGTTTGAATGACATGGAGTCGAGACAGGAGACAGAGCAACACAGACACATCAGCGCTGCTAAAGTGACAATTTGCTCGGGCATCATGCCAGCAATGAAAAGTCTCCATAAATAAAGCATGCTGGGGAAAAAAAGACAACAGGCTAAGAGACCAAAGCAGACAGACAGCGATACAGTGAGACTTTTAAGAGAATAAGGACAAAAATAGCTTAAAAGTATAGTTCACCCCAAAATGAAAATATTCTCATAATTTACTGACCTTCATGTTATTCCAAACCTAACCAAACCTTCTTCCGTTACATGCAAATGAAGATATTTGGGATCCCCCCACTTTCTATACAGTTAAAGTCAATGGAGACACCCACTGACTTTTACTATATGGACAAAAACAGCTGAAACATGGAAAAAAAATTTGCAATGACAGTAAATGAAAGTCGAGTAAATGATGACAAGTTTAATATTTAAGTGAACTATAAGTGGCATATCCTACAATTTTCTCTGAACTGTAATTTAGCTGTAATTTAAGGTAAACGCCAACAATGTAATAAAAACTGAAAAGTTGCATGCACAGAGAACAACGTTGTCAAAATTATGACTCTTCACAGATCTGCGAAAACAACTAAAAATGCTGTATTTTGCATTCCAGGCCAGTAGTTGGCGATGTCACATTGTAAAGAAACACTACAGTACACATCTGCGCACATACCTATAGACTAAACACATAATATGCATGTGCATGACCTCATCGTTTTCTCAGATTAGCTTTTTTTTGTAGTTTTCATGGGACAAAAAAAAAGAAATTTGCACTTTGAAACTCAAACACCATATAATGGCACAACATAGTGCAGAAAAGCACAGTTGGTAGAGAGGAAACCTGAGGCACACTTTCACAATACTACATACATAGACTGTAAAGATCCTCAGAAGCCATAAGTATTCATGTAAATTAGTAATTAGAAATACAACTGTTGAAATGTCAGTCATGACCCAGGGCATTACAGGCGGCCAGGCCTCATCAAGGCAAATTTCCATTTGCTTAACTCCTCAGCCCAACACATACAAAAGACATAGTCAGGTCTATAAACCTGACAATTATCTGAAATAAGTCAGAAGTCTTGGACCAACTGCATAAAGAAATGGGTCACCTCGGGTGAACTTTAACTCGGTACTTCTCAGAAGAATGTTTTTGGTTTAGATGATAAAAATAAAAACTTGAATGCTTCTTCATTGGCGTGATTATTCAGGCAACCAAACTCACTATGCAACCAACCAGAAAACAGCCTTTCCACACTCTTTGGGCCAGGCAGTGGAGCGAAGAAGACTTTCTTTTGTCTATTTCTCACTGTCTGTCTTAAAGACACATACGCAAAAGGGCAGCTACTAAACCAGATCGCGCTGATGCAAGTCTATAACCTTCTAGGATTGCTGGAGCAAGTGGAAAGAAGAGAGGATGGTTAGAGAAAGCATTTCAACCCTGTAGGGAAGTGCTGACTTCAACACAAGTACACAGGAGCCAGAGTCAGGGTCCCGCCTCACGGTGTCAAGCACAGCGAGAATGAAGAGAATCGCGCCTAACCGTGAGACACCATTTAACACACAGCCCAGAAGGAGATCTGCCTCGTATGGGGCTGAAGCACATCAGTCTCTGGTAAACTACACCTACAGATCATACCTTATGCAGAACAGTCGAAGAGCTGAAAACATAGATAGATTAGATGGAGTAACTGGGAAAAAGCTATACAGAAGGATACTGGCGCTCTCATTATGTGAGGTTGTGCGCTTTTGCCCACACAAAACTGGCTAACCTGACCCATCTTGACCAATTACTGGGTAGACAATTAGAGTCTGGCCTTCTAGGTCGCAGGTGAGAGGACACAGATGTGTATGAGACAAGCTCAGGAGAGGGACACTTTATCAGGTCAGCTCGCTGATTTACGGCGAAGCTGCTTTTGCATGCAGCAGCGCAGAGAGTCGCAAAGAGCTAATGAAGCCTGACTTATGGGAAACAAATTCAATTTCCTTCTCGAAATATTCCACAGGCCTCTCATTGACACTTTAGATATGGCTCTGGCTCTTTAATCTCTTTATGGAATCTGCGGTGTGTGAGCGATGTAGCAATGTCTGATTTGTGAATGAATTGTTCTTGTGAATGAGAATTTTGCAATGAACTGGTTTAAAAATCTGAATAATCCAAAATGGTCTGAATTGTTCTCAAGTCAACAACTATAAGTTTTAGACATGTCTGACTTGAGTTAAAGTGAATGTCAGTTTTATTTACACCCATGTGTTTTGTTTTAATTCATTTTTTTACAACATGCAGAAACCCCTTTCAACCAACTGACTAACTTTAAAATTAATCATTAATCTAGGTTAATGTTAATGTTAATAATAGTATTTATTGTTTATTTATTTTTATTCAGTGATGTTAATTTATACAACTATACAAAAAAATGTATAGCATTTATCAATCCAGGTTAAAATATTGTTCATTTTTAATTCAAAATACCTAAAGCATTAGCTAATGTTACCAAAATAAACCTTATTGTGAAACATTTCAAATTTTTTTAAATTCTATTTTTTTATGAAATCATACATTCATTCATGTACTTATTATTTTATGACTGTATATATTCTGATTCATTGAAACACATTAAAAAGAGCCAATTAGTGAAAATGAGTCTGACTTCCCGTCACTGGAAGAACAACGTTTTGTAAATAGAAACTTTCTTTTGCCTCTTTTTTTTTTCTTCTCATCATCTATGATTGAGTTTTGTTCCCCTCCTCCAGATGCCTCTTCATTTATTCACCTTGATTTTTAAAGCAGCTCATCTTTTTATTTTTCCTCCTTCAGATTTCTAGTGCATCTCTCTCTCTCTCTCTCTCTCTCTCTCTCTCTCTCTCTCTCTCTCTCTCTCTCTCTCTCTCTCTCTCTCTCTCTCTCTCTCTCTCTCTCTCTCTCTCTCTCTCTCTCTCTCCCCCGCGCCCCCCCTCTCTCTCTCTCTCTCTCTCTCTCTCTCTCTCTCTCTCTCTCTCTCTCTCTCTCTCCTCTTCCTCATTTATATGTATACTTGGCTGTGAATCAGTCAATGTGTGTAAAAAGGATCTGTGTGACACATACAAAAAACAAACTCAAAGCCTACTGCAATGGCATCATCTGCTCGCCTCACAGCTAACACCAAGATCTCCCCTGCTGCGGGACCCTACTTCATCACCTTTCTCTCCTAAACTCACACAAACACACACATGCTGTACCGCATCTACACACTGGCCAGCACCGGTTCACAGAATGCTTCAGCATGCTAATGAAATGCCTGAGATAAGCTCGAAAAAAGACTAGGCTTCAAATGAGGCAGTCCACTGTATTCAAGAATAAAAATAATGGCTTAATGTTCTGTAGTGGGTTTTCATAACCCGGTTATAGCTTAGAGGGCTGCGAGACAGAGCTCCATTAATAGTTATTGATGTCTGTTTTATGATAGCATGCCCAGAAACTGACAAGGATGCTAATGTCTGCCCCTCGGCATCCTGGGAGGAGGCATCCAAGCAAACGTTCATCTATTTGCATAAGAGAGCCAAAGTGAGCAAAGTCGAAAACCTCATACTTTAATAACAGCAAAATCCAATTTTTCTCTCAGTTATGGAGGTACAATAGCGTATGTCAGGAATACAAATGGCACCAGGTAAATATTTTGCCCATGACATGCATGTGCTTACTTCACAGATGTAAGTTTTATAGATCGTAGAGTGTGAATGTAGGTAGTTGAAGTGAATGACAAATTGTCCTCTTCAAAATGCTCAGCTGATTTCTCTTTCTCTGTTCCATCCAACCTTTGCCTCTGCAGTGGTGTGGCCTGATTATGGTCTGGGGAAGCAAATGTGTGTGCCAGTATGTTATGGCACAGAGACTACGATGGGCACAGACCATTTGCTGCCCCTCTGGCATCATTTTACCTCCATATGCTGGAAACAGCAGGACCAGTGAGGCCCAGCGTGAGCCATTCCTCTGAGAGGTGTTAAAATAATCCCTGGGCCTTGAGAGGAAAGCTGTTTGCTTATCCATTTCCATGCTCGAAGGTTCCCAAGCACTCTGGAAGGTCTATATAGGCTCTCATTTTATGTAGCATGCACCTTAAATGGTTGTCCTGCTCCTTCCCCAAGTAGATCATTGAAACAAGCCCTATCTCTGCTACTTTCGAACATGCACACACAAAATAACACAGCAGTCAGACAGTGTTTACAGTGCATAGGCAGGCGACGCCCATCCAAAAAGACCAAGAAGTCTCCTGCAAAGTTCAGCTTTTATGTTCCCACCATTTGCTACTTTGTGTGAGTAATACCCATTTGTAAAGCTCTCTAGCTTATTTTAGCTGGCTGTGGTGGGTGGGCCTGTCTCTTTCTCTCTGTTATTTCATGGATGCTGAAGTCGAAAATTGGCACAACTGTGACAGTTTGCTCAACAGGTGGGTCAAAAGGCCTTAATTGGTAGCAGGAAGCAGCAGTGGAACCGTAATGCATCCAATCGCCTGTTTTACAACCGACAGCCAGTAATGGGGTTACTGAGGTTACCGTGCTGCCATTGTAAAACAATATAGCTGTACACCCTTGTTGTCGTGGTGCCTGGTGGATTCTTAATATTCATTGTCACAAGCTGGAACAGACGGCTGGATCAGGTCGTTTACCAGCCTATCGTCCTGGAAGAGAATGGGGGAGCTCGGAGACGGAAGCTAGGACAAGGGTAGGCAGAGGCAGCTGTAACTAAATGACAGACTGTGTGTCCCGTCCAAGTTCATACCTATGTCTGGAGTCGCAAGACTGCTGTGTACCACTTGAGGGTAAGGGATTTGCAGTAATTAATGGGAGAGGACATGATGACCCTTGAAGTACAGGACGGGCTAATTGTATCTGCGATAGAGTGTCACAGGGACATATAGAGATGGAAGGACACCCGACCAAAACGTCCCTGACTAAGTGAAAGTGACCCCAGTGTCTGAGCCTGACAGACACGAGGTGAGCGCCTTCATGGCGCCTCGCAGACCTTGGGTGAGTCATTGAATGTTATCACAACCTTGAACGGACACCATTCATCCAATTCAACTGTCCTCTTCAGACCCGCTTGAGCTCACAGAAAATTAAAATTGCAGTCTCGCTGAGAGATAAAGAGAAAAAGCCCTGAGCCTTTCCCTGTAGGGAGCTCTTTCAAAAATTGCTTACAGAGCATGCCCAATAATTTGCAGGTATACCTAATTTGACACCTGTCTCATCATTTACAATTAGGCATTATGAGGTCTAATTGGCCATCTGCTGGTGCCATCTTATGCACTGCTGCAAGCTGTTCTGAGTGGCCACATGCAACAATTGGACACACTCAGATGGCCTGGTGTAATAACAATCACAATCTCCCCAAAACAAGAAATATCAAATACATTAAAGGGGTCATATGATGCGATTTCAATTTTTCCTTTCTCTTTGGAGTGTTACAAGCTCTTGGTGCATAAAGAAGATCTGTAAAGTTGCAAAGACTAAAGTCTCAAATCCAAAGATATATTCTTTATAAAAGTTAAGAGTCAGCCACGCCTACCTAAAACGGCTCGTTCTAACACGCCCCCACATACCTACGTCACTATGTGGGAAGATTTGCATAACGCCGTTCCAAATGTTCATGCAAAGAAAGAAGGCGTAACTTTTATTCTCGCTGTAGTATTGTTGTTGCCGCCGCCATGTCGTGAAGGCACTGTGTGATTCGTTGTGAAAGCGAAACTACTTTGTTTGGCCTTCCAAAAGAGGACGATATC
>NW_015549556.1:1727466-1731099 GCF_001515605.1 Sinocyclocheilus anshuiensis | reverse complement strand
TGTCCAGCGCATTTTATGGAGGACTGTTTCCTGATCCTGGTAGAGTAGACTACAATGCCGGCTGTTCTGACTCACAGATTGTAAGTACGTTTTTTATATTGAAAGAGTTTTTATATTTTATATATTTAAAGCAAGTTTTTTGGGCAGTGTAGAGTAGGGCTTGTTGTTTGTCATTTCTCCGATTACAAATGCAGACATGGTTTTATGTTTACGCGGCACGATGCAACGCAATGCGGAAAAAGACAGTAGAAGTCATTATCATCCATAATTATGTCCCCACTGGATGCAACGAATGCCTCGTTTATAATGGGTTTTCATGTTTTTGAATCATCGCTCCGGTCTGACAGGGCATCATCACAATATGGTAAGAGGCGTAACGTTTCCGTCACACGCTTGAGGTATTCGGCCAATCACAACACACTGGATAGCTGGTCAATCACAGCACACCTCGCTTTTTCAGACCGATGAGTTTTGTAAAAATTGACGCGTTTCAGAAAGGCGGGGCATAGAGAAGAAACAATAATGTACAGTATGTGGAAAATAATGTGTTTTTTTTACCTTAAACCGCATAAACACATTTCATTACACCAAATACACAAAATAATGTTCTTTTTAGCAGCATCATATGACCCTTTTAACATATCTAGTTAGCAGGGTTGTGAACTGTGCATTCGTACAAAACATCAAAATACTCTTATCACTATTATTATTTCACTATTATTTCTGTTCCTGCAACATCACCACTGAATCTACAGAGTGACCATTGTAGAGTGATCCCAGAACAAATTACTATGATTTGCTTTTTAGCAAATCTAAAATAATTATGAATCAGTCGCAGGGGTTACTGAATTAATCTAGTATTGTTGCACCATTCATTTCATCATGTTCAATTTAAAATGAACCAAACTGTGACTGTGTTATGCTGCACTATATGCTTGTGAGAATTAATTCAATGTTGTTACAGTGGTTAAACATGCACACTGAGTTCTGTTGTAATCAATGGTATTTTATCATGCATGAAATGTGTCACCACGTTTTTTTGTTCAGTGGTTAAATAGATCCATTTAAAAAAGTTATCCACCTCTAAAAAGTTGGCGAAAATTAATTTAAAAGTCTGTGTTAAAGCAACTTTTGCAAAAGTTGTATTATGATATCTAAAAGAGATCACATCATTTGGCTATATATTACTAAGGGCAGTAAGTATGCCATATCTGTTACATTTCTTATTTCTTCTTCAAAATAATCCTTAAAGGAACCATTGAAGTACTGGGATCATGAAGAAGAATCAGAAACTAGAATAATTAAATGCCTTACAATTCCTATTCCCACCAGACAATCCAATAAAACTGTCACAGGTATTTCAGACTGTCACAGACTGCCTTGAACACCGTGTAATCACGGGGCAAATAAACTCCGCCTACCTCAGAGGCCAACAAAGAGAAGAACTATCAGGACTGTTCTTGACAAGGATTAAAGCTGAAGCTGAAGTTACTGAGATTTGGCAAGAAAAAGAGACAAACAAACCAATAACATTGAGTTTACTGCCTCCATCCTGCCCCCATAATTGTCATTCTTCAACAGGTAATTGTTCTCTCCGCTCTGTCAATCAACCCTCGACTCGTCACCGCTAAAGCTGCATTTGCCTGTAGCAGAGTTTCCCAAGAGAGAGGGTCACCACACTCTTAAGGAAAGATGAGTCTTTGGCTGAAGTTCTCTCTATCTCTATATTCATGAATACAGATTATACAGTGAGCTGACATTTCTGTTTCTGCAGAAATGAGAAGCAACAGGGTTGGCGCCATTAAAAGTTAAGCTAAAACCAGTCATATGTGTATCTTGACAATTAAAAACTCCCCACTGATCACTGATCACAGACTTGATGCAAAAATCTGAAATACTCTGTTTTTGCCCTCCCTTTGTTTAGAAGATCTGGCGAACGGTTATTCCTCCCCAGCCCAGTATGCTAGGCTTGTTTCCCAAGGGACAGCAACATTTACCCCTTAGCATGAATCACTATTGATCTATTGTTCTGTTTCTCTCAAATGTAGGTTCTCCCCTCAGGTTCTAAGCTAGAAAATTAATTTAATTTTTATTTATTTTTATTTTTTTTATTATTGTTATTATTAGTAGTAGTAGTATTGCACACATACAAAAAACAATTTCCTTTTGTTTTTCATTTCAGGTCTTTTTTTATGTTTTTTTTTTTTATCACATAGACTTTACTTTATAGCCACTTATTACTAAAGTGCTCTTAACAAACAGAACACAGCAATACACCATATTGTTGCGCCTTTAGTACATTGTGATTTCATACAAAAATGAAACAATATGTTTTGGAGACTAATAAAATGTAATACCAAGACTCTCAGCACAAACACAATCATTACATGTTGTGTTTCTTCACATCTACATGCTTGTGAATCAAAGAGGTTATTTTAATTTCTCTGTAACCGTGCATATTTCTTTACATCTCCATATCTAATGCAGTATTTACACAGACGGTCAGGTGTGTATTTCTCTGAGGTTGTGAGAATTGAGAGTAAGCGTATTAAAATCCTTCTGATTAACAGAGATACACTTTAATACCATTAGATGCAGCGAGTAAATTATTACATACCATCAATTATGAAGTTGTCTTTCTTCTCTAAGTTTACTGTTCACTGGGAAATACAAGTCCCAACATAAAGTTCTGCTTAAATCTTTGATGTCTAAACACAAAGTTTGTCTGTACAAGGATGTGCATGTGTAAACAGAACGCTAAAGCAACACAAACAGAGCCCTAGGTTCATATCTACATACTATATTTCAAGTCCAAATGGGCTCGGAAGGCACAAATGTATTGGCTTCTACAGTACCTTCTACCTTGTTTTTTTTTTTTTTTTGCCCATGGTTGTTTACACACGGTTTAATTTATCTAAGAAATTGTGTTCAGAGATGAGAATGACATTACTGGACCGGCTATTTGATTTCAACCGTATCAACAAAAACAAACTAAAGCATAAATAAACTCTTTTGGGTTTTCTTTACCGGGGCTTCAGGCTGCAATGGATTCATGTTCGATAACTTCTTGTGACTTTGGAAGTTGTTTTTGCAGAAATCGTTTTAATTTCAGGGAAAAATTGATGAGGTAAATATTGATCATACAAAACAAATATACTTTACAGAAGGTAAATTGCTTTTACAATGGTAGATATTTATGGGCCCCTGAATTGTAAACAACAGCAAAATGGACCTTATTTGCAGATGGCTTCATATACTGCATATGATAAACGTGCAGGCCTCATGGATAGCATACAGGTGTGCATGCAGATGTGTGTTGCCTGCTGTGAAGAACAGGACAAGGAGGCTGGCAGGTTGTGGTGTCAGGATGATGGGATGTGATGGATGTGTTTGGACAAGGGAGTGCCAACTCTGCCCTGTTGCATTACCATCATCCCGTCAGCCAGTTACACTCACAAACACACACTAGGGTATTCCCATTAACGCATTACACATCCAAAACCAATCAGGGATGAACCGCTACTTTAATTACCTTCCTTTCTGTGTTCTGCACACTGCTTCTAGTCTTCAGTCCTTCCTTTTACAGCCTTTTTTGCACAACCATTGATAGAGACCACTTATATATTATATATA
>NW_015549556.1:1722058-1727359 GCF_001515605.1 Sinocyclocheilus anshuiensis | reverse complement strand
ATATACATACGCCATTGTATACTATATTGGCATACATACTGTATGCAGTACTTATTGTAAGGAGTGATAGAATAGATAAAATAGACATAGGCCACATGAAACACACTGCTGAACCCCTGAAACTTATGCAAATGTTCCATGGGTAATGACATAATGTTAATTAACTATGTGTTTAATTAGAGTGAGACCATGTCATTACTTTAAATGCCATTGTTCTTTAATTGCTCCATGGCTTGTTATTTATCGTTAATGCTCTGAATCCACAGTGCCGATTGTCAGATCAGTTGAGGGATGTGAGTTTAACAGACTGCTGTGCATTTGGCAGTCAGGCTCCATTTGACAGTATTTCCTGTCTGCCTGTTTCCTCCTGTTCAACCAGATTCAAGGAAAAAGAATCAGGGCATCTCCAGATTTCCACAGATTCCAGCTTTAAATCCATTCGGCAGAATCTCACAGATTTTAAGCTTGAGACATCTGGAAAACGTCCAGGATTCTGTCTGGACATGGTTCGTAACATTCATAAACAAATATATAGACACTGCAGGTGATGAATTATGGGTGTGTGAAGAATCATTTTGGGATCTTTCATTTTTGTTTTTTCATTCCTTAAATGATTCTCACAATTCCCATTTTACTGTCTGAAGCTGTGCACTATTGCACACACAGGAAACACAGTCTTCTGTCCCCATTACCGGATCAGCTACCGATCCCCAGAGCCCAACGTGTGCGACGCAACCACGGCAATTAGTCGAGTAACTGCCTTAACTGTAAAAACCACAAGCAGATGAGAGGCAGATAGAACAGGAATGAGAAAAAGAGGAAGGGAGAAGTGCAGCAGCTAAGAAGACAAGGCATGGATGTAACCTTGGGAAAATGGGTGCCTGATTATCATAGAATTAATGTGCACATTTATTACATAATAGTCTCATAGATGTTTATTGGTGCTAGGGGGGACCTTTGCTCTTTGCTGAAAGGAATATGATTACGTGTGACTTAATTATCATATATGAATTAATATATCTACCGTGCACTTTTACCCTGCTACCTTTAAATATGCAAAGTAAAACCAAACATCATCTTGGAATAGAATAGTATGGAAGTATGCATGTTTATTTTTCCTTTCGCTGTTGTTGTCATCCAATTACTGTGTGTTTTTCAGTGTCGTGTATCAGATATAAGAGCGACGCTGTGTCAGATGCTGTGGAGTCCTGCTTCTCCCCCAAGTCAAAGTTCTGAGAACAAACAGAAACACTCTGAACATCTAATTAACTCATTCTAGGATGAAAAACCCGGCAGCAAAGTATTGCTCACACTCTGACTGAGACAGATGAAACATCCAGACATGCAAACACAGTGTCGCTGACAAAAGCAGAGACTGTCTGTCTGTCTGTCTATCATATTGCTCATCAGACAGTTTGAGCCAATCATCTGAGCTCTAAATATGACTAATAACTCCAGACTTGCAGGGAAACGACATCATTCCAGCTCTGATTGGCTGATGGCACCACAATAACAAGCACAGTCCCAAACCCTTAACCAGCATCTGTCTGTGTCCTGAACTGTGACGTCAAAGGCAGACATATAGAAATAGCATGACAGCAACAAATGTCTTGGTCTCCAAATTATTTCTTAGACTGATAAAAATTTCTCTGACCAGGTCCATTTGGAGAAGAACAGCATCATCTGTTTTATGACTAAAAGGCCCAGATGTCTGCCTATCTTAATAAACATAGACCCCAGAAACGACTGGACAAATAAGCCTGTTAAAATTGGCATGTTCTCTGCTCTGCCTTTCTGTCTCTATTTGCTAAGGTGAGAAGTGCTGAGTACAATAAGGAGAGTATATTTACCTGTCAAACACAGTTCTCCAGCTGCTGGGACTGAGAGACTGTGAATTCGACAGCACAGCACATTACCCACACTTGTCCTACAGAAAATGAAAATGCAGATGCTTGTGCTACTAGAGCAACAACAGTGTCAATATGTGAGGAATGTCTAAGTAAAACATTCAGAAAAAAATGCAGAGAATAACTATGTATCTGTGTGTGTGTGTGTGTGTGTGTGTGTGTGTGTCTGTGTTCACTCAAACACGAAACATTTGGAGAATGTTTTGGTGAAAGATTATGAAAACAAGCATCTTCGTCTCACCAATCAGACGCACTCAGCAAACCCAAATGGGGCGTATCAAGAACCCCAAAGAACTTTGTTAGAACTGTACTGTGATTCAGTGCACGTCCCAGTCCCAATCTGCTGTTCTCAGGTTAGTTAAGTGCTATGCAAGCATATTTTTTTTTCCGAATATCAGGCATAAAAGCACTTACTATTTGACAGATATCACTGAAATAGGTGTCTTGAGAAATTGCACCTGTGTTTTTGACAACCCTAGGCTGAAAAACAGCAAATAAGAGTTAATTTAAGATAATAAAAGGATGTTTCATCCGAAGACTTGGCAACTGTCTGTCAACAGAGTGCTGTAATGATGATGTATTTTTGTAGGCCAACCCACAAGTTAGCGTCACGTACATATTTTGTACATCATGATAATATTCACAAAAGAACACAACGTTTATGAGTTCTGAAGCCTAAATACATGTAGCGAATCAGCTCATGAGGGAAATATGAATAATTAATCATAACTAGTTATAATTAATTATAAATATTTAGATCCGCTGTAGATATTTACTTGTCCTCTCAGGGTCAACTGTCTGTCAATTCTAAGAACGTTAATTTCCTTATATGTTTTTTTTTCTTTCCCCAGATGGTGTAGCTGCAGCATATAACAGCAGACACTAACTGGGCCATGCAACCAGCCAAGCATTGACCCGTTCAGCAAAACAGCTAAATTTATTAACAGCACCTTTCAAGGTAAGTTTTACTCCTGCAGTCAAAAGCTTCATAATTGCAGAAGGAACATTGTTAGACAGAAGTCAAACCGAGACGCTATGCTAATGTGTGAGCACAGCTGAGTAAAAGCCTCACTTATCCAGACTGGAATTACGGGGGGGGACACATTAAGAAGATTCAACTCATTAGCGGAGCTTTAAAGTGACGCCCCTCCCGGACTAATCCTTGTGCTGTGGCACCGTGGGTAATAATGCTACAGCCACAAGCACACAACCACATGCTACCCTCTGCTTTTCTCACAAGCTGCCATTGCTGAAGGGAGCCATATTGGGGAGAAAGCAGGAGCATGTTCTCCCGTACGACGCCACGACAGATGTGTGTACAAACATTCCTCATCTATTTTGAAACAGACACAAGGAGCAGACATGAAATAAGCTTTATTTAGGCAGCGCTGCTAAGACAGTGTGCTTCATTTGTATGTACGTTGTACAAAGTCTCGATTCATCAGCCTCTGTTCATGGATTTTTCACTTACTAAAGAAAATCCAAGTATTCAGAAGCCAAGAATGTATAAACATCTCTGAAGAATTATTTTTTTTTTTCTCTCTCATTCCTTCTTCAGTGCTTTCAGGTAGACTCAAGGACCCTTCATCTCTGGGACAAATGCAGTCCTGTCTGTCTTCGTCTTATGTACTCTCTCATTCTGTTTTAGATGAGGCAAAAGCACAATTCAAAAGCGACAGAAGGCGTTTAATCCCCTCTCTTGAGCAGGTGTGACGCACTCAGTGACTTGAAGTGACGCTTTATGTCTCTCTGAGTTGTGATTAAGATGCAGCTTACTGTATAATAATTTGACCAAAGAACATATTAGACCCAGGATTTGTTTTGACACTCTTATTTTTACTAGTCGACTAGCCAGTGCTGTGCAGCATCAGTGGGGTCTGCTGTTCAAAGAAAAAATCTTTGTGTACCTGAGATATGAAAACTCCATTGACAAATTTGTGCTGCTTTCGATCTCATAAACAGTGCAAATACAGTATTTTATAGTTTCAGGCAGGCACTGGATAATACTTGGTTGGTTTCAGGGATGTTTGTATGAATTGTGGTTTGTACATGAATGCTTCATTTGAACTCAGGCCATCTCAGATGACCACAGCTCCACTGAGGTTCACTGATAATCTGCTATGTGAACCTTTTTTGCTATTCTATGTATATTTGCTTGCAAATACAGTTTCACAAAGATACATTTCCCTCCTGTTGTCATGACAAACTCAATGCATCAATGCACAAACCATAATTCCAAGCATGCTGAAGTATCCCAGTCCCCTATATCACAGATCGGCGTGTATGGATTGAGTCAATCTTCGATTGTCCCAGTCCCATAAAACCCTGAGGTGTTGAGGAGAACGTTCGATGTTCTGAAGTCTTTATGATTTACCATGTTTGGGCTTTTCTGTCGCATGGTTCCATTTCAGTGTCACAACCTCAATATACACGAGTGTAGTTTTGCTGCACAGACCCTTTTCTTCCCCTCTGGGTAAATGAAAGTGACTCACAGAGAATGGGTCTGTTTCCTTATACCATTTTCAATTACCATTGGAACAACTAGGGCAGCACCACTCCATAAAACATGGATACTTACGCAATCTGCTCTTCACACAACATCGCTCTTATCAGAAAATCCCTTTCAGTGTTTTGAAAGTGTTCAGTTAGGGGCCACTGAAGCCCTGTGGACCCCAGTTAATGGCTCTCATCAACTATATTTATAAAATGCCCCTTGGCCCGAGAACAGAAAAGAGGCATGTTATGAAGGAAATATGGCCAAGCTCTCGAAACTCAATTTTTTTCAGTCTGATTTGTTATTATGCTGTGTACTAATCTAGCATTTGTCGTTTTGATGGATAAGTGGGTAAAGAGAGAGGGCGGCCGAGCTGTGGTCTGTACTTTTAAAACCCTTCATGCGCTTAGAGAGATGTAAGCAACCCACCCTGTAGATGTAATCAGAGCGATCCTTCCTCGACAGCCAGTTGGGGTTTGTTTATTTCCTGGCACAATTTGTCTTTATAGGCATTCTCGCTTCACAAGTGGAAATGTAGGCAGTCATCATCTCACCGGCAGTTATTAACCCCTCGGGGCTGCTGTGGAGGTGGAGTTACTTCAGGAACGGTGCATGTCTGGGGTCTGCGGGGGCTGATGGGGGGAGGTCAGAACGGGTTATTACAGCTTTCAAAATTCCACTAGTTTTTATTTTGTTTTGTATTTGGATAGGTAGTTAGTGCAAAAATGGTTTTATTTCTGTTTTATTTGAATCTGTTGAATATATTCAAGAATTTAGTTTAAGGATCATCTGGACTGTAACAATTTGTACTGCCTTTTTAACATTTTAGAGAGACATTTTTTATTTGATGGAACTACTTGCTGCATGCTGGTTTATTATAGTGGTGTATTTATATATATA
>NW_015549556.1:1686649-1721529 GCF_001515605.1 Sinocyclocheilus anshuiensis | reverse complement strand
TTTTTTACCTGCCCCTGAATGTTTAATGTTTGTGTTTTTTGTGCATGTTGGTCATATGCCCCCTTTTGGTCTAATTAGGCTCTTTTTATTTTTATTATTTTTTTATTTTTTTACAAATATAGTAAGAGTTCAGGCTTCGAAGATGAATGAAACCATACTATAAAGCGTTCTTTAGAAATATAACAGCTAAAGTGTTTTTTCTGCAGTTTTTGTTCATACTGTAATGCACATGTATACTGTAGTTTAAGTTTAGTTTCTCTTCTTTCACAAACTTGCTTGCTTTGTCTTAGTCATAGGTTGTGTTACCAGTAAAACCATGGCTTGCAGTAGTCAAATGTAGTGCAGAGCTTGCTGTCTACACATTTACATTTCAGCTCAGTGTGCCTGCAGGTAAGCACAACATCCTC
Source organism: Sinocyclocheilus anshuiensis (assembly GCF_001515605.1). Taxonomy (NCBI): domain Eukaryota; kingdom Metazoa; phylum Chordata; class Actinopteri; order Cypriniformes; family Cyprinidae; genus Sinocyclocheilus; species Sinocyclocheilus anshuiensis. The sequence goes on along the minus strand of NW_015549556.1, from coordinate 1,721,122 downwards.
TCAGAAACAGCATCTAAAATGATGATTGGTGACTCAATGCTGATCTGTATGTGATGAGGAATCTTTCTCTATTGTTGAAGGCACAATTTGCACCTTGTGTCACTCAACTCCATTCAGTCAATGAAACTTGTATAAAAAAAGAAAAAGCAAAGAAAGAAACAGAAAATACAGACTAGTCGACAAAAGAGATTGATGTGGACGCAGTTGTGGATATTTTTTTGAAGGCTGCGGACACGACACTGACAGTGCTGCACAATTGAATGTGTTAAACCTGTTTTCAGTCCACTAATTGGAAATTTCAGCTGAACAAAAATGTGAAAGGTGCTTTATTCATGATTGTACTTTCTTTGTTTTGTGCGTATTTGTTGAAATGCATGTGCAAGTAAAGTCATGGGCAAAAAAAAAAACATAAAAAATCTATCTAAGACGCAAATCATCACAAGTATGCACGACATAGTCCATGATTATGATTTTGAAATCAATGTATTAAAGTTATAGTGTGTTCTGTGCTGAGCTCAGTCTATTCAAATGACACTCACTTACAAATCAACCTCTTATATCAGCTCACTCCAGTACCTGAGTGCAGTTATTCTACCCGTCAAGCATTAATTAGTTGGGGGATGTTAACATGGTTTCTGTGTATGGTAAATTAGTCCAGGGCTGTTATGCTCCCCACTTATTTTTATTTTTTTCCCTCAGAACCTATTCTCCAGTTACCCTTGGGAGCCTTCAGTTTAACAACAGTGTTCAGAGGAGGTTTTCCAACTTTGCCTTACATTCAGAATGCAACCCCTTGCACATTTATTCAGTGTAGGGTTTCAAAAGAAAAGACGTATGCTTCAACATTTAGCATATTTACTGGTTCTAGGGTTAGGTAGTTGTTAGGGAGTACTAAACTTAACAACTTTTTCTGCACCCTTTGTGCTACAGACACAAATGACACCTCGGACTGTGTGCTTGCTGAGGAGACGTGTGCTGTTTCTTTACTAAGCACTCAGAGTTACTATTTCATAAGTCTGTGGATATTACATACAGTATCATAAAATTGAAAGAGCGCCCTGAACAAATCAAGGGACCACAATATCAAATAGACTTGCATGCCAGTAAGCAGCAATTACATAGTATTGCACTTAAAGCAGTCAAAACATCTTAGAAACCACTTTGCAGTTCCCTGCTAACTACCCACAACTCCTTAGTTTTCATAGTGGTGTGATTTGCATGAGCAAGCACACATTAGCTACAGAAATTTTAAATCTCTCTATTTCTCTCTCTCTCTGTTTTTCATGTCTCTCATCTTTTCTTTTTTTTTTTTATTCCTCCTATTATGCCACACACATGCACACACACTCCCACCATGAACAGGTCAGTGTTGTGGGCAGTGATAAGAAGCAGGTTATCTCTTGCATGCTTTCTGTTTGCGGTGCACTAATGAGCCAAATGTATTCTGGGAGTGCAACATCTGTCACACAGACTGCCTGATCACTGCAAGCATAAATTACCAGTTGTGCTGGCTTCAAAGTGCATGCCATCACCTTTCTCTTTTTTCTTTTTTTCAAGCTCTACTTTTTGCTCATTTATTGGCCATGAACAAAAAAAACTAATATTCTGCAAGTTGAACAATAATACTGATGAAACAAATACAGAACAACATTAACAGCAGCAGCTCAGTATCAATCTATAAACATCCACTGGTACAATGACCCTTATTATAAAACAACTCTAAATTCTGATTGCGTAAGCCACATGTAAACGCTGATACATGCACGCTTGGCAGCAAAAAACAACCTGCACTTAAACTATTTACTGAACATTGGAGTTATCATATTTCTGTTGCCTTTTATAGTTTACTTTTTCTGTTTGTGAAGGTGTGCTGCTTCCATAGAAAATACATGCAGTGCTCCAAGAGGTCAATGATTTTACCACAGTATTTATCATGGTAACATACTTTATGGAAACAGGGTGCCTGCCAACACACACACACACACACACAGAGATACACATACAACTGTCCTGCGTTCACACATCTATCACAATGAAAGGCTGCCAGGTTTCATTTGCAAGCAAGGCTTTCTTGACAAACGAGCTACCACAAAGGCTGAGAGAGGGAGGGAGGAATGCGTATGCAAGCAAATAGCATCAGATTGGACAGTCACTTGTTTTAAGGACAAAACGCCTGTACACTATGATAGGCCTCTATCTCTGCCCTATCAAAAGTAGATGGCTTGTTGTGACCACCTGTGCTTGTTGCTTAGGTTTCAAAGTGTGACGGGCCTTTCAGCTTCAGTTAGGCTCACTTCACAGCCAGGGCTGTGGGAAGACTAATGGCTTCTTCCATCACTTTTGAAGGGCCTGCCGCTGTGTAGTGGAGGTCCGGCTCTTTTCACCTTGTCAGATGCTTGTCTGCAAAACCCTTTGCCTGCAGGGCCCTTAATGAGCAGGCTGCGAGGAGCAGAGGGCTAAAATGGAACCTATCTGCTATTCCTAGCCTTTTGTGCTTTTCCTTCTCTAATGGGCTTTCAAGCAGTCAGCCTTTGTTTGTTCTCTCTTTCTCACTCACACTTTCTTTCACTTCCTCTATTGCTATCTCTATTCCACGTTGCTTAAAAACATTCCCCCCTGAGCGCCATTCAGTGGGAAGCAGGGAGCAGTGCTGTGGATTGTCTTTAATATGTCTCTGGACACAGTGTGCTTGTAAATATGTTTGTGTGAGAGTGTGTTCGTGCGTAGGCGTGAGCGTTCGCATTAATTGTGAGGTACGCATGTGAGAGAGCTGTCGACGGCATCAGATGTGCTGGCATGTTTGTTCAGTCCCAGAGTGGATTGTTATCGCTTTTCATCAATACTGGTTATCCATCGTTACTGAGAGACAAAAGAACGAGTGAGAGACAAACACCAAGCGGGACAAAAGATAGCGTAACATTGCTGTTATCACAGATTTGCTGTTCCTGACAGTTGGAGAGCTTCCCTCCATCTGAATATGGGAACTTCCGTGAAGCGTAGTATGAAAAAAGCAACATGTGTTCTTAATACAGTAAATTAACAAATCGGATGTACCGTAGCCCTTTGTTGTTGGAGAAACCTCTAGGTTCTCTGGTTTAATTTAATGGCGTATATATATAACACGGTTCAATCTGTTTATGTTACATTGTTTTGATGAATGAACAAGCACTTTCTTGAAAAGTAGATGTTTTCTCCTGTTGATGTATGATTCAAGAAATATTCTGTTTAATGATATACAGTAGCATGCTAATGTAAGTGTTGAGGCGATAAAAATATGTTTTGCACCCAAAATACAATGTGTTTTATGTCTTTAGCAAGCATTTAACTAACCCCTCTTTACACAAACGTTGTTACAGCAGCTAAAAGTCAAATGCCTATTAATTAAGATACTTAATGTTTAGGAAATAATTATAAGCATTTACAAAGGATGTATAGTTTAAACTATAGAGTGGATACTGCAAAAACATGAACAAATAGTTAATAAACGATTTGTTAAGATGTGTAAACAGTAGAAGTCTACACAATAAAGACCAAATATATGACCTTTACAGACTGTGATAATGATTTAATGAATAATATGTTAACATGAAGAGTTTGTGAAGTGCTTAAAATGACTAATTAAGCTATTTTTTTCACAACATTTGTAAAAGTAAAAAAAGAGCATTAGGTAATATGTGAATTAAAGTTTAATGGCACTTGTTAGCATTCAACAGTGCATTAACAAACCACTTTTTTAATCATTAATAATCAAGGTAACACTTAAGTATAGGGACCAGTTCTCACAATTAACTAGTTGCTTATTAGCATGCCTATTATTGACATATTGGCTGTTTATTAGTACTTACAAAGCACATATTCTGCATGACCATATTCTACATCCCTAAATCCTACCCAATACCTAAACTTAACAATTACCCTACTAACTATTAATAAGCAGCAAATGAAGTGTTTATTGAGGAAAAAGTCGTAGTTAATTGTTTGTTAATAGTGAGAATTGGACCTCAAAATAAAGTGTGACTATAATCAATAATCATTATAATTACTGTTAAAAGTTGTATATTTTTTTTTAAAGTGCATGAGCGTATACATTGAAAGTTTAATGGCATTTGTAAGCATTGAATAATGATCTGTTAAGCACTTGTTAATGTCATCTGTCAGAATCATTTGAACATTTTCAAAAAGTGAAACTGAAAGTTTAATGGCATTTGTAAGCATTTCAATTTACATTAAATAATATTCTGTTTATCATAATAAGTACATTAGTAAACATTAGCAAGCATACTATAATTCTAGATATGTGAATATATAATAACTAACAATCAGTTAAGCATCAGGTCATATTTGTTAATGCTTTGTTAATGAAAGTTATTATGAAGTGTTACCGATCCATCTAGGTTGTTCCCCTGAGACACCAAGCAGGACAAAAGAGAGCATAGCACCTTTGGCCCAAGATACTGGGATAGATCCAGCATCACCATGACTCTACATAGACAAGTAGTTTGGAGAATATGTGGATGGATGGACATATCCTTTGCAAATCAGAAGCTACTCAATTTAAATAGCAAAGCTTTTCTTATAATATGCCAAGCCATTAAGAGTAAACAGGTTGTTTTCTCCAAGTATTATAGACCTCTGTTTTCTTCAGAATGGCTTGGAAATTGAATGCAGGTGTGTATGAACAGGTTTCAACGTAAACTCCCCGGGACAATGGCCCTCCAGAAACTGCTGAATAGTTTAACCACAAATGGCGGACAACCTCCTTTTGTCCTCTGCTCATTGCACTAAATGGCCAAGGGAATTTGTCTGTAGAGGTAAAATGTGAAAAAAAGGTAGTAAGAATTTGTGATCCCCACTTTCTCACTCTCATTCCTGAGACCCCTGGACAGAACAGCAGCGTAGTGCCTAGTGGCAATCTTGAAATGCTCAAGTCAGGCTGAGGTCTCAAGAGGCTGATTGGAAGACAGAGGGAAAGTCGATCACACCTCTCGTTTTAGTTTAGTCTCAGATATTCTGAGACTGAGGTGATATAAGTCTGGTCTCAGGGGGCCTTAGAAACTCAGACAGGAAGAGGGTATGGTATGATGAGTGCTTTAGGAGAGAAAGACTCATCTATGGGCACGCAACAGGACAAACGGGACAAATCCTTTTGAGGATAGAGCTGCCACATGCATCGCTAAGAGGAGGAAGTGTATATCTCAGAATCATTATTCCATGTATGCCCACTTTACAAGAAGTACACTACTAAAACATAACAAAACTGCTTTTATTGTACAGTTCAGAAGCTCAGTGAGCTGTGGCAAAACAGCATCTTACAGATCAGATTAATGCACTGCATTCCCACAGTGTCCACCTACTGTAAAAATATGTTCTTGATCGCTCTCTTTCTTCTAGTGTCAGAAAGGCTTTAGAAAAGCAATTTTCGGCTCAATATTAGATTCTGATCTTAAAGAGAAAACTGTTAGAAAAGTCATGATTCTTTTATATGGCTTGTTCAAGTGCACACCATTGCAAGATGACAAGCTGCCTAAATACCGTAATTTAAAACCCGCTCTGCAGACTACACGCTTAAGACACGCATGCAGAGTTCATTTACAGATCTGTAAGGATAGAAGAAACATCAAAATCATATATTACACCTGACATCTGAGCCGTACGACCACCGAGAGTTGCCTTTGCTGCGATGCACTAGTAATTAATCATCGCTTATCTCCTGTCGAGGAAGCTGGTCACAGGGGCAGCACCCTTCCTGTTTGTTGCCTTGGAAGTGACACTAACTTCCTCCTGCAGATTGACCTATCTCCTCTTCTCTCTCTCTGTCTCCGAGTTTCAGGAAGAGCTTACTAAAGGTTAGCTAATCAGCTACATCTGACATCTTTATCAAAAGCACCACATGCACAAACACACACGCACACACGCAAGCACGCACACACACACACACACACACACACACACACACACCCACCTGTCAGATTCTCAGCCATCGGCAGAGATCAACAAGATTAGGTTTCCTTTCTTCAAAACGTAACACACAACGGCGGTGCATTTTTGAGTGTGTATGTGTGTAGTCAGTGAAAGCACACGACACCACAAAACCAGAGACTCGTTCTCCTTTCCAGTCACTTTTCACAGTGATTACTGTGTTCGATAGTGGAGTAACGTGAAATTACTTATTGACTAGAGGTGAGAAAGTTATTTACGAGGTCGATGGCTAATTCCCCCTTGGCTACTTCACAGGGCTGAGGTGTTTATGCACTGCAGGAGGAGGGACAACACAATAAAACACATCATATGTCACCAGGCTCCTGCTGCCTATCCTGCTGATCTCTAAGGTTGTGTTTTTGTGAGAGAAAGCGAGCAAAGGAAACCTTGAGTGCTTTCTATAATGGAATGAACAAGTATCATTAGCCGTAAAAGCTAACTGAGTAATTATCTTACAATATGAAATATCTGAAGGTCATGGGCAACATGCTGCACACTAGTCAACATTTTTTTGTGTCCATGATCACATAATAAATATGTGCATGATAGAGTAATTTACACAAGAAAGCTATCTTTAGCAAACAAGAACATAGCAGTGAACTCAAGACCTGCTAATGATCACTTCTCTTTAGCGTGGCCTTTTATTTGAAAATGTTAAATGCTCCCTAACCCATGCATTAGCCAATGGAAGTACTAGTGACATAAAACAGTGATGCTAGGCCCCGGTGGCAATAGGATTCACATAGACTGCCTGACATATCTCTTCAATGGGAGTACACACCTTTGCACCTGCCATAGCGACATTAGCATAATGCATACCTCATTAATCCGATCCAGGGCACAGCCCATTATAGATTAGCTCTCAAGTACTCAGCCAAGACAAACGAGGCGAATGATCTGAACAGAAAACGATACGTTTAGATTGTGAAGATGGCCAGAAAATAAGGGAAGGGTAAACAGCCAGACCAGTTACAGGGGTGCACTGTACAAATCAAAGCAGTGTTTTTGAGGAATAAATCAAATCGATTGGATGTACCATAGATAACATTTCATCTGGCACTAGGTAGATTGAAATAAAAACTGTTTCAGGTCTCACCTCACAGAGTGGTTTGTAAGCACAGGGACCATCTAAAGGAGGTCTGCTCTTGATAGATAAGCTATTGAGCTTACATGAGTAGCTCCTTGTTAAGCATCCTTCACCACAACAAGGCTATCACTCTCCAGCATCCTTGGCCAGGCAAATAATACTCAAGTCAAATTTATTTGCATAGTCATACTGGTATGTCTACAATGCTTTGTTACTTTAAACATTCAGAGTGGTTTTAGTGCTGGGCTATGGCAATGTAGTGATATTTAACGATGGTATAATTTATCCCACATACTTTGGATGTAATTACAGTCCCTAGAAGGTGGAGTTATGAAATTTTGATTAAATATTACGAGCTTTTTAAATGAAGTATAGACATGGATGAATCATTCACAATAAGATCTATAACACGCATTAACAAAAAAAAAAAAGTTTAGTTGGTTTTGTTCTAAGCGAATATATATAATAATCAGTTGTTGAAAAGTCTGACATGAGTTCAACATTTTTCAAATTTAATCTGCAGTTCTTAAGGCAGCAATGTTGAGAAATATAGGATATGATTTATGTTACAATTAGTAACATCTTCTTACAGAGACCAGATAAATTACTATATTGTAATGTCTATTCTATTTTGTGATTCCCTTGCTGTGGAAAATTACTCATATTATGGGAAATTGTTTTAGCAATTTGAGGGTACTTCTTGTATTGTAAATTCTAAAACACAAGCTCTTGATTTAGCACAGTACTCAGTCCTAACCGCTTTGGCAGGGCCAGGCTACTGTTACACAGCTGGGTATCTGCCTGAGAGCAGCTGCTGAGCGCCTGAAGCGAGCTGTATTTTAGTCAGTCTGCTACCCGCTCTCCCTCGTCCCAGTTTCTTTTTCTGCTGTTCCCTCAGTGACTCACATCATACCCCTCTCACACCGTACACACGGGGGTTCTCCTCTTTGAGTCAGCCCGAACTCTGCCACCAACAATGAACCTAGCATTTACTTCAGCTTCTGGGTGCATGAATGGCTGCAATTACATCCATTAGCATGCTTAATTAACAGATTCACTGGCAGCCAGCACAGAGCATGGCACCTTCTTTTAGTCCGTGACCAAGCACCTGCCCCCGGCGCGACACACTCCCACGTCAGCTCAGTAAGGTGTGTAATTTGAAAGAATGTGATACAATTGCTTTTTCTTCCCTGCTCCCATCTACTGTTCACAACATTTTCTCTTTACTTTGTGTGCCGTTTGATTCATCCACTTTCGTTCTTATTGCACCTCTCGTTTCTCACTCTTTCTTCGCTCTCTGTGCTGCAGCATGACGGTGACCTGGGATGATGTTAATGACAATATTTTCATACACCATTCTGTGGTGATGACAGCGTTGCCAAAAAAATAAGCTAGTAAACAACCGTAACCGGAAATAAGCACAATGAGTTTTCCTCACAGGGCCACTGAGGAGAGATTGGCAGGAGCAGGCACTGGCAGTCCCCTTTTTTCTTCACCCTGTTCTGGAATGCTATATCACGCAACTCGTAACATTTATTTGCTCGTCTGTCTCTCTTCAGTAGAGTCAGGGACTGTCTCATCACAGGTAAACACTATTGTATTGGTGTCCCCGATGTGATTCAGTGGACGTTGCTCCCCTATCAGAGCAGGGCTATTCACTTTTTAATGAACTCCAGATTACTTCTTCACATGAATAGTATTAGTGTAAGAGCAATGTGGAGTGTTTTGTGAAAACTAGATATTTTCATTTACAGTGCCCTCCATCAGTAAGGCTGCCTAATCCTTTATGTCGTGTACAGTAGTTTCCCTATTATCTCCCTTTCTCTCTACTTCAGATCTGAGTTTTGGAATTCTCCAGTCTATCTTTTCATCTTATTCATTACACTCTTTTTCTCTGTATTTGACTGGGTATTTTTCATGGGTTAGATCACCCTGTGTATGCACGACAAAGATACGAGCCCATTAGAGGAGGCAGTATGCATTTGCCTCTTCAGAATGTGAAATAGGTTTGGTTTTCTTACTTGAAAGTAAATGATAATATGGTTTCTGTGGGTTTTAGAGTAGCTGAAATAGCCTTGCCTTTCCTACCCTCTTGTAAGTGGTTCAAAGAGTCATTTAGGAGGAGAAGGTAATTAGACGTAGATGAATTCAATGCGTGTGTGGAGTGTATAGCTCTGACTGACCTACCTCTTCTGGAGTGAATAGCTATGTTCTACTGCAACGGTCTCATTAAGACGTGTGTGTAGTATCAGAAGTTTTTTTTTTTTTTTTAATGGCCTGATAACTTATTCTCCCTCCCACACTCTGACTGTTTTTTTCCCTCTTCTACACTTGCTTTCTTCCTCTCTGCGTGCTTACTCTGTCGCTCTTTAGCTGTCGATGGCTCTTTAGGGCCTGTCAGGAGCAGCGCTGAGCGCATCCCAAACATATTGTGCTTTTTCACATAATTAGGCAGGAGGGATTTCATTAACAACACTAGAGTGCAGACTTCCATTCTTATGCCAGTGAGTTTGTGCTGTCCCGAAGGGTTTTTTTGCTGTCTCTTTCTCTCTACTGCTCTCAAAGAGTTTTAAACACTCAAAGACAACGGAGAACCAAAGGTCTCCATTCAAAGAGTACATATTGCATTGCAAAATATTTTCCTAATCAGTATTTGTGTCTTGTTTGCTATAAAATTTAATTAAACAATGCTTAATGCAATAACTAACTAATGCTTAATGCAATAACTAACTAACTAACTAACTAACTAAATAAATAAATACAGTACATGCTAAAGGGTTAAACATAAATATAATCTATATTTTTTATATTATAATGTATATATTATAATTAGGGCTGGTTATTATTGCGTTAACGCATTAATTGATTAACGCCGGTAATTATTTTATTGCGCATTAACGCAGTTTTTTAATTATTTTTTTTATTATGACAGTCCGTTGCTCACTGGATCTGTATACATGTGACATGACATGTGTCACATATGACGTGACATGTGGCCAAGTATGGTTACCCATGCTAGGAGTGCAGATCTCTACTCGGAAGGTGCCTGTTATACTGTTTTGATCGAGGCTCTGGACTCTGAGCATAACTTGTTTTTCTCTAACAATCTATAAAATATTTTCTATAAAAATGTTAATGCCCTGGCAGTGGCAAATAGCTTTGATTTTGTATTTAATTTGATTACATTAATGTTATAAGTTGAGTTTTACAATAAATATTTTAACTGCTACTGGAATGCTGCTGTAAAAAAACACCTTATTTGTTTAAAGTGTTTGAAAACCAAATATTATTGCACTTTTGTCCATACAGCAGTGCACAATACACTACTTTTGAATTTATTATTGAATGTTGTGCATAACAATGTGATTAATCGCGATTAATCTCAGAAAATCATGCGATTAATCACGGTTACAAATGTTAATCGTTGCCCAGCACTAATTATAATATTTTACATTATATAATTATAAATACAGCAAATATAGAATATGTATCCACTATATGTATATATGTGCACTCAGTAAAGGATGCTCATCTGTGTTTAATTCTAGTGCTGTAGAGATCTGTCAGTCAAGATATGGACCAGTTCACATGATGATGCAATAAGACTGTTTATTGAACAGTGCCAACAATGTGTGTTTAGAAGTGTGTCCAGTGATGCAAACTAATTATTGTGGTTTGATATATAGCTTTTTAGCATGCATACACAGACACACAACCGCACACCCCTGCTCTGTGGGCCAAGTGACAGCTGTGTTTGGTGCAAGTGGAAGAGCAGCTAATGAACCAAACACAAGACTTGACAATTCAGATCTGCTGCTACTCTCCTGCCTCTGCCAGGCCCAGCAACACCCACCCAGTCTCACAGGGCGGCAACAGCAGCCGGCATCTCACCTGGGATGCATAAGCTCCCGTAAACACTTAAATACGCACACCAACATTCACATAGACATAAACACATGGTCACACTCAAGTCATCCACACTAAAGCAGACATATGTGTGCCTATTCCAATGACGTGCACAGATGCTAGGCAAGCATGAAAAAAGAAACAAAACTCACACCTGGCTATCAATGGTGGAGTTAGCCGGTGTAACAGCTAGCAACCCTTGTTTACATCCCTTCTGAAAATTAAACCTTGCCTTTCGGCTCAGTTTTAGGATTGCCGAGATAGCAGTGCTCTAGCAGCTTTTTTTCTTAGCTTTTTTAAGGGTTTCGGGGAAAAACATGCAGAGCGGTTGGCCAACTCCTTGCTGTGCTTTCCTGTTCCTCTCACCTTTAAAGTTTTCTCCACCATTACAGTCTGACTACTCTTTGTAACCGCACAGCAGGGTAAGCGTTAGAGAGATAATAGAAAGTTCTAGAGAGTTTTAGCGATGGTTATAAGCCTATGGCTGGCTGAGCACCAGGTCTTCCTTCCTACTCAGCCATCTGCTAATGCAGGGATGACTGCCCCACGTGAGTGTGTGTGTTTTTGGGGGTATGTGTGAAATCGGCTAATGCTATCTGCACAAAACTAGGACTTGCATGAGTATTGCTTTGTACTAGTCATCTACTCTTCCAGAAATAGTTATCAAGTTTATGTTTTGCATATGTAAATGTCTACCCACATATAGCGTACAGCAGCAGCGGTCTGACAACCAGTTCCCAGACAGTGGAAATGATGCAGATGTGAAACAAAAGCTTGCATGTCATCACTAGTGCAGCTTTTTTATAATTCTCAATTTGGCCATTATACTGTATTTACCATAAAAAACAAAATCAAATGACATCTTAATATTCTGGAATTTTCTTCTTGCTGTTGCTATTTTACTTATCAGCCCAAAGCATCTTCCACTGGTAGAACTAAGTTAATGCCAAGTCAACATGTATTCACAGACTGTGGATTGCAGATTGTTTGCTATGTTCTAAAAAAGATATTGAATTGTTACAATGCTGTTTTTTTCTGCTTGGTTTGAGAAGAAGAAAGCTATGAGAAGAGGTGTTCTCTATACTGTGATAAATAATGTGCTCACCCACAGAATCAGACATTTTTATGTGTATTTTTACATAGCACGTTTCCCATTATGAATTATGATACAGCTTGCTTCTTTGGTTCAATCGTTGGATTGATTTCTTACCACAAGCGATCCTCTCCAGAGTTCATGAAAATGCACTAGATTTTGAAATAGTGAAAATATACTATATGCTAACTGTTTCTATACCTAAGCCATGCACTCTAAGCTCTACACAGGTGTGTATGCACATATTCACACATACACTATTTTCAGAGCTAGCCTGGGGGTCTTTGTCTCAGAAAAACCTGCCTGTCTTCCTCTAATTGCGTTTGATAACAATTTTGTCGAGCCTCCTCTGGCAGCGTCCACACCACGCTCCCATCAGCAGCTGCTGCTAATTAGCTGCTATCGCTAGCTCTTTTGGCACACTCCCTGCTGATCCCTATGGCCCCCTAGATCCTAAGTATAAATCATCAGATTGCTGAGAAAAAACAGTGCAGAGGTAGGAAGTTGATGAAAGTTGGATGACATAATGCTACATAAGAATATTATATAATTATAATATTATAAGTCAATTTAAAATGTTGCTTGCAACTAATTTTACTTCCATATTTTTGGTTATTTCCTTTCTTTTGAATGAAACATTATAGTTTGTAAGTAAAAAAAAAAAAAGGTGGGAGTGGATTTTATACACTGTAAATTGACTGGATTATGAAAAGTGTTTGTTGCAATACCAGACAGAATTTTGTTTTCCTGTTGTCGCCTTTAGAGCAAGTGTGAAATACTGTAATTGATCAATTAGTCAGTACACTGTAAAATTAACAACTTCCATTTTAATGTTTGATTGGACTATGGTCAACTTTTGGGTCATTTAGCATGAGCAACTTACAATATTAAACAGCAAGACCTTGCCACATCAAGTTTGGTGGTGAGGGTTGAACTAACAGACTGATGATGCACTTGAAAAATTTTGTTTTTTGGTCAACGCATTGGGACTTTTGATGTCATAAGCATGTGTTTATGCATTATTTTAAAAGTTGTGTTATGTTTAAAATCTTCATTGGAGTGATTAGTGTTCTGTTAAGTGACATTTCTTCCATTTCAATTAGTATTTGAAACTTTTTCTCAGCTTAACTTAATATGCAAGTTAGTGAACTTGAATCCACAAATGAAAAACATAAGTTTATAGAATATAGTATGTGTGATGAAATCACAGACCAACATTAATTGTTAAATGGATGCAACAGGTGAATATAGGGAACTGAAACCCATTCAATCAAACACAATAAGGCAAGCAATGTACATTAAGAAATAAGCAGGGTCCACTGTGGTTTCATGTCAAATTTGAGCGACTAGATTTCAGTGATACACTCTTTTGTTCCATCACAGCTAATGTTTCATGCAACGGTAACATTGGTGTCCTTTTATAGCTTTTTGCCCCTGACTGGCTGGAGGCAAACTTGGTACAAAATCAGGGCAGCCCATTCACCCACACTGGTAATGATGAAGTTATGGTTCCTCTAATGGTGTACAGAAGTTGAAGGCAAGAGGTCAAAGCAATAGGGAAAGTCGAACATGTACCTGAGTAAGTGTGTGTGTGTGTGATAGAGGGGGCAGGAGAGAGACAGAGGCGGGGAGTATTGGAGGAAGGGCAGGTGGTGAATTACCTGGATGAAAAATTGCACTAGATTAAGTAGACACATAGAGAGGGAAGAGAAAGAAAGGAAGAGGAAGCAAGAACGAGAACGAGAGAGCAAGTCCTTTTTCAAGGACAACGTGTGTGATCTCTCCTGATTAATAAGTGCTATTTTGATCAGCGCTCCCGTGTCAAAGTGCGGCCCTGTGCTAATGGAACACTCAGCTGGGTCTCGCTGCAAAGCCTCATGGGAGTATCGTGAATAGCATGTAAACAATCTGACCCTTCCAACACACAGAGCCATTGTCACCTGTTTCGGGCACTTCTCATCTCTCAGTCTGTTCCGCAACAGTTACACACACTCTCATCCCAGAGCAATCAATGTAACATCACTTTCAACATTAAACATTAGGGGGCTTTCGGTACTGAAAGGAAATGCCATCATCGCACACTATTGTCAGTTACCCTCCCCAATGTTGAAGGTGTTGGCATTGGCTGCAAAACTGCTCCGCTAATGACTTAACAGGACACACGCCGGGCTGACACAGAACACATGTTTCTGGACAAATGGTTCCAGACAGGTTTGGAGCCCAGCCTCAAGGGAACACCACATTTGCCTGGGAAGCACTCGGCTGCCTCCTGTTAATTAAATAACTGCCTGTGAGTAAATACCAAGTCAGTGAGGGGTAAAAGGAAACCGTATCAAGCCAAATTCGCCTTTCAAATGAAATGGCATCGGGTTTCATGAGATGTATTTTTCATGCTGAACAAGCTAAAATGCCTGTTAGTTGAGATTCACGCAGCCAGTATGTTTCATAACAACTCTCCGAGGCAAAAAAAAGCAAGGTATTTCTCAATTCTCACTTACACAAATCATATTTGCTGTTGAGTAAGTTAGGGATGTCAGAGTAAATTAGAAAAGTGCTTTTAGTGGTCAGCCTTCTCTCACTCCTCAATTCAGTTGTTTTAGTCTGATTCACTCTTAACTGGCCCCCTAGTGGACATTGGTGATACTCCAAACAGAAATGCCTGGTACAGATGCATTGTAATACACCCTGGTTCGCTTTTATGCACTGAAGGTCAGTTCACGGTAACGCTTAATTTTGATAGTTCACTTTAGACATGCTACTTGTCACATTGGTTTGGGTTTTGTTTGAGTTCATGTCTTTAATTTTGTAATTCATGCTCCCAGTTCTGCGTCCTGTTTATCATGTGCTTCCTGTGCTCCCCTTGTAATGTGTCATGTTCTTAGTGATGTTACGTTCTGTGCCGAGGCTTCAGAGCATGTGTCGAGAAATCTTTCAGTGAAGCACGTATCGAGGCTTGTATCGCTTTAGAGCAGTGACGTAATTGATGACGTCCAAAGCCTTGCTTGGCCAGACTGGTTCAGGAAGCGGTTCAAATCTTGTAAATTCACAGTCCTCTGCCGTTAAACTCAGCCACTTTCCAGTTTTAGACTAATAATATTGGCCCTGCTGCCTATTATGAGCAAAGACTTGATTTAAACACATTTGATAGCCCCATTCATTTCAAGCCAATACGTTTATTATGTTATGTTATATTATGTTATACAATCATTATGAAATATGCATTATATTCATATAAATAGATTAGTGTATGTGGAAATTGATTTTGCGCTCCCGTGTCAAAGTGCGGCCCTGTGCTAATGGAACACTCAGCTGGGTCTCGCTGCAAAGCCTCATGGGAGTATCGTGAATAGCATGTAAACAATCTGACCCTTCCAACACACAGAGCCATTGTCACCTGTTTCGGGCACTTCTCATCTCTCAGTCTGTTCCGCAACAGTTACACACACTCTCATCCCAGAGCAATCAATGTAACATCACTTTCAACATTAAACATTAGGGGGCTTTCGGTACTGAAAGGAAATGCCATCATCGCACACTATTGTCAGTTACCCTCCCCAATGTTGAAGGTGTTGGCATTGGCTGCAAAACTGCTCCGCTAATGACTTAACAGGACACACGCCGGGCTGACACAGAACACATGTTTCTGGACAAATGGTTCCAGACAGGTTTGGAGCCCAGCCTCAAGGGAACACCACATTTGCCTGGGAAGCACTCGGCTGCCTCCTGTTAATTAAATAACTGCCTGTGAGTAAATACCAAGTCAGTGAGGGGTAAAAGGAAACCGTATCAAGCCAAATTCGCCTTTCAAATGAAATGGCATCGGGTTTCATGAGATGTATTTTTCATGCTGAACAAGCTAAAATGCCTGTTAGTTGAGATTCACGCAGCCAGTATGTTTCATAACAACTCTCCGAGGCAAAAAAAAGCAAGGTATTTCTCAATTCTCACTTACACAAATCATATTTGCTGTTGAGTAAGTTAGGGATGTCAGAGTAAATTAGAAAAGTGCTTTTAGTGGTCAGCCTTCTCTCACTCCTCAATTCAGTTGTTTTAGTCTGATTCACTCTTAACTGGCCCCCTAGTGGACATTGGTGATACTCCAAACAGAAATGCCTGGTACAGATGCATTGTAATACACCCTGGTTCGCTTTTATGCACTGAAGGTCAGTTCACGGTAACGCTTAATTTTGATAGTTCACTTTAGACATGCTACTTGTCACATTGGTTTGGGTTTTGTTTGAGTTCATGTCTTTAATTTTGTAATTCATGCTCCCAGTTCTGCGTCCTGTTTATCATGTGCTTCCTGTGCTCCCCTTGTAATGTGTCATGTTCTTAGTGATGTTACGTTCTGTGCCGAGGCTTCAGAGCATGTGTCGAGAAATCTTTCAGTGAAGCACGTATCGAGGCTTGTATCGCTTTAGAGCAGTGACGTAATTGATGACGTCCAAAGCCTTGCTTGGCCAGACTGGTTCAGGAAGCGGTTCAAATCTTGTAAATTCACAGTCCTCTGCCGTTAAACTCAGCCACTTTCCAGTTTTAGACTAATAATATTGGCCCTGCTGCCTATTATGAGCAAAGACTTGATTTAAACACATTTGATAGCCCCATTCATTTCAAGCCAATACGTTTATTATGTTATGTTATATTATGTTATACAATCATTATGAAATATGCATTATATTCATATAAATAGATTAGTGTATGTGGAAATTGATTTTTTTTTTTTCTAAGCCTTAACTGGCGCAAAAGAGTGTAATCATAGATCACATCAGGTCATCTGTAATGTATCTGCTTGTTTTACACTGTTTGGCCACCAGGTTGTATTGTGAGCAAATGAAGCCTCGAGAAATGAACCCTTTTGTGAACCACTTGGATTAAAATCTGCGATGCTTCATAAGGCTTCATCTCGCCATCACTACATGTTCTGATTGGTTGTTCTAGTCATGTGTCCTGTGTTCTCATTGGTTCATTGTTTGATCGTGCAAAGGTGTTCCTTGTTAGTCATTGGTCTTGATGTATAAATAACCCTCATGTTTCCACTTTCCTGTGTCTAGTATTATTTCTCTGTAACCACTTTTGGTGAGTTTTAGGTTTCTTGTTCAAACCTATTAAGTCAAGCTTAGTTTTTATTTTGTGTTTGTTCAGTTTTTTGTTCAATAAACTAGTGATGGGAGAAACAAACCTTTTTGAAGCTTTTTGAAACAAATGATTCACAAAGGTTTTGAAGCTTCAAGAAAAAGCTTCAAAAGCACCCATGACTACAATAAACTGCGCTTGGGTTTACTACGCTCTCCTCCAGTAGTGATGCAAAGTCCGATTCATTTCCGCGAACCGGTACTTTTCAGACAGATCGGCTCATTGAACCAGTTCAAAAGGCCGATTCAACGGTTCCTGACGTCATCAAGCAATAACGTCTCTACGCATTTATTTTCTAACAACGCAGTGCCATGTTGTATCAGCAAAAAATTAAAATGTAATTTGTGTCAACGCATATTGAAACATTCAAAAATAAAGTTATTTGTGTGAAAGCATATTGCTGATTGTTGCCATATAATTCACTTAAGTTAATGGTGTTTGTGGTCACAGTTTCATTTGCGGATCCTCAGATACATACGACTGACTGACCAATATTGACTAGACTACAACTTGGATAAGATTCCTAAAAGTTTCGCACCTACAGCACACATTACAGACATTGATGCACAAATGCGGATATGTTTTACATGTCTACTGTATAAAGAATGAATAAACCAGTCTTAAACTCCTTGATTTCGCTTAAGCAAATTTAAATATAATATGCATGCACAATAAACTATTGTAAAATTAATTTACATCACTCGACAGAAAGGTTTTAATAAAATGTAAATTAATAACCATTTAATAAACATAATAAACAAGCATATTTCCAGTGCGCGCCTCACAGTATCGTCAACTCACTCATCAGAATCTTCAGTAATCCTCGGCAAACTTCGCCACGGCTCATTTGGTTCTTGTTGAGTCCTCGGTAATCCTTGACAAACTTCGCCATGGCTCATTTGGTTCTTGTTGAGTCCTCGGTAATCCTCGGCAAACTTCGACAGTTGGTTGAACCGGCTCATTCGGTTCTTTTTGAGTTGGACGTGCTACTTCGGCTGTGCGTCCTGCATCATCAACCCGGAACTAAAGTTCGATTCAGTTCGATTTGTGAACCGGCTCAACCGGTTACTTCCTGAGAACCGGCTCAAAAGAATGATTCGTTCAAGAACCTAACATCACGATCCTCCAGTGGGTTACAGAATTTTGGGTGCAGAATACTACAGAAACAAAACCCACATTAACGTGACACTATCTATAGTAACTTTGCAACTAGATTTCCACTAGTAGTCATTAGAGCATTAGTAAACTGTCTACTTAATATCTGCTAACACTTTATTCTGATTCCCCAACAGACATTCGACTGACTATAAGTAACTTTGCAAATAAATATCAACTTATCCTACTAACCCTAACCTAACAGTCTACTAATGCTCTAACAAGAGTTAGTTGACATGTTGTGGCAAATTAATGAGTTAGCTGACATGTAGTTGCAAAGTTACTTGTAGTTAGTAGAATATCTAAAGTGGACTATTGAAATAGTGTAACCCAGTTCACAATTGACCATGACAAAGAACAGAAAATAATCAACGAAAGCTAAGAGCAGAACTGAAAGCTGATGCTTAAAGTTACTGCAGCTGTTTGCTCATGACCTTAACACAAGTCTGCATTGTCTTTATATTTAGTTGTACTGGTCTTGGAAATGCTAGATACACTAAACTGAGTGTATGTTCATTGCATTCTGGTGATCCTGCGCATTACAATATCTGATTATATTCTGCATTAATACTGCCCTGATCGGTGAAGCCACACAGTATTTCACTTGAACCTGATCCATCCGAAACGGCAGTAAATCTGACAGGATAAAACTCCAAGAGCAAACAGGTGCGTTACTCTGCTGTGAAAGGCTCCCAGCTCAGAGAAGGATGCTTGTTGAGGGTATCGGAGGGTCACTGAGAAGTGAGAGAGATGGCAATAAAAAAAAATACAAGATGGATGATTTGAATGTGTAAGGCTGTAGCACGGAGCTTACTGACACCGTGACATCCTACATCAGTTTCTGTGAGGACATGTGTTCCTACCAGGACTTATTTAACATTTAACAACGACAAACCTTGGTTCAGTGCAAAACTCAAACAGCTTCGCCAGGCCAAAGAGGACGTCTACAGGAGTGGGGACAAAGACTTGTACAAACAGCTGTTGTATTTTCAAAATTCACGGGGCGGGGGTTGAAAACCAGCTCCTGAATGTGCAATTTCTTACCTATAAAAAGTTTCCATCTCAATAAAATGCGAGCGCATAATGCACGCCGGCATTAAAACGCCATTAAAAATCTTTATGAGCAAACGTGTCGCCCTCGCATTGGGAGTTCTGTGGAGAATCAGATATGTGTGTTTAGACGTAGGTCAGATGTCCAGATATCAGATGTGTATCCGATTAAAATCCACATTTGGAAGTGGCTCAGATCGGATGCAAAAAAATCAGATCTCATGCGGGTTTTTGTGTTTACATGTGTGCAACAAATTCCGATCTGTGTCAGTTGTGAGCGAAAGATCGGATTTTTTGTTCCCCCATGCCATCTCCAGCTTAAACCGCTAACATATGAATCATTACCTGCGTTCTGTAATTCATTTCCGTAATTCATTCTACATCCTTAATTATTGCCTCTTTCTCAAGTATTATGTAAATACATATGCATATCTCTTTATTTATACAGTTCTATATAGAGTAAATAATGCACAAATCTGTACATAAATCTATTGTTCCGGATTCATACACATTTATTGTTAAGTTTTACTATTTAATTGTTGTTTTGTTTTGTTTTTTCTGTTCTCATGTCAGATGTGTATGTATGTATGTATGTATGTATGCATGTATGTATGTACCAGGAGCACCTTAAAAAACCACAACAAATTCCTTGTGTGTTTGCACACCTGGCGAATAAAGCTAATTCTGATTCTGATTCTGATTCTGATCTGTTGGCACCTCTTCCAGACACCCACGCTTACACCCTTCTGCGCTGCCAGCCAGTGTGTGTGTGTGCAGTGATTCACCTGGGGCTTGACAGGAGGAGAAATGCATAAAAATTGGACGCATCACTCACTGCACTTCCTGAGAACATTTGCATTCGCATCGAGTTTGCATTTGAGTTCAGAGATTTAAATATACTTGCTGAAGCCCTCAGCACACAGAAACAAGGAAAACAGAGAGGATTGTTGTCCTGGTTGATCTTGTCAGAATTAGAATTGCTTAGTTTGCTCATTTAAGTAAATTCATCGGAGTTGTTAATTGTCACATTAATGCATTCAAGTGGGTAAACAGTAATGCTATTTATAGATTATATTATAGGCCCCATTTATCACACATGAGCAGAACAAATATGTCTTTAAATTGTTCATAAATATCACGATTTGCGACTTTATTTCTTGTAATTGACTATATCTCAACTTGTGACTTATTTTAATTTATTTGATATTGTAACTTTCTCAATTTAAAATAGTTCACATTTATATAACAGTTGCCCATTGTTAAGGCTGAAATATACATAAAATTTACATATACATTTGTTCTGTTAATTTTTTAACAATATCAAACAATATCGCTATTGTTTTACAATATCGAACAATATTGTAGAATGTATTTATTTATTTATTGAAAGCTAGCACAAAAAAACACTTAGGCTGCGTTTACACTGCAAGTCTTAATGCACAGATCCGATCTTTTGACCATATCCGATTTTTTGGCACATCTGTTTACATTCACTTTAGAAACGACTGGTATCCGGTATCTGTGTTTACATTAATTCCCACCCAAAAGGATTGTCTGCAGTGATCGCTTTACTATGCACATGGTAGACCCTCCGGTTTAAAATAGCCGTTCAAATTATTTATATAATTCACGTCGAATGGCCATTATTATTTGCCAGCATGGATAACGGCTGCCATGGATGTTTTGCTCACAAAATCTGACTGAACGGATAAAGACTGGAAAATAACGGTAATTTTAATTTGTTAGACTATTTTATCTACAGCTCATTAGAGGTAGAATTCTTTAGTGAAATAAAGATTATATTTATTGAAATTAATTCGAATTAAGGAGAGAGAAAGCGAGAGAGAGAGAGAACGAACGCATGCACCCGCGAGCGAGCGATTGTGAAGCATTGCAAATAACACACACATACAAAATGAAAAACATAAAAATAAAAACTATAATAATAACTCAGTGATACTAAAATATTTGTATAATTCATGTACTGGCTGAAAAACCAAATCCCTGATTTTAATTAGTTAAAAAAATGATTGATTTAAATTTCTGTGCAGCATTGTGGATCTTCATTTTTATATAATACATACATTATTAAAATTCTAATTTAATTATGATGTTCAGCCTTGTATTTGAAGCTGTGATTGTAAGTGTAAAAACGGCTTTTGCTTGACTTTGCTCGACTACGAAATGTTTCCAAATTTGGAGTAATAACTGATGATGAATAGCACATTTGCTTTCATGGTGAGAAACAAATGACTATTGCATTGGAGAAAATACACTGTAGTTCGATATCACTGCTTTCTGATCACACAAAAACACCAGCATCTTCTGGAGAAAAGAACACCATGGAGGAAAGGTTCTTGTCCAAGAGGCAGGTCATAGCTGAACAATAAGTCAGTATCCTGTGCTGACATCTCTGTATCCCATCCTCTCGCATTCAGAGGAAGGCAGCCTTAATTCAGCATGACAGAGGAAGACGGGGGTAGCAGGGAAGGCCTGACCCTCAGGCGAGCCACACTGCTGCTGCCTCACTGGGGCAAACATTTCCTGAAATCTGCTGCTGTGTCAAGCGTCATCAGCCTCAAATCCATAACTCCGACGCCTGCCATCCCAACTACACAACATCATCTAACACGTCTCAAACCGCCCGGTTAAACGTCCTCCTCTCTCAGGTGGGTGTAGTGATATACTGTAATGAAATTGAAGAAATTTAACAATAACCCATGAAAAGTTGAAATTGAATCACAGTTTTATATCCAAGACGTAATAATTTAAAAACTAGTATCACACACCTTCGACTGCCCACTCAAGACTTTGGACCTAGGTGAGCTTGTGCGAATAACTGGACTACGTCGATCAATATCATCAGCCAGTTCTTGATGATAAATTGGAGTTGCAAAAGACACTCGACGAGACTGCAAAAAAAAAAAAAAATATATATATTGTGTATCCACACACACACACACACACACACACACACACACACAGAGTATATATTGTTCAGTCACCTAGAGAATAATTGATTTAAAAGTCATTGTAAAATTGACTAGAAAAATAAAATTAGCTTTGAGAAAACTCTAGGAGTCTTAGAGTACAGATGACACTTGGTTTGGTATCTTTTTTTAATGACGCTCAGGCTTTTTGGGAGCACTTTGTAAAAAAATAAATAAAAAGGGCAGGTCAAAAAAAAGTGTTGCCTGTAGCACATGAAAAATTAATTGAATTGACAATAGGATTGTATAAATGCATTTAATTTCACTTGATGTGCAAAATTTGTGAACAGGGTCGACAGTGAGAAGGCAGATGGCCTCAGGAAAAAAGCTGTCACTGTGACGTGATGTTCTGGTGCTGACTGGTGACGTCTAGGGAGGGTCGAGTCAGAAGCAATCGCACCAGCTCTGCTCAAGGCACTGAGTTCATAAAGCTCCTAGATGGATGGTAGGTGACAGCTGACCGGATCACTCGCTTCTACCTGAATTTGTAGTGAGAAGATGTTGGAAGATGCAAACTTGTAATGGAGGAAGTCCTTTCGAAGGCTGGCCTATGATGGGAGAGACAGCCATTCTGAGCTCCTCATCTAGCTCCCAATGAATGATTATGTTCTGTCTTTAATACGTCTCTCTTTATTTCCATTTGTCGCTCAAGATTCTCTCTGTCCATCCTACTTCTAGCACAGATCTGGATGGCGTAGATTGTGATTGTAGGATGCCTGTGAATGACAAACTGCTCCCTCTGTGAGGCTCTCTATAAATCACCCAAACAATGGACACGGCCCTGCTCCCCGACTGACGGACAGGTGATGGATTATCTGCACAGCGGGGGAAAACAAAATGACGCACCCCATTAGCTCACAGGTTGGCTTATTCAAATCGATAAGGCTCTCTTTCGTACAAAACCCTTCTCTCTGCATCTTTTCATGTCTTTCCGTCTTTTTAAAACTCTCTCTCAAGATTTCTGGACCAGACACAGGCGCATAAACAATGCCTGCCACATTTTAATAGTTTGATGTTTTCAAATGCCACTCAGCTCTGCCCAAGCACCTAAAACAACTCGGATGTGATGAGATTTACTGAGCCCATAAATCACAGGCAGTCTCGCTCACTTGTGAGACACTAGTTGCACACACACACACAGTGTTTTTTGTCACTATACAACGTTATAGCATTAGTTCATGTGAGTCTGAAAAAAAAAAAAGTTTTTATTCATTTATTTATTTATTCATTATTTTTTTTTCAAAAGTAACAATGTAAATGAATGAATGAATAAATTCTCAGGCTCACTGTTATTAGCTCCATGCTATTATTCGCGTGACTGGGCAGAGTGATGGCATAAGAGTGAAGCTTCAATAATTCGCATCACCCAAGTTTAGAGCGAGGTATAACTACACTAAAAGTGAAGCGACCAACTTTACACATTTTAGTAGCATGACAACAGCTCAGCAATAGTGTAGTCTTTTGAATATTGAGCTACTTGTTCCAAAAAATAAGTGTTAAAAGGACATTCAAAGGTGATTCACAATTTTGAATTGGTTAAAAAAATTAATATTCACTATTTTGAATTAATCAATCAATCAATCAATTCAATAAAAAATTATGTGATTGTATTTTGTTGGATTGAAATATATAGAGGGCAAAATATATTTTTTAACTGTTTTGAACACATTATTAAACGATTATGTGCGCTGACTCCCTTGGCAGTGTACTTACTGCTGAACAAGGCATAAGATTTAGACACTCTTAGCAATATCTGTCACGACTACGCTACTGTGAGGAACGAGGAGACGCAGGAGAATTCACAGTAAACACAGTCTTTAATCCTTCCAACACGGGGTTCACAGAGCAGACAGGAACACACTTAGCACAAGACTTTCACATTCAGTGTTTTTTTTTTTTTTTTTGCCACCTGTATGCATTTTGCATCAAAAAGCAAGTAAACTGCACTAAGTTGCATTCCAGTAGAACAGAGAATTTGCTGGGTTACTTGTGATTGAGTCTCAAGGTTGGTTTTGCAGGAGACAGATGCTTCTTGACAGCTTGATGTCCCATACTCAGCCAACATATTTCCCAGAATAATGGAGTTGAGAAGAGAGGTTGAATCTAGAGGTGGAAGATGCATGGTGGACAGAGAGTGAAGAATAGGCCACAGTGTAAAAGATCTTTTATCAAGCACCACCTCATCTATGGTCTAAACGGGGCGGCATGAGAGAATAATGAATTAATTAAAAAAGAGAATAGATAGGGTTTGGAAAAGCGCACCTTGCTCTCCTTGTCCAGGGAAAAAAAGGCAATCACTGTGCAGTGAGGTGTGAGTTCCATCCATTATATGGCGACTGACAAGTTAGCAGCAGTCAGAGAAAGAACTGCACTTAATAAATCAAATCTGACACCTCCTCCCCAGCACACTTATCAACTAGCGTTACTGCTTCTTCTTCCTCCTCCTCTTCTTCATGTCTGACATACCTCCGTCCTCCCAACCAAGAGGCTTCAGGATGCGTTCATGCCTCAACCCTTCGCTCTACACACACCACAAATGTTTTAACAAGCCCTCGGTGACAAAAAGCCCTCTGTGAATGTGCAGTTGTTCATGGATTTTGCTGTTCAGAAATAGCACTAATGCCATTAATCAGAATGTCTATGGGCCAGTTACTTGCATTCTGCAGCTTAATGTATAAAGATGTCCTCGATACCTCCATTTTAATTAAAAGACAGTTTGCACATCTGACGATGAAGCGTTTTTTTTATCAAGTACAAGGAGAAAAAAATGTTCCATCGTGCACAATTAGCACCTATTAGAGAGGCATAAATACACACAAGTAATGCATAAACATAACTGTGGATAATTTAGAGTGCTTTTTCACATACTTAGCACAATAAATAAAGCACATCGTAAAACCGTGTCTCACCGTTTTAATCAATTACTTGTATTATTTTCCCCCTCCTTTTTTTTCGCAGGTAGGCTGTGTTTGGTTAAACCTCAGGTAACAAGTAAAATACAACGAGCAATTCCCAGATACAGATGTTCGTTTGACTTGATGGTCAAATAAGCTGTAATTCGCTAATATTGCTAACATTATGCTTAACTGTAGGAAAAGCATACTCTTAGTTCAAAAGTTTGCACTTCTGTTAACAACTGATAACAACTTGAGCCAATTAAAATTCAATTGATTTACTAACTGATTAACAAATTACATGTAAGCAACATGAGAAATACACTATGCATGTGTAAATGTGTGAGATAGTGTGCAAAAGTTGTAAAGTTGCACACAAACCTCAAAGAAATTGAAACCTTTATAACAGCTACAATCAACAAACATTAAAAAGTTGAGCTCTTAACATCACTAAATAGTGGCGATTACAACAACAGTATAAATAACTTAGCAAACTGCAAATCAAAAGTCTTACAGACCTTATGTAGCTTGACCCTTTTTAACCTCTCTGTCTTCGGTTTGTATTTCCACAGCGAGAAGGTAAGGTTGCACAAATGTATGAATGAACCGCTCGTTTTAAAATCTTCCCAGTCTACTAACATTTGTTATGACATCCGTTTCGAATATTACAATGCACACAATAACTTTCTCTACAATAAGTAAATCTTCACTTCACTGGCTAATTACTCTTCAACAGTGATGCTATAGACAGCAAAAAATGAAGTTCAAAGACAAAATAAGGTCTATAACAGCAACCGCATATTTTATTCATGCTGCAGTGCATGCTGGGAGATCAGCATATGTCAGATCAACAAGTCAGCATATGAAATTGTTTGATTGGAAAGCTCACATACTGTATCACTAGTTGGAGCTATTATTGGTTGAATGCATTTTTACGTAGAATCAAACTAATTTGCATTTCTTCTGTGACTCAAAAGGCCCTGTATGCTGGATAAAATGTAATTCGTTTTTGTACAGTGTTTGAGTGTGTGTGTGTGTGTGTGAGGGACAATTCTGCTGGCTTACCGCAAAACAAATCTGCCTTGAAATGTGATCAGAAACCTAATCAGCTTCTTCGTTTGATGTCCTGATTAAAAATGGATATCAAGGCGATGGTCAAAATAAGCGGAGGGATCTTTGAACTTCTAAAGGTTGAGGAATGGCCAATTTTCCCATCTTCCATCACAAGCAACTCACAACCTGGAGACCCTGTGAAACTGATTCGATCCTGTGCACCCTATTTCTAGAGAATGATAGAGGGCGACTTTCAAAGGACATGCACACAGACATACATACAGTATACACGTACACACACACACCGCAATGCACAAAATCCTGTTTTTCAGCCTCACGGCTCCAAATTCACATGAGATGTTCTCCCTCTAATCATAATGTATCCCCTATGGCATTCACACTCTGAGCCATCTTACATTTCATCTGCCAAAGTTATTTCAAGAAGTACGTGACAGAGAAAACTCCCTGCATATCTCATGCCACTGTGCATTACCTCCCACTGCACCATTGACACATTTTATGATGTCACCTTTTGTAACGCAATCAAATATATAAACACATATTAATAAATACACCTGCTACTGCTGTACTTTCCAGAGCTTCACATAATTTCGACCTTTCCTCAGTAGGTTTGTTTGTTTTTTTTGAGGTAATTGGGTTGCGTGTCCCAGGGCCTGAGAGTGGGTAGGGTTATGGGAAGCTGGATACAGCATGGTAATGGTGTAGTGCCAGCAGGTAGGCCTCTCCCAGAGCTGGCTTGATGAGGTCCCATGAGCGCTCTGCATCTGTTTGCCCTGATAAGCCGACCCGAGGCTCAGGCTAGGGAGGGAAGCATTCCCTCGTTCTACAAGTCCCCCCCCTTGAGTCGTTGAGGAATGGAGAAAAAAAAAGTTCTCCCGGACTAATACATGGAAGTCTAGCAGTGGCCTAGCCACACTGTACCAACCAGGAGAAGTCTGGTTAAGGCTAGGGGAAAGAAATGAGTACGGACTCTTTAATCCCGCTCTCTCTTTCCTCTTCACAGAGTTTCAGCGATTTCCTTCCTCTGTGTGGAGAGCTGCATGCTTAGGCCCGGCTCAGGCGAAGGCCATGAAAATCGAAATCCGGGAAGAAAAAAAAAAACTGCGCAAGCACGAACCGATATGAATACAAGTTTAAATCCCCTTACAAAGCAAGAAAGTTACAAGGCGTAGGATCTGTGTGCCTACATCTCAAAGAAATCTTTCATGTCTCAGTGTTTTTTGTGTACCATATGTTAAATGAATGACGAGAAGGCATGGGACCCATCTCTTTGATGTAAGCGGACAATATACATGTCACGATGCCCCCCTTTTTCTTTTGACTTATTTAACCAAGTCTCTCCTGTGGTATCTCAATCTATGAATATATATAAGAACACAGGAGTTCAGAGCAGTTCACAGTCCCCTTGTGGGCTTTTGTGCATGTGTATGCATGCAAATGTGTGTTATGGAGTGCATTAATGCGTTGAATATAGAAAGACACCCTTTGGAGATATGTATAGTGGGAATGGACTTTGTGATCTGCCCCTCCATTACTAACTTCTAAATACAGTAAATATGTGGACACTCGTATGCATATGTGCTTGTTGAACATTTAAGGGCAGTTTTACTAACAGCTTGCGTCACCGCAAACCCAATTTTGGTGTTAAAAAAAACTACTGTCAGGATTTTCTAAAGACGCGCAGTCTAAAAAAACCAAAATGCTGAAAAGGTGTGGACAGTTATTTTTGTGTCTGACCCAATTGCATATGTAATTGTAGGAGTGTCCTTTTCAGATGCAAAATTTATGGGAGATGATTTAAATGAATCACAACATGATTTACAAAGGTTTGTGCTAGTCAGTTTACTGGTATTTTCGCCATTATTTAACGGCCAAAAAAATGTCTTAAGTCTAATGCTAATGCTAATTTGCGCTGCTCTTGGTAGATTACCTTGCTCATTATGGAAATAATCTGGCTGTGTCTGTGTTCTTTAATGTACACATTGTCTGTAGATTAGCCGCAGAACTTTTCACTCCTATCAGCACTTTTATGGGATTGCGCTCACACTCTAATTTGCCCTGTTTAATAAATCTGGCCATTAATTTCAAACCCATCAGCATGAGTACCTCACTTTGCTTCCTAGCAGGTTATTTTCTTCTTGGGAAGGTTTTCTACTAAATATTGGAACCTGGATGCAAGGTTTTGTTAGGTGCTGATGTGTAGGTTCTGGCTCACAGGTCTAGGTTTTGACGTAGACCTGTCAGCCAGAACCTACACATCAGATCCCCCTCTCAAAACTGTTTAGATCAAGTAATTATTTAGAATGTCCTTGCATGGAGTAATATTAACATTTCTCAGTTATTGGACTAGCCAAGTCTGTTATTTAGACGAGGGTGTGCACATACTTATGATCTCTTTTACAGTGCACGCACGCTCGCTCACTTACTGCCAATATCTCCAAGCAAGTAA
The DNA here is from genome assembly GCF_001515605.1 of Sinocyclocheilus anshuiensis. NCBI lineage: Eukaryota > Metazoa > Chordata > Actinopteri > Cypriniformes > Cyprinidae > Sinocyclocheilus > Sinocyclocheilus anshuiensis. The sequence goes on along the minus strand of NW_015549556.1, from coordinate 1,692,309 downwards.
AGCTGAGAGATTAGTGCAATATGTGCAAAATTTAATATCTTCAACATTCACATCCAGACATACAGCTCCTTCAGTGTTAGTCTTGTTTTTCCTCTCTCTTGCCGTCTTTCTCTCCTCTGAGGCACCATCTCTTTTTTAGCCTCAGGGTTAACACGATGCTGATTATATTCTTCTTGTAATATTCTTCTGGACATCGTAAGGGTTATGATCAATTGACATTAAAGAGAAGAGTTACACTATGGGCCCTTTAGCATCATGCTAATGGGAAACTCTGTGGAGGCAGCACTAATGATGGCTATGGTCTGACGTGAGGTCTTCCTCAAATTAACCTCACGCGCACCCGCAAGGATGTATACCAGACTCCGAAGCTTGCCTGAAGGATCAGACAAAAGCCCACACACTTGAAACGTGTCCATATACTTTAAAACACTAGCTTATTTGGTTGATACTGGTATGTGCTGCTTTGGTGTGGGTCTAGCTGTAAAGCTAGTATAGTAAAAGCTAAGCATAGACTTCAGAGCATAGATGTCTAAACTCGGGCCCGTGGTGACCTTTAATTTGGCATGCCATGCCATACGTTATATGAGAAGAGGGGAAAATGCCATTGATGCTAGTCCTGTCATGATAATTACTATATTGACTTATTGTACAAAATATGGAAATAACCGCAATAAGTTTTGGTGACGCAATATTATATGCTTGTCAGTCATTTCTGACAGACTTTTAGCTTCTGCAAATTAATTCAGTTATCACTCTCACAACATTGTAGTTTGCACATGGCCTTAGTAGAACAAATGCTAGTTTTTTATGGATATTGTGTTGGTGCTTTATTACACTTGGATTAACTTTGCTCATAAACAGGCCATTGCAGACTATAAAGTAGGCCGGCTTGTCACTTTTAATTAGGCTCATTCTTTTAAAGTTATATAGAGGATTTTAAAGCCATAGCTTGTATCTTTGGCTGCAGTCATAACAGCACAATTAATTTGGTCATGCAGGAAGATAGGGTTGCGGGTGTGAAAAGAAATAAACCTTCATTATCAGACCAGATGCTACTTCCTTAATAATGAAGCTGCGTTTGAAACTATTCATTCCACATGCAGCGACAATTGAGAACGCAAGAGAGGGAATGACTTTCACCATAGAAGCAGACTTAATTTCACCTTTTGGACTTTGTCAGACTGTCTGCTTACACAAACTCAGTCTTATACTCTCTTTGGAAGTGCGAGTATGGATCTGTTCAGCACAATTGTGGTTAAAAGTGGTGGAAGAGAGACAGTCATTACACCCAAGGTCAACCATTACAAGAGCAGTACATCAGCCTTCTGTAATCGACAACAAATTAGCTTCTCAGTCTGAACGCAACAACAGCCGAAATACCAAAATCTTGTTTTCACTGAGTGGATTACTTCAGGTTGTTCGCTAATTGAATACATGAGCAAAGCTGCCCTTTAGCTGAACTCTCCGCATTATGAAAGTTATTAAAAAGTTATTTACAATATAATAGTGAGCAGTGAGTGCTGGCCTATTACACTGAAACATTTAAAAACATGAAAAAGATGATATCTGGCCCACATTTAATCATTGTTTTGATCATTTAAGGACAGTAAGCCATTGAACAACACTCTATGTTAAGGTTTTGGTGTAACATTTTCAAGAAAGTGAAAATACAATGCATGAAAGCCTTGAGCACTTTAAAAGCAAACAACACCACTTTTACTCTGTAAACCCGAGATGTTTTATTTATTTTCTTCACGATGGTTTCCATTCATGAGTATGCATGCTCGTATTTGGTACAATACCAATACCCTCATGCTTTTCTCTCCTTTCCTGACCCCTTCGTCACAGAAATGCCTAGACTTTGAGTGACAGCAGTAGTGGATCCTCTAACCTGCTTTAATCAACCTGTCAGACCGCATAACCCTAAAAACACAAACAGCCTGCCGCAGGTAAACTATCTGCATGCGCCTGTGAAGGTGGACTTGGTCTCCTTGAGAATCCAGGCAGATTCATCACTGTGATGGAGTGAGAGAGAGCACATACTTAAGAAAGGAGGAGGGGGGAGAGAGGGAGAGATGCTAACTATAGACACAAGGAGAAAAACAAGCCCCACTAACCTTTTGTCAGCTACTTTGAAACTGTAAAGCTACAAGCTGCTCATAATGTATAGTTAACTACAGTCAAGCTGCTCTATTTGGAAAACTAGTTAGCTCTATTAATCTTAAATCACTTCAATTCAACTACCTTGAAAAAAAAAAGTCAGCTTAACTGTAGTTCTATAATTTATGAGTGACTTGTAGGTATACAAGCTGTAGTTTCAAAATATATTTTAAAATATATAACAGAGATTATATCATTAAGTAAATTATAAATTATTTCTGCAATATTTAGTTTTTTTTTTTTTTTTATGAAACAAGACAAAAAGATGACTTGGTAAAATATAGTGATGCACATCATGTTTTGCTAATAATAAAAGGCATGCACAATGCTGCACAGAGACTTCAATTTGTGTAAATGACTTTAAGAGTGAGAGGAATTTTGTTGTAAAGTTGCGTACACATGCTACATTGGTACTTGATGAAAGTAGCTGAGCTGCCGTTGTAATTTTGAAAAATGTAGTTGAAAAAGGTATTAGCATTGCTACATTTATGTACTTACTCCCCAACACTGCAGTACTTTGTTCACCTTGCAAAACAGAGAAAAAAACGGTACTTGAGAGTGTTTGTGTGCAAAACCTTCGCTCTCAGAGACTCAGAGCAGAGTGAGAGAACAGAGTGTTTAAGGAGAGACCAATCAATAGTGTGGTGAAGAAGTGTGTGCACAGACGATAGAAACTGAAACTCTGTGCTCTGCTCAGTGTGTCTGTTATCAATGTATCGATGAGGTCTTTGGCTTCATCATCCAATAAGCAGAGTGTGCCATCAGCAAAATCAATAACGGACAAATGCTCTATCATGTATGTATCAGTTAACTGGCAAAACTATTGAAAATCTTGCTTACCAGGGACATGTGGAGACCAATAATGCAACAACTGGGTAATCAACCATCAGAGATCATTCTAATGATGATTAAACATTGATTACGCTTTGCCATGTATGCATGTGTTAATTAAGCCACGAGGGGCGAGTGGTAACCATTTCATAAAAGCAATAATATGACACTCAAGGCCCTGCTATATGTGAATTTAAGCACTATATTAAATATTAATTAAATATAAATTTTCTTTAATTGATATATGTTTATTCACTTATTAAATGGGTGCTGCACAATGTTGTTTAGCATCATAACCATTTTGTAAACTCATGTGAGTGCTAGATGTTCTATTCATTGTCTGTACCGGCTGCAGTGTGTGGCAACAGTAAAGAAAAAGTAGTCGAATGGAAAATGGATGAGAGACGTCTAGTTTTACGCTGTGTGTGTGCGTATTTGTCTGGCTGTGTGAAGCCGAGGATTCGTAATGTAGACGGCTGCTCTTTCGATTCTTGCCCTGTGATCCAGAAAAATAAGAATAGAAACTGAAGACGGTTTGGCTTTTACAGAGCCCTCTGCCAAAATATGCATCTGCATGAGTCACTCTCTGACAACACACACACATGCACCTCCCTCATGAAAGTGATTTGCAGCAATTAGGGTGAAATCTGTCCCTCAGTGCATTAGAATGGCTCAGGGTTGAAAGACAGTGTCTCGCTTAAAAAAGCTTTGGGCTCAGAGGAGAGCGCATTGTCTTTCATCTGAGGTTTTTCATCATTCTACGGACAACAACATGTAAAGAGTGATGCTATGTCTTTTCCTCATCCTTCGCTTGGTGCCTTCCACCATTTTAGCTCATCAAGAGGGACTTTTGCATTAAGTAAGTAATCATTTTGTCTCACATGCCTTTTATTAAACCTGAAATAGCATATTCTTAAATTGGTAGAATTAATTAGGCTTTTATTGTGTGCTTGCTTACAGTCTAGAAATGATGAGATGAGAGCTTACAGACTGAAAAGGAGAAAATAAAATATTCAAGCCAATAAAAAAACCAGCAGAGACGCTACCAGACATCTTCAAGCCGAATAAATCTATAATACCTGGAGAAATCTGTCTGTTAGCATTGCCATTCATCTCAAAGGCACTTTCTCAGCTGGTACGAGACTTCCTGAAAAGTATTTGGCTTGAAATGTGCTTTTTTTTTTTGGCTGTGACGTCAAAGGTAGCAGACAAGGAAAAACACTGTTACTCACTTCCACACACACAAAAAAAAAAGTCCACTGGCAAAACATCTACTACGTTATATTGACAGCTTTTATTATTTTTATTTTTTTTTGTAATTTGTAGCAAGACAGCATTGACTTATGTTATGTAAAAGAGCAGCTTGGACAATTTATTTTGTGCTCCTCAGAATAAAGAAAGTCTTATGGGGTTCTCCTCATACTTCCTGAATAACCGTCCTTCTTTTCCTTGGTGAGGGTACCCAAGTGTGAGATAATCATTAAGTGAAAACATTTACAGGACCTCTGGCTCACAAGCATTCACCTTTGGCTCTGATAATCTAGCAGGGAACTAATTGATTACCTGCTGCGGCTAAAAGTCCCAGAAAGGTCAGAATTCGGCACCTCCGAAAGGACACGCGGGGTGGACGCCTTGGAAAAGTCACCGGCCTACCTGAGAGAAAATGGGAGATAAAGAGTGGCCAGAGATCAAGCCCAGGGGAGGCCTGGCATGGGTAATTTTGGGGCAGACAGACAAAGGAGCAGTCTATATATAAGCACACAGGCACAACCTATTGGCAGACGGAGCCGGTCTATCTCTCTGCCAGCTCAGTAATCCAGGTCAGAGTCCAGCAGGAGAGGTGCTCAACAACACAGTCAGGTTTGGCTCAGGGAAACCTCATATCCCCTTGCCAAGTTGCTGAATCTATTTTTCAGGAATCTTTTGCTGTTTAGACTAGGAATGATTCTCTTATAAACAATTTTATGTGGATGATAACCTAATAAAAGATTGTAGATATAAGTGTTCCAAGTTTTTAATTGCCCTCAGGGGCCTTATCTTCACGCACAAATGTGCACCCGCACTCTTTGTATCCGATTCAAAATGGTAATTATCTCTCGACACCGCTGCTCCTCCTAGAGGTGCTTGTACTCACGGGACCTGCACAATTCAAAGGCTACAAATCAATTACTAGCTATTAACCCTCTGGGGTCCGAGGGTGTTTTGGGGCCTGGAAAAGTTTTGACATGTGCTTTTTTCAGTTGCTTACAAACATTTGAATGTCTAAAGTTTAATAACACTGTAATCAGCACAAACTGGGCTACAATAATATGTGAGCAGCATGTATGTACGTGATTGTGTTTTTGAGAAAACAACGTTTATGGGTGCTTAGTGAAAAACTACAATTTTAAAGTCACTGAAATAAGGCCATAAAACTCATACAGAACATTTGTTCACAAGACTTTTGAGAACTGATCTTGAAGTCTAGAGTTTTTGCTTAAAAATTATGTGAAAATCATCTTACTCACTCATTCACAGAAAACAATATATTGATTTAAATTTTCTAAGACACTTTTTGTGTAGAAAAGGTATATGCGAGTAGGCGTGAATGATCATGAATAATGCTGTGATTCACACCTGAGAAGACAAAGGCCTGCATAATGAGCTGCATAATGAGCCTTTCAGTCAGG
>NW_015549556.1:1669649-1686324 GCF_001515605.1 Sinocyclocheilus anshuiensis | reverse complement strand
TGATATTGTGAGTGTACACAAATAAAAGTAGACCCTTTACAGATTTAAATGCTGTATTACTCTTATATGTACGGTCAAGTATGAAGGAGCATTTTAGTTCTTTTCGCTGTCATCATTCAAATCTGCAAAAAGTTCCGCCGGCGGAACTGTCGACCCCAGGGGGTTAAACACCGCAAATGCATTTCTAAGGGATTCAGCCTCTTTTGGGGACAGTTCCTGCTGATTAATTACCTCTGGCTTGGTTTTAGCTTGTGCCAGCATGTATCCTATCTGTCTCGCTCTCCCGCTCTTTTTAAGCTCCACCTCGTTCTCTCTCCAGCTCTCTCTCTCTCTAATTAAATCAGCTTGAGCTTCATTTTGTCAATTACTAGCCCATCCAAACACCATCGTCATCTCCCACAGCACTCATCAACAAACAGCGGACAGTCTCTCTTCTTTTCTTCCCTCCCTCTGCTTTTACTGCCCGAAAAGCGAGGCTGAGAAGAAACCACACACACGGGGCACATCAACGGCTGCTTTTAGCTGACAAAAAGCAAAAGCAGGCTGACAGCTTGGCCTTGTGTTTTGAGTATTTAAAGAGATAAAACCATTCCTGTAGGCAGGGACAAAAGAACAAGACTAACGTGTGTCTGAAGGCCACAGGAAGATTTAATAATTGAACACTTGTTCTGAAAGAAAGGTGCTAAAATTGACTGGGTCTCAGAAAGTGTTTCCTCCGTAAGCGTAAGATGTGATGGCCCTTTTTGTGGCAAGAAAACACAGGCTACGTTCTGACAGACTCAGTGAGTAGATAGTGTTGACCACCGTTGATTTACACACGACTGACACCTTGAGCGACTGAACGGTTGCCTTTGTGGAGAGCAGTTCACCGTGAGCAATCCCTCAGGACAGCGTGCCGCCTGTCAGGCTGATGAAGAGGCTGGAGGTAAAGAATGGAATGCACCCAGAAAGGTGGATGGATGAAGAAAGAGATTTCGGAGGACCGTGGGGATACGAACGAGAAGGAAGAGCGCTGACTCTCAGCAGAAATGACAAACACACCGAAACACAAACAGTGCCGGTCAGTCACCTCTCCTCTGAGGTTTAATATTGTTCCATTTCACTGCATCGTACTCTTTGCCAATTTTTTTTATTTATTAATTTTTTTTTACTGTAAGCTGACTCCTGCTTTGCTTGCAACTTTTTCTTCTTTCTCTTTGTTAGCTTCATTCTCTCAGCAGGGCCGTAAGATACAGGTAGTCTTGCTGACGCCAGGATTTTTGCCACATCATTGATGCTAATGGAGAGCGATATGGAGCTGTTGTCTCGCATCTGCTCTTGCATACAGACGCACAAGCCACTAAAGCAAGATGCTGAGCTGAGTTTTTACATGGCCATTTGAGTCAGTCACCTTTTTGATAGATGCTAGGTCACTCGTTCTCTGCTAAACTCGTCAGGAAGTACAAACCCATAAAAAGGACACTTGGGAATGAGGATACTTTTGCAGTCGATAGTGGCATAGTACGTACACCCGAAAAATGAAAAATGTTACATACCCCATGTCCTTCCAAACCTGTATGACTTTCTTTCTTATTTGGAGTGCCAAAAAAAAAAAAATGGTGAGGTCCAAAAAAACATGGACTCAAAAATATTCTTCAAAATATCTTCTGTAACGTTCCTTAAAGTCAGTCAGGTTTGCAACAACTCATTCTTAAAATTAATCATTATTAGCTGAACTCCCTTTAAGAGGTATTGTGTGTGTGTGTGTGTGTGTGTGTGTGTGTGTGTGTTATAAAACTCCAATTTCTGAGTGATTTGTGTTTTTCATTAGATCATTTTTTTTTGTGTTTTATTCAAGGTATTCATTCATCAAGATGCGTCTCAGTTCAACAAGCTGACATTAAGAATGCTTCTGCTCTGAAAAGATGCAATGCAGATGATTCTCATAGTGTCCAACTTCACTGACTTATTCAGCCCATTATCACCAATGGTAAATGATATCAGTGCCAGGAATAGAAATTTAATTTTAGCTGTACGGGCTTCAGTGATTCCTTTAAACTCCGTTCTATGCGCATTGAGATTACCTTTATGAAGCCTCTGAGAATCCATTTACCCAAGGTCCCAGCACATTGGTTCATTCTCACTATCTCGGTGGTATTTCCTGGTTTTGAATACGCTTTTATTTCCTTCTCCTCTGCGCATCGCTTCGTTTTATATCTCCGGCTCAGTGCGCTTTCAAAACCACTCTTTCTCTTTGAAAAGCAAAACAGTGGGCTGGGTTTACGGTCTCCACTGAAATAGAACCACGCTAACCCGCGTTCAGCAAGCCAGGGAAAGGGTGCTCAGTTTATTACAGTTATCAGTCAAACCAAGGCAGCATTACAGTCCTTTAAATAATGTACAAAATCAGCTGCTATTGTACAAACGGCATCACACTTGCAGGGGGCAGATATGCTTAACCGCATAAATCCATATGGAAGGAAAAAGTGCAAATGCTGCCTCTTGGCTAAGAGAACGAGAAACGTGGGGCTGCAATAAAACGGCAACAAACAAAAAAAGTTCACGCATGCATAGAAATCCACCCCAAACACAGACACACACTCATATTCTTACCACTTTGAGACAGCAGCATGATGGTGTGTAATTATTTTTTCAATGGTGGACCATGTGTTTATCGGAATGTTAATGTTCGCATAATAACAGGCTCTGCCGCACAGCTGAGAATGTCAAGCCTGTCCGGCTGTCAATCACTGCTCAAAATAGCAGGGCAAATAAGCATGCGCTGCTGTCACGGCAACTGACAGACAGAATCCGCAGCAGCCTTTAAGCTGAAAAATATCAGGGCCATGCACGGGAGGAATTATTCTATCAAGGAAAAAAAAAAAAAAGCAGAAAGAATGTGGCCATTCCTAGTGAGAGAATGAGAGACCACAGGGCCTTCCGATACAACTCACAAGTTAGACTAGATGGTGAAAGGCTGTGAAAGTGAGAAAGAAAAGAGAGTGATAAAAAAGAGAGTAAGACTGTAAGATAGCTCACAATGAAGTTTTACATAACACACTTCTGATTGGTCTTCCCTTTGCCATAAATAACAAGTGAAAGTTGCCTGGGAGGAAACAGTTTCTAGCGTATCATCTGAATGTTCTCTGAATGTCTCACTGAAGCTGGCGTGGAGTTGGAAGAGCGGTCAAGCAGATTGCTAGTCATGGTGTGGGAAGGGAGAGTGTGTTATATTTATGTGGAGCTGGTTTCCTGCTTTCTTTGCATGCAATTGACAGATATTAGGGCTTAAACCAGCCTACAGAGGTTTGCTTGTCATAGATGGTTTAAGCTAGTCAGCCAACTGGTCTCACAACCTGACCAGTTGACAAGCCAAACTCCACAGCTCCACCAAACACAACAGTGGAGCTTTAAAACTTCAGTTTGTCTGTCTAACTACATATTAACAGCATAACATTATATCCAGACCGGATGTGACACGATTAAACAACATCTCCTCTATGTTTTTGATTTTATCAATCAATCCGATGATGATCAATGGAACATTTTGTTAATAACTTGGAATCTATTTCTGTTGTAGCCCCATCCATTGTGGAATTACTGTTCTACAACAAGGGTGTTGAGACCTGTTCCTAGAGGGCCATTGTCCTGCAGAGTTTACCTTAAACCCTAAATAAACACAATGGAGCCAGTTAAGGTCACTAGAAACACAGACTCACTAGAAACTTCCAGGCAAGTGTATTAGAGTTGATTGGAGCTAAACTCTGCAGAACATTGTCCCTTCAGGAGCAAGATTGGACACCCCTTGTCTAAAATGACCTCATAGCTGTACATTTAACTATGTTCTGATTGTGTAGCTGTGTCGTTCTGCACAGTTATTTTTTTTTTTCGTTAATTGTGGAGAGACTGTTTGCTTAACGTTTAAAATACTTCCATCTTGCACGGTTAGGACATGGTGTAACAGAAGAGAAACAATGCAACTGAAGCAACTGGGGTTACATGCCTTCAAGAGCACAAATATGACAGCTTAACTGTCTCCTCTTGTGCCTGTATCAAAGTGTAGCAGCTCTTTCATTTAGCCAATCTACAGTATTTTACTAAACTTGATTTTCATTGTTTTTTTTTTTATACAGCATAGTCATAGAACAACACCATATGACATTACTAGGCCAATACCTTTCAGGCAATATGGTGTGACGATTCTTGGCCAAGTGCACAGTGGTGACCGTTTGAGGCTTGCTCTTTTCAGAAACTATATAGTTACTTCCTGAGATCTTTACTCACTAAGTTATACCACCGTGTCTTGGCATCATCAAGAGTTGAAAGACATGCAAGATTTAACAAAGAAATTTGAAGGTATAATTCTGCTTGCCAGCACCTCACAGTATGTGATCTTCACTAAACCTCACACCCCATAGCGACACCCCCGTCCCACACACTGTCTGCCACCTTTTGTCTGTAATCAGATGTAACCCCTCAGTTGTTAACTGCTTTTCTTTAATAAAGTCCGTAAGCTGATTAACACCACCCCGAATGCTGGCTTTGCTTTGCTGGGCAGTTTTGGCTTTTTACCTTCTATTATCTCTTCCAGGATCCGTCCTTCACTTTTTATCTCCCAAGATTCCTGGCTGGATCTGGTTCAAGGGGATTGAGAAAACACACAGACACACACACACACACACACACACACACACACACTTCATTATGACAGACATATGCATATGCTGAAACACAAACACACACACACACACACACACACACACACACACACAGCTGCACTATTTACATGCTATACATTAGAGCACTTCTTTTCCAGAGAGGGATGAAATTCCTTTTTCAAGAGGCTTGTCCACACCAAACCTCCCTGAAATCCATTCCATTCTCTCTCCTTTCTTTATTAGTTACAGCTTTTTTCTTCCTCCCTCAGGGTCATTTCAAAGACTCCACTTATTGCAAAGTATATTGGCTTCGTGCCACACAATGTTGTGTCTGAAGCCCTAGCAATTGCTTTGAAGTTGGAAATAGCTTGACATGTTAAGAGCATTCGCTACCCTGCTACATTAGAAATGGGAAAACTGGCAGATACAGGTTGAGGAATCACATGCACCACTTACACCCTGAACCAAGATGCGTCTTTAACACTTATTTGATTGTGACAGAGAAACTGAGACTTAGAGCTTGCATGCTTTTACCGCCTTCAGTAGATTACAGCGACGACTAAGATGGGTTTTTCATACGGCTTTTCCACACTTTGTTAACAATGATTAGGGGAACAGCATCCGGATTAAGTAACCTGCTAGAAGTGCATACTGGTATTTGTCTGAACTCTAACTAGAGGGAAAATGTATTGCTAAGAGGTTACTCTTTCATAGCACAGGAGACTAAATGGAATCATGATGCTCTGAAAATTCCTCAGAGAAATATAAATAGAAACACACATGTATAACGTCTTGAACACGCATACTGCTCAAAAATGTATTTCTCAACTGCACTGTAACGATGCATTCAGAAACTGCTAGAAGCAGCACCGTGGAATGGGGTAGAGTCTTAAAATACTTTTTTTTTTTTTTTAACTGGCTTTTGTTTGACATGACATCTTAAAAATGAGGTGCTTGTGATAAAAATCTAATCTTTGTGAGAAACAGTTTGTGAAATCTTTTCTGAAATTCTAGAGGAAATACGTGATTACTAGGGACGTTTTCAAAGACTTCATCAACAATGCTCTCCATTTATTCTGATTGCCATATGGACTCTAGGACAGGTCTATTCAGTTCTCTTCCTGGAGGGCCATGACCCACAGTTCTAACCCTAATCAAACAGACCCGCTTGTAATAATCAAGCAAGAAGACCTTGATTAGATGGTTCTGATGTGTTTAATTAGGGTACGAACTAAACTCTCTGGGTTGTGACCCTTTCCGGGATATAATTGAGCAGCTCTGCTCTAGGACAAAAGTGTCCAAGCCAATGGCAATTATTTCTTCAAGCGCAAAGGTGTCCAATCCTGCTCCTGGAGAACCACCTTCCTGCAGAATTTAGTTCAAGCCCTAATTAAACATACCTGAACATCTCCCGTTGGAGCAGATCAAAGTTGAACTCTACAGGATGGTGCTCCTCCAGGAGCAGGATGGGACTTCTTTGCTCTAGGAGAAACAATGGGAATTAAAGAGATCTCATTTGTGATTTATCTTTCCTATGACAATCCAGTCAGGAGCACTGGAGATTCTCCCATTGTCTTCTATCAATTTTATCTGAGCTCAAAATCACTTAGGGGCAGGGAGAGAACAGATACCCTTAATGTTGATTTAAAAAGCAGAGCAATTTCACCTCTGTCAGTTCTTGAGCTCGCAACATCTTTGGGGTCTCCGGTACGATCACAGTAAATCTTTAAACAGAGGTGTCACCTGCACGGATTTAAAGGAATTATGGGTTACCTGGGGCGCTGTGTTTGTGCCCTTAAACACTTACACGCACACAATGTTGAAGGAGGTTAACCAAGCACATAGGACTTGCAATAATCGATTCCTAATTTCATGCTGAGCACCTCAGTTTAATCTATGCAGGAAGGAGAGAGAGCGAGATATCTCTTTCGTCAGCTGTCTGGAAAATTGGGAAGGTGCAAAGAGCTGTATAAAAGGAACAGAAAAAAAAACTACGAATCTATACCTCCTAATTTTAAATATTGAGTAATGTATAGCTATGGCGCTAATGTATGATATTCTGTTTGAATGTTTAACAGGTGAAGCAGAACGATGTCCCATTAGGCAGCACAAGACTGTCCATTACAGTCCAATTACTGTTCACCTGCCAAAACCATCAGAATACCAAACTCAGGGCCAAGGCGGTGAGGCTGTTCATGTATTTTGTAGACTTCAGGTTCAACAAGGTTTCCTGTTTGACAGAGAGAGGTTAGACGGAGCAGATCTCATATGGAGGAAAAAAAAATGTGGTAATGGATCCATTTGTCCATTCTCTGGTACTATCTTTTATATACTCACTCACTTTTTTAGGAAATTATTATCTTTCTCTCTCTCTGAAGTTGTGTGAGTTAGAAGGAATCAAAGAGTTCACAGCATGCTGGACCACAGACTGACTTTATTACCTGCACAGAAACACGGCACGACTCCTCATGAAACAATTCATGTGCATGTACATGTGTCTAAATGTGTGAGTTTCAGTCAGCTTCCAATTGCCCTTTTCTACCAAAAGTGCTGCTGCTCTTGTGTCTTAACTCAGCTGGAGCTTGGATCGGCAAGTGCTCTCAGAAATGGACAGAGTTTTCTTGAGAGCCAAGCAATGATGTACAAGTAATTTACTTTGAGGGGACAAAGCCTGCTTTATTAGCCTTACAAAAACATGAATAATTTGAATTAGCATCTTTGTGCAATATTGGGCTACTTTTTATGTGACATCCGGAAGTTACAATGAATACAATTCATAGCAATCAATTCACACATACAATTGTTGGTTTACTTCTGGCATAATGCTTCCTGGTCCAAGACCAACACCAGGTTAGAAACCAGAATCCCTGACCAAAACTGACTTTTCTATGCTATGGATGCTCCAGATTGGGCTACAGCTCTCAGAGTCTGCAATCTGTTGTGGGAAAGGGGCTAGTGTGCACCTGAGTCATGATTTGTCTTCGCCAGTACGCATTTTAGGGTGACTTGAAAGCTACTTGTAAGAGCCGAGGCACTGACCCACATAAATAATGGCTTTGAAAGTATTTTGTGAGAGGGGAGTGTGTGTGCATGCTTTCTGAAGGTATGAGGTTGGAAAGAAACACATTAGAGTCTCCTCTAACATGACCTCCATTAGCTTCCTGTTTCAAACTAGCTCCCCCCCCCACCCCACAAACACACACACACACACACACACACACACACACACACACACACACACACACACACACACATATACATACGCCCTTCCTTTCATTTACCGATAGGCTGACTAATCGTGCGCCTCAATCCAGTGAAAACAATCGTTGTCTTAATTGAGAGCAGCAGATACACAGGAGAGCAGGGCAGAGTATCCCCTGAAAGCCAATCTGCTGGATGTCTTTGTTATTTACCAAGTCATTTCTCTCATCATTAGGAATTTGTAAACAGATATCAGGCAAATATAATCTCCTGTACTGTTCAATCTTCGCTGACGAGAAAACGCAGAAGCGACTAGTGAGGCACACACAACCTGGATCTTTTGATGCTAACAGAAGTAACTAGAAGTAGCAACACCGATACTACCTTTCAAAATAATTTAGCTTGTTTTCAGCAATACGTTTTTTTTTTTCTTCTTCCAAACCAAATAGCATGTAGCATTTTAATTATTTTATAAACTGTCACATCAATGTATTGCACCCATGGGTGTAGAGTGAGTTGAGAAAAGAATCATACAATATGTACAGTAGTGTTGTTAAGTTTAGTGAACTAGGTAATTTAGTTCATGTAGCGTTATCAATTTTAGTGAACTAGTTCATTTAATGTAAATTCATTAATTTAACTGATCAAAATAAATTGAAATAAAATCCACATCTCCATCTAAACTGAATTTTATAAAATTAAATATTTAGTTAAATGTAGCTGTTTATCACTATTTTTGAGAGAGTTACCGGAGATTTTGGCTTGTGACGTCGGAGCATGCTCTGTTATCTCCGCCTACTGGAAACTTTTTCAGGCTTCTGATTGGCCAACATGTCTTTACGGTTGAGATTATATCGCCACCTGTTGGCTTGGCATGCTCTTGACAGTGCTTCATAGCATGCGTTTGCGTTTTCATTTGGATGGAGATTTATTTTTTTTTTAAACGGAAGAAGGAAAAACTCTGTTTATAAAAATTCCCGTGTACGTGTGGACATGGCCTTAGTTTTATGTTTTTTTTTTTATTAACTTATTTTTAATAGTTAAATAAGTATTGATTTACCTATTAGATTTAATTATATGAATTTGGTTATTATTTTACTGTATAATTAATTAAGAAGTTTTATCATTTAGATACATCATTAAATAAAATCTTTTAACTATACACCATGGCCAAGTATGTAATTTCTGTGCCACTAGCAAGACCAAACAGAATTCCCCCCAAAAATGATGGCTGTTTTCACAAATGTTTCAAACAGTTGTCCCTGTCTTTCATTGTTTGGACAAACAAATAATCCAAATTCACAGCATTAGCTGAGCCAATGACGTCTTGTCCCATTGAAACTAACATACTGCAATTCCTTTTTGTGGCACTAGTGGTGCAGAAATTACGCACTTCTCCTTTAAACAGCTTCCTTTTTAATCCGCATGTTGGGTCATTTTGGCCCAGACAGGATTTTCTTTTCCCCAAAAATGCTAGTTAGTTATCGCTTTTGACTTACTGACTTTAATTACACAGTGTATTTGTTTTTGGAACCTATTCATCATAGGCCTCATTAATCTCTTTTTGAGTGAATATTGCCTAATTTGTCTAAGTTGTCCATTTTCAGTACAGCACAAAGCTTAAGTAGCTACTTGTCATTTGTATTTGTAGTGTAGCTTCATTTTTAAATGGGTAACTTGACTCGTTTTGAACTACTTTAGTATTTGTGTGTAGCCTGCCAAACTACAGTTTCAAAAAAGTAGCTTCCTGAAGACTTCCTGTCAGACCACTCGACTACTCCAATAAAGATGTGGACAGGCACTGTATGAGATGTCTTTACCAACTGTACTGGCTTTCTATGTACATGTGCTGTGGTTGTTACAACAGCCTGAATCGCAGAGATATGCAGAGCACATTTCCAGTTTTGGTCGTGATGAGCACCTTAAAACACAATTCCCTGAGAGGCTGATGAGCAGGCTATCAAGCCTGTTGACCTTCTTTAATTGAATGATAATTAACTGTAATGAGTAATCAAAGGGTCCACCCACTCACTAATGAGGCACATGCAATGTGCAAGGAGGCTAGATTATACATCTCGCCAACGCACACCTCTCTGATGAGGCTGACACTGCCTCTAATGGTGGTCCCAGCCCCCCAGAAAGAGACAAAGCAGAGAGCAAGGTAGTAATTAGCAAAGCCTAATGATTTCTGAAATGACAAGCCAGGACAATAACAAAGTGTCTAGAGAAGATGAAACAACAATGCATTTCTTACGGATAGTTCACCAAAAAAAAAAAAAACATGAAAAAGAGTTTCATGTATTCACCCTTAATCCCATAGACGACATAAGGAGATGTCAAGCAGAAGGGAACAATTCATTTTCATTCTGTTCTTCACACAAAGCTATCAAACTGATTAAGAAGATTTGGAAAAACAGTGCACACATTAGTACATTTGTGCTATTTTTTTGTTATTTTTGGAGTTTGAAAGCCACTGGTAGCCATTCACTTTTTATTTCATAGCATACAAGCAGTTGGTCCGCCCTTCTCCACAGGGCAGCTCTGTGGATGTATGTGGACACATGCAGTTAAGCTTCTGCTGGTCAGGCTCCCTGAAGGGAGGAGGACAAAAGGCCTGTAGCACAATAAGCTGTGGTGTAACAGAGGGAACCTTTGGGATATACCCCGTACGAGGGTAGAGAAACACTTTGGCCATGCTGGGCGCAAAGTCCAGATAAGAAGGGGCCACTGAGAGGGCCTGAAGATCCCCAACTCTTTTTAGAGAAGTAATAGCCAGAAGAAGGGCAGTCTTAATTGTCAGATAGCAATCAGAAATTTCTTCAATAGGCTCGAATGGAGACTTACAAAGAGCTTCTAGCACCACAGCCAGGTCCCACGTGGGGACGCGAGGCTTTGGCCAGACCGGGCGCAAAGTCAAGATAAGACAGGGCCACTGAAAGGGCCTGCAGATCCCCAACTCTCTTGAGGGAAGATATCGCCAGAAGGAAGGTAGTTTTTATAGTAAGGAGGCGATCAGATGTCTCCTCAATAGGCTCGAAGGGAGGCCTACAGAGAGCCTCTAGCACCACCGCCAGGTCCCACGTGGGGACACGAGATCGTACCGGAGGCCTCAGCCTCAGCACACCGCGGAGGAAACGTGTAACTAGGGGGTGTCTGCCCACTGACTGGCCACCGAGAGGGGCGTGGTAGGCTACAATGGCCGCTATGTAGACCTTCAGGGTCTACCCTGCAGAGAGACGGGCCTGCGGGAACTCCAGTACTGGACCAACCGGGCAGTTAACTGGGTCCCACTGGCGATCTCCGCACCAAGAAGTGAAAAGTTTCCACTTCAAGGCATACAGTTTCCTCGTAGAGGGAGCTCTGGATTGGAGGATGGTCTCAACAACCTCGGTTGAGAGACCGGAAGCTACGAGTTGTGCCCCCTCAGAGGCCACACCCGTAACTTCCACAGCTCCGGGCGGGGGTGGAGAATTTTACCCTTCGCCTGTGAGAGGAGATCCTCCTGACGGGAATCTCCCATGGAGAGCCGTCGAGAAGAGAAATCAGGTCCGAGAACCATACTCGGCCCGGCCAGAATGGGGCTACTAGCAGCCGACGGACCCTGTCCCGGCGCACTCTCTCCAGAACTCCTGGGAGCAGAGCGATCGGGGGAAAGGCATACAGATAAAGCCTCGGTCATGTCTGTACCATGGCATCCAGCCCCAGTGGAGCTGGATGAGTCAGAGAGAACCAGAGGGGACAGTGCGATGTCTCTTGAGTCATAAACAGGTCCACCTGAGTGTGGCCAAAAACTCTCTATATCTGCTTCACCACCTCGGGGTGAAGCCTTCATTCCCCGGGCCTCGGCCCCTGCCTCGACAGGATGTCTGCTCCCATATTCAGATGCCCAGGAATATGTACTGCTCTCAATGAAAGCTTGTATGCCAGCTTGTACAAGGGGCGCGAACGCAGACCTCCCTGGTGGTTGATATAAGAGACCACCGCTGTGTTGTCGGTGCGCACCAGCACATGGCGATCTCTTAGGTCCGGGAGGAAGTGCTTCAAAGCTCAAAATACGGCCAGCATCTCCAGGCAGTTGATGTGCCAGGTGAGATGGCGATCGCGCCACAGACCGCAGGCAGGGTGGCCACTCATGACTGCACCCCAGCCGGTGAGGGACACATCTGTCACTAGCGTTACCCTTTGGTCTTGAGCCACCACTGTAGGGGTCTCATGTACAGCAGGCCAAAAGGTATCACGTTGGACGCAGCTGCCATCAAACACAATAGTTTCTGAAACTGCTTGACAGTGAGTGACTGGCCTTCTCTGACTCCCGCGACTGCAGTGAGGATCGACTCGATCCGAGCAGGGGACAGTCGTCCCTGCATCGTGGTCGAATCCCACACCACGCCCAGATAAGTGGTCCTCTGTAATGGAGAAAGCACACTTTTCTTGGCGTTTAGTCTCAACACCAACTTTTTATATATGGGCGAGAATGACATCTGGATGTCGAACCACCGTCTGCTCTAATTGAGCCAAAATCAACCAATCATCGATATAATTTAGTATATGCTAGGCCGAAAGGAAGAACTCGATATTGGTAAGCTTCGCCCCTGAAAGCAAACCTCTGGAACTTCCTGTGAGTGGGAAGGATGGAGACATGGAAATAAGCATATTTTAGATCTATCGTGACAAACCAGTCTTCGGTCATGATCTGAGACACGACCTGCTTGACAGTGAGCATCTTGAACTTCAGTCGCATGACTGAGCGGTTTAACTGACGCAGATCTAAAATGGGACGCAACCCTCCATCCTTCTTTGGAACGATGAAGTACCGGCTGTAGAACCCGAACTCTCTGTCGTGAGGAGGGACCACCTCGATGGCCTCCTTCCTCGAGGGTGTTTACTTCCTGTTCTAATATCAGAGCCTGCTTGGGACCCACCAATGTGGGAAAGATCCCGTTGAATGGCGGCGGCAGAGCGCCGAACTGAATGCGATAGCCTTTTTCTACAGTCTGCAGGACCCAACGAGACACATTTGGCAGTAGTTTCCACGCTGCTAAATAGTCTACTAAGGGAACCAGTCTCTCGAGACTGGTCTCTGGTGTACTTGGAGCTGCTAGCTCCGTGCCCTGAGGCGGAGGAGCGGCAGGAGACGACCGAACTAACTGCTCTAGAGACCCCCGAAGGGGTGGCGAGCATCTCAGCTCCGCTACGTTTCCGGCCGGAAGACACTGAGATGTGTGCTCGCTGGAGACTGATGCGCCCTGGAACTCTGGCAGGGTTAGCAGACTGATATCCTGAGGGCTCTGAGGAGAAACGGACACCGTTTAATGCGGTGCACCCCGCTCTTCCCCAGTAGGGGCTGCCCTCAGCGGTCTTGGGACATGATTGTCAGGACCGCTTTGTCGAGGGCTTCCTCAACTGAAGGACGACCCTCAGATCGGGCCTTGCCTTGGAAACCCCCGACTTGGAGTGCCGCCGACCTTGGTCCCGTTGCGGGGGAGTGCGAGAGGCGACGCTCAACTTTTGTACCTCCCTGTATGAGGAGCTGGTACACGGCCAGGGCTGCTCCGACCCAGCAGCCCCCAGAGCTAGAGAACGATGAGGGAGAAACCACTGGAACGCCGCTGCCTGTTTACGAGCCTCCTGGTATCTGTCGACGACGGAATTGATGGTGTCGCCGGACAGAGCAGAAGGCGTAAGAGGGGCGTCCATGAGGAAGACCCTGTCTTTCTCCTTCATATCAGACAGGGTCAACCATAAATGTCTCTCCGCTGCCACCAGAGCTGCCATGGAGTGCCCAAGAGAGAGATATATCAGCAGTTCTCCTCAGTTCTGAAATATCATCTGCTTTTACTTCCTCGCCTTCTTCTAGCTCTTTTAGTAGATCGGCTTGGTATGCCTGCAACACAGCCATTGTGTGCAGACATGCACCAGCCTGACCTGCTGCCATGTACCCCTTGCCCACCAGCGCTGAAATGGTTCACAGTGGCTTGGAGGGCAAGACCGGAGCCTTTAAAGATGATGCCACGTCGGGAGACAGTTTGCGAGCGTCTGTTCTACCCGGGGAATCGATCTATAACCGCTTTGTTTTAGCCTCAGCCTTTTTTGCCATATTGAGCTTATATGTACTGATTGTGCAACTTGACAAACAACAATAAATAAGACTCAAAGAACATAAATGCGACTGACACAACACAGAGCGCTTCACGGAATGACAGAAAAGCTGACGCCGGTTCCACCTCACGTGCTTTTATAGCTTCCTGGTCGCTATGTCACTATGACGACTATGTCGCTATGACGTCTCGCCCTTCCATTGGACTGATTACACATGTGATTCAGAGCGTGGTCATGCTGGGGGCGTTCCCATAGCATTTCCGACGCAGCTCGAGTTCCTGAAAGGGAACTACAGTGCTCTTCAAATGCAGACATGCACCAGCCTGACCTGCTGCCATGTACCCCTTGCCCACCAGCGCTGAAATGGTTCACAGTGGCTTGGAGGGCAAGACCGGAGCCTTTAAAGATGATGCCACGTCGGGAGACAGTTTGCGAGCGTCTGTTCTACCCGGGGAATCGATCTATAACCGCTTTGTTTTAGCCTCAGCCTTTTTTGCCATATTGAGCTTATATGTACTGATTGTGCAACTTGACAAACAACAATAAATAAGACTCAAAGAACATAAATGCGACTGACACAACACAGAGCGCTTCACGGAATGACAGAAAAGCTGACGCCGGTTCCACCTCACGTGCTTTTATAGCTTCCTGGTCGCTATGTCACTATGACGACTATGTCGCTATGACGTCTCGCCCTTCCATTGGACTGATTACACATGTGATTCAGAGCGTGGTCATGCTGGGGGCGTTCCCATAGCATTTCCGACGCAGCTCGAGTTCCTGAAAGGGAACTACAGTGCTCTTCAAATCACACACATCCAACACAAAACACACAAACACACCAAATCTGCACTCAAATATTTGAAAATGACTCCTTTTCACATAATACTCAGATAAGTATGCTGTCTCTCTCCAGTATCTGTCAAGTGTTATTACTATCACTGCAATCCCATTTCCTACTGTGGATTCATTCGTTCTCCTCACTCAGCAATGACAGTCACTTAAACAGATGCCACTTCTTCCCTCCTTCATCACATAGACATATCTGTTGAGGGATGTGGCCTGCCCTGTCATCTCAGGACAGTACCTGGGGGGTATTTGCGGTGTAATCTCATCCGCAATGTTCCTTTGATGGTCTTTTCAGGGATCTAGCACAATATCAGAGTATTCATTTCCACATAATCTCTGATGTGGGATTACAGACAAGCCCCCAGAAAATGACGGACGATTATTTTTCCAAGATTGTTTAAAATCCCATCTTTTTCAAAAGCAAAACAAGCTTTGTGATCTGCATCTGTATTAAATATCTCAAGATTTTTGGATCAAAGTAGGGAAACTGTCCAACAAAAGTGGATTAAAGATGGAAAGCAAGTTTTAGCTATTGCAGTTTATGAGATGATTTGCACAAGAGCATTCCGGGTCCTACTGAAGCAAGCCATCACTTTTCGTGTCCATTAAGCCACCCTAAAGAAAGAGCCGTAAACCCTCCCTCTCTCGCTTGTATACGTTTATTGGCAGAATTAGAGTTTGCCATCGTCAGCTCGCTTCTAAAGTGCTGCTTCAGTCATATTTCCTTTGATACGCATACGAAGGAAGGTCTGCTATATAAATTTGGTCGAAAATCTCCCTACTCAAGGATTCATGCATCTTTACCCTTCCTTCAAGACTCTTCTCTTACAATGTTGTCTGCTCTGAAGATGCATGTCTGCTATCTCATTAGTGAACGACTGAAAGCCGCCAGTTCCAGCCCTGCGCTCCATTCACGCTCAAAGCCTCTCATTCTCTCCAGCAGGGCTTACTAAAAAGCATTATAGCCTCTGCATTACCCAGAGGCAGTTGCAAATAAAATAATGCATTTATCAGAGGGACGTTAGCACTTACAATCATCCTCTCTTCCCATTTGTGGAGCCCAAGCTGCTTATCATTAAACATTTAAGAAAAAAGCCACACATATTCATGCGGCTGGCTATAACTACATGAGTAAATCCAGGCCAAAAATGCAGGCTGGGGCTCTGCCATCTTTTACATAGAGCAGTTAAGTGGGTCTGATCCTTTCATCCAGCTCAGAGATTGGTTTTAAGAGGGGTGCAGCATCTGGTCAAATCCAGTGTTGGGGAGTAACTAGTTACATGTAACAGCGTTGCATAATTTAATTACAAAATAAATGTAACTGTAATCAGTTACAGTTACTCCATTCGATAATTAAGTCTCTAATAAATCATGAATCGGTTAGTCATGACTGGCAATGCTTCGGCTCGCGCGCTCTCCGCGCCTCCGCCAAATGGTTTGGATCAGAGAAATCAATGCGAGAGAGAGAATGGAGTAGACTGTGGAAGCACACATCTGGAGCAGAGAAGAAAAACTACTGTTCAGGGTTTCAAGTGCAGATTTTAAATAGGGTAACTTGTAATCTGTAACCTATTACATTTCCAAAGTAACCTTCCCAACACTGGTCAAATCAAACCCTGGACGGGAGATGACAAATAACAACTCGCTCTTGATGATCTGTTTTTCAGATTGGTGTCAAAGAGCCTCGCTGTTTATGGTCATTTGGACCTTTAGTTGAGTATCGCTGTGTCTGTTTAGTGTTTAATCTCGTATTATTATATTAAGGTCATTTTCGTTTAATTTGTTGTTTATCGGCCCTCAGTGTTTAATTGCACAGCTCCCATCTGGGAACTCAAGACGAACTGTGTATATATATATATATATATATATATATATATATATATGTGTGT
>NW_015549556.1:1668250-1669602 GCF_001515605.1 Sinocyclocheilus anshuiensis | reverse complement strand
TATTATTTTGTTTTTTATTATTTTTTTTTTTTTATTTATTATTTTTTTTAAATAAACCAGTTAGTGTATGAATCCTTAATTGGTCTGCCAAACATTCAAGGGGTTTTAAAGCAAAGCAAAGCAATCCCTATGGCCAGAGATGTGGGTCTATATTCAACTCTTGAAACTTCAACATTAAGTTATGCAAAGTGAGGAATTAAGTGCTCTGTCAACACATAAATTAATGTCCTTTGTCGAGCTTCGTCTAGGAGCATTAACACTTCCTACTTCTCTCTCCAAGACAAACGCCATAAGGATAACAAGGATAATCAGGACATCCGTAAACAAATACGGCTGTGTTCTCGCTCATTTTGTTAATCCCACTTAAGTTCAAACCTCTTGGGCTACTTCTGGTTTTTAAACCTTTTTAAAAACATAGGCTCCAGTCTCTTTTATATTTCTGTCATACATGAGGTGGATGAAAGAAATGGAGGCTTGATTGTTTCGCTCGCTGCTGCTTTGTCAGGCGAGGACGAGTTCTTTATAAGAGTTTTATAAGACATCATCTTCAACTTTGTTTTGCCCGAATGAGGAGGAGACATTGTGATTCTATTTTTTTCACAGTTTTGAAACCCCCTGAGAACAATTATCCACAATGCATAGATTTATTCTGCCCAACAGTCCATATTGAGAATAAATGATGAACAGCTTTCCTCTAGAACATTACGAGTCAAGGACAGGACCAAAAGTACTTTAGTGAGAAAAGCCTTTGCTCAGAAAAAAGCTTTTGCATTTGTCCCCGAGTCAACCTTCTTTCAACCAACTCAATTAATGAGCTTAAGAGTTCTTGATGAGCATTCTGCTGGGTATATATTAAACTATTATGTGTCTTCTGTTAAATCGACATCATGAATAATAGAAGCCATATGAATCCAAGATGACATTAAATAGGGCTGCACGATAAATCGCATGCGATATTTAATGCGCATCTTGTCAGTAAAGACGGTTCTGTAATCAGCGGTAAATCTCCATCACCTGCGGGCTTTCACATTGAGCAGCATTAACTACACAGAGCCGTTGTTCACTGACGAGTTGCACAAAACCACGTTCATATTCGCGAAAAAAAAAAAAATAATAAAAAAAAAAGGGCACTTCGGAGTGTAAGGACAAAAAAGGGCATGTGCTCTGCACAGGTTGAGCCCTACCTGTGCACGTGCCTGTACATATATATATATATATATATATATGAAAGCTATTAAGTTTGCATGTTTTTAAACATAAATCTGGGTCTAAGAGCTTAAATTGTACCGAACTGTTCTTTGCTAGATCAAATTAATTTCAGGGAAGAAAACTAATAGTTCTATTTTGCAACT
>NW_015549556.1:1644245-1668211 GCF_001515605.1 Sinocyclocheilus anshuiensis | reverse complement strand
GTTGAGCCCCACCTGTGCACGTGCGTGTATATATATATATATATATATATATATATATATATATATGAAAGCTATTAAGTTTGCATGTTTTTAAACATAAATCTGGGTCTAAGAGCTTAAATTGTACCGAACTGTTCTTTGCTAGATCAAATTAATTTCAGGGAAGAAAAATAATAGTTCTATTTTGCAACTAACTGTCAAAATGTATCCAGCTGCTTCAGTGAACCAATTCATCTATGTAAACAAAAGCAGTCAATGAAAAGGGCTTCTGGTGGAGAAAATGAAGGACTGGGCATACAAAGCATTGCCTGAGAGCCTCTCACACATGCAAAACTCCAGAGTCCTGGCCTAGAGCTGCCCGCCAGGCCATCAAACTGCCTCCAGGTCCCTGGAGAAACAACAAAGAGATTCAACTGTGAAGAGATTTGGCTTGAGAGTGATTTTAGCGAGAAGAAAGTCTCACTTAAAAATGGTGTTTTGGAAGGGGAGGGTCCGACACTATTAAGTTGACACCGAGTACGACAAAGTCTTGTATTGTGTGGCTGTAACATCAAAAAAGACAAACAGACAAGAAAGAAACAACAGTGATTCAGATGCTAAGGTACCAGAGGACCAGGCAAAGGTGAAGGCAACATTGTTTTGTTGTCCTTGAAATCATTCTCCAGGCTTCTGCCTCAAACATCTCTGCTGGTGCAGATCCAAAGAAAATTGCTTTTTCTCTTTCATTTTCTCAGGTTTTAGAGGTTTATTTTGTAAGCTGGGTGGAGGGGAGAAGGTTGGTCATTGACCTTACCCTCGATCACAACAGCCCACAGTAGGCTCTGGTTAATAATAAGATGTGGGTCTTGTTCACTGATTGGATTCATCAGCCTGGTGTCCTGAAGCATTTCTCTTATTCTGATCTCCCATCCCATCTGAAGCAACAGCACCAGCAAAAAGAATCCCTGAGAGAACCCCTCCGTGACTCTTGAATTAGATCTTACACGTTTCATTTGAAAGGAATGCCTTCCACATTCATTTAGGGAGTCTGACAGGGAATCCAACTAAACTGAATTATTTAGGTGCCATTTGAAGTCGAACTGAATTGAACTCCTCAGTTGCAAGTTGAAATGGATCTGTTGAATTGATCGGGATGAATTGATTGCTTAGTGTGTGACTCACTAAATCAAATGCTTGGTCATACTTTAACTATAAAAAAAAAAAAACTGCATGAGACCATCCCAGTGACACTGGTGGTATTTGCAGAGGATTTGTTGACTTATGAGGCAAAAACAAGGTCTCTCCTAAAAATAGCTGTACTTTTCTTAAGATTGCTGCAACTTGTGGCTTGTTTAAGTTTCTACACTTATTTATTTATTTGTTTGTTTGTTTGCTTGTTTGTTCATTTATTTATTTATTTGTTTGTTTGTTTAAAATAAATATTAATAATACTTTATATTATGAATAATACTATAAATTATAACTATTTATAAGTGTGCTTTATTATTTTATTTAATTTGTTATCATTATTAATTATATTATTTACAATGGGTTATTTTTTAGCTGTCATTAGGCCCAAAGAGACGATATTGTTAGATTTGAACCCATAAACTGTAAAATAATAAATATTAATGTTTTCATTGTTTTGAACGGATTAATTGAAACTCTGTAAAATGAATTCACTTTCTTCATAACAAACTATCTAAAATAGCACCAACGCATGATAGGTTAACCAGTAATTTATCAATTAAGGTGCACTGAAAAAGAAAAGAAAGAAAAAAAATCTGTTGTAAATAAAACAACACTGACAGTGACACTCAGTTTACAAACTGTTGGCAATGGTTATCATAATTCATCCTGTGTTTTTAGTTCAATATCCTATTTACAAAAGATTACAAATCATCAACTAACAACATACCTGAATGATGTTTGTAATCCCACATCCAATCTAATCATCATGGGATGACCTGCGTGTTGTCAGATGGCGTTCAGACTCACGCTGCATTGAGGGGTGTCGAAGGTAATGGGATAATGGTCTTTGAGGTTCTGGTGGGCTGGATGAGTGGGATTTGGGTTAAATGCTCAAATAGGTGGTGGAGGTGTTGTGGGGGTGCTCTTCAGTAATGGTTTCTGTATGGATTATGACGGCCTGCCACAGATTGTGGGGATTATAGGATTGACGGTTGTCTTGCGCATGGATGGCACGGGAGATTGAGAGCAGATGGCTGTGATTTGAGTGTGATTATCCCTCTGCATTGTCACTGATCTTTGTCATCCCGTTTCATTTCCCCAGGATGGCTTGTTCATCTCGGACACTGAATCAAACCCCAATCCCCCTGCAACCCAGCCAGCTAATGGGAACCATTGCGGATGGCCATCTCTTTTTGTCTCTTTCTGTCTGTCACACATTTTCTTCCCTCTCTAGCCTCCAATTTCCTCGCCTGTAATAGTTATGTCCCGTATTTTATTCTTCATTAGGCTTACGTTAAGTCCTTGTCATATTAAACAAAGGTCATGTCCTTTAATACGTGCCAGTCTAACTTCACTCAAATAATAGGAACAATCTGTGATAAATGCAGGACCCCTGGATGTTTTTCTGGGCTGGTCAAGAGTTAATGAATTGATCTGTCACACACAATATTGCACCCCAAAACAAGGTCACAGAATGCCTGCAAACTGATCCTAGAGCAGCAGCTATGGGCTGCTTCATCCCTGGGTTGAGTGAAGTACTTCCACCGTAAATCACCTAATACATATTTATTAACCTGTATGCACACATTTTCTCAGCCTACATGGCATGGCTGGTGAATATATTTGTTTGTTAGCAGAAAGACAGAATGATTTAGAAATTAAATTTCAGAGAGTTATGTATAGTGTTGCAGTTTGTTTACTGTGCATACAGGTAGAGTTGTGCACTTCTTTTGGGTGGCTGCAGGAACACAAAAGAGAAAAAGAAAAACTTATCATAGGTCTGTATATTAGGTCTGTGTTTTGTGTGTGTGTGTGTGTGTGTGTGTGTGTGTGTGTGTGTGTGTGTGTGTTTGTTTACACACACACACACACACATACGTTCTAATTAAAACTGTGTAAAACTGGTAAAAAGTTGTAGGATTTATTTTGAAACCGTTTAAAAAAAAAAAGACAAAGAAAAGAAAAATCACAAAATAATTGAAAAAAAAAAAACAGCAAGTATAAAGACTTTAATAGCATTTTCTTGTAAAATTAAAAAAATTACAAGTATGCATTAAAGGGGTCATATGATGCAATTTCAATTTTTCCTTTCTCTTCGGAGTGTTAGGAGCTCTTGGTGCATAAAGAAGATCTGTAAAGTTGCAAAGACTAAAGTCTCAAATCCAAAGAGATATTCTTTATAAAAGTTAAGAGTTAACCACACCTACCTAAAACGGCTCGTTCTAACATGCCCCCACATATCTACCTCACTATGTGGGAAGATTCATAAACACATTTCATTACACCAAATACACAAAATAATGTTATTTTTAGCAGCATCATATGACCCCTTTAAATTGACCAAAAGTAACATTAACAACATGGATAATGTTACAGAAGATTTCGGTTTCAAATAGATGCTGTTCATTTAACTTTTTATTAATCAGATAATCCTAGAAAATATGAAGCGGCACAACTGTTTTCAACATAATAATCAGAAATGTTGCTTGGGCAGCAAATCAGCATATTAGATTGATTTCTGACGGATCATGTGACCCTGAAGACTGGATTACTGATGCTGAAAATTCAGCTTTGCATCAAAGAAATGCATTACATTTTGAAATATATTCAAATAGAAAACGGTTATTTTAAATTGTAATGATATTTAAAAAATATTACAGATTTTACTATATTTTTGATCAAACAAATGCAGACCCGGTGAGCATAACAGACTTTTTTCAAAAACATGAAACAATATTAATTATTTCCAATTAGTGTACTTTAACATCCCAAAAAATATGCAAATTACCTTTTCGTTATCTAGAAATTACTTTACATTTTGAAACGCTGGCTATGTTAGGGTACACAGTGTGTATATCGACTCCTCCCACAGTTAAAACAAGGCTAATCTGCTCTCTGTCCTTGCTATATATGGCTTCTGTTAATCTCTTTTTAAAAGCTATGTGAGGTTAACTGGAAAGCTACAGGGTAGACACCTTGAAAATAAAGTGTTAAACCCGACAGAAATCCACATAATTTCTTTCTGCTTGTCGACTTACAGCAGATGGCTCATGGACAAGTACAGGTCAGCCGGTGCCATCAAGAGCATCTCAAAACTCATCAGTGAATGCTGTTTGCTTAATGATCACCAGAAATTATCCCTAATGATTGCTAGAAAGCAGTGTCGGAGGCTGCATTTAAACATTAACACCAAAATGTAACTGGAAATGTTAATCGCATCTTATAAACACATCGTATGAGCTGATGCTCAATGAAACCGTGCTTATTTAAACTGGTAATTAACAGACAATATGAGTGAGCTGATATTTTATTCCTGCTGAGAGGAAACATTGATTTTGTGTAGTGTGTGACGAATACCACATAAACTCATGCTGACATGTTGGACACATTGTTTACTGACACGCTATACAGTTCCTCAATCTGAAAACCATGACAGGTGGAAAGTAAATAGATTTTTCCAGTGTCTGACACAGAATGACAGACCACAAACAAGCTCTAACTTCGCTCCATACTCAGCCCCAGCTAGGATTCGCTCCTCTGATCTAGAGTTTCAAGCGCAGGACAGAGTTGCAGTGACACTTGTGTGATTGATGCGTGGACCATCGCCTTGACAGGCGGCTCAGTACAGGCCAGCGTTCACTAGTGTGTGCTTGTATGAGTTTGTCTGTGTGCTTGTGATAAAATGGGATTATAACGTGTCTCTGACATGCTTGAGGGATGTGGGCTCTTGTGATAAATCTATGGAGCTGAATGATTCGACATATCAGTAATAACTGGTCAGAAAGAGGATGTTGCGTTGTGATTAGAGGATAGAGAAACAGTGTGTTGCTAGAAATTTGTTTCTGTATTGTCTTTTTTTTTTTCTTGTGAAATTGTAATTGCACTGAATGTGCACCTGTAGTGTACTTCACATCTTAAAAATACTGCACATATTTATATACACAATCTATATAGACTTGCAGACATAACATAACTTAACGTAGCGTAGCGTAACGTAACATAACATATAACATAACATAACATAACATAACATAACATAACAACATATAACATAACATATAACATATAACAACATAATATTAGTGAAATAAAAAGTCAATTAAGTGCACTTAAAGAGAGACACTTTCATGACTGTTTCTTAATACATTTAAGTACACTTTCAAAAAGTGCATTTTTTGTAATAATAAAGTACATTTTATATCATTTTCATCATCTTTTGTTGTGCTTTGAAAAGTACACTTATTTTGATTTGTTGACTAACATGCTAAAACACACGTAAAGTACTTGGTTATAATTTAAACTGTAGTGTGTTCTTTGATATTTAAAATTAATATATTTTAAATGTACTAAATTGCAAATTTATCATTACAAATGGGTATTACAAATATGTTTAAATACATGACATGCCAGCTTCAGTATAAATTATATTAAAGCATATTTTAGTTTGCTATAAATTATTGTATAATTGGTAGTGCACTTTAAAAATATTTTAAATATAATTATGAAATTGCATATAAAGATGTACTTAAGTCCCACTTAAGTGCATTAAAAACAGTATTAAGTTAAACTAATTGCATTTCAATAAAAAAAAAAAAAAGTAAATTATAATACATTTTCAATAATTGTAAATAACAAGCAATTGACCCTTCACCCGGGAGTTTGATTGACAGGCAATCTGACCAGTCATAATACTGAATCAACCTTTTGTCCGACAAACAAACCAGACAGGACAGTAGGTTAACATCTGTGGACTTGAACTTGAAAAATGGCGTGTACTGACGTATTGCATAATGCAAGAGATGATCGGTTTATGTGCCACTTGAACTGAGGTACTACACTACAGCTATCTGTAACGACACATTAAAGAGCCACAAAACACTATTTATTGTTTGAATTTCTTGACAACATTTGAAAGCTGAGACTTTTTCATACTAGAAGTAGCCTGCTCTGTCTTGCTCTTCCTTTATGAAGGCTGCAATGTTTTTTCACTTCTTACACCTCATACCAAAGGAGACAAATCAAGACTGTTTATTCAGTGAATGCATTAAAGATACTCTGAATTCTTCTTGAAAAAGATGCACTTTCATCTATTTAAACAAATGCTGAAGTTTCCAGTCAGGCATCTGAGTAAACTGCCTGATAACTATCGAAGGCCAGTAATAAGCAAAGAGGGGTGTTAGTCATCAAACCTATGATGTGTAAAATTACTCGTTTTTTTTTTTTTTCTGAACAATATATATTGTTAACTTCACATTTTACAACATATAGTTAGCATATATTTAAAATACATACTGGCCAGAAAAAAAAGAAGAATATATATATATATTTTTTATTTTTTTTTCTTCCACAGAGGTGGTGTTTCCTCTGTATCTCATGTCCTCCGGTGACCCTGCTGTTGACTGCTGGCTCCCTCTTCAACACCAACAACACAAACAAACACATTTGGATGTCACTGACCTTGATTCAACTTCCCAGCGTCATCTCTGGTCACTGTGACATAGATATCCAGCCTCAAGGTATTTTCCCTGACCCTGGCTGTGGCACTGGGTTTGATGCTCACTGCTAGTTACAAGCCATTGGAAGCATTTTGTTCAAGGGTTATTAGGAAGTTGTCATAGAAGGCCTTTAGTAAGAATAAGACAGAAAGTGTTGACATCTGTCCCCCTAAAGACTATGCCTGCTCTGAAGAGCTTCAGGTGGCGTTTACCAATCATTTATTGGGTTCGTAGGTGCGTCGGCTGATTATGTGTGCATGCCAGATCAGATATAAAACATACACAGAAATTCCATATTGATTTTCGAGCTCCCACTCATTCTCTCTGCCAGCAGATTTGTCCAATGGGTCATTACTTATCGTGTCAAGTACACCAGGATGCCGAACCAGTGTAAAAACATGTGGGAAGCTTTGTTATTCTATATATTTGATCCAATAAAGAGACAAGAACTAAATGTGTCTCTACAGAGGAGAATAACTGATGAATGAGTTACGTATTTTTTTTGTTGTTTGTGTGTGCGTGTGCATCTCTTTTATTAAATATTCATCCATTACTGCCTTTTGTCTCAGACAAAGAATCCCGTATAAAGACAAAAGACATGTCTGTTCTGATCTAAATGTATCGTGGTAACGTCAAAAGCCGGAGGAAATATTCACTATCAAAGTCGCACGAGTTCAACTTAAAACAGCTCAATTTGAATGCTTGCTGTGTGTGTCTGCATCAAAGAATCTATCAAAGTGCTACTGTTCTTCAGAAAGGCTCAATGTTCTACAACAACAGTCCCTATGTAATCAGCGACATTACCTGAAGCGATCACAAAGCATTGCTGCTAGGCTTCGTGAGTCCAAGATTTGAAAGAGAAGTACTTTGATCTATGCTTGAGGCCATTAGCTCCCTCACAAGCCTTGTTTCCAGCTTAATAACATCACACTCAAGACTAGTAGACTAGAGTTGGGTTTGTCATACTAGGGTCCACTGAAAAAAAGGTGTATAACTAATTTTCACTCAATTAATACGTTTCACACACACAAAAACACAGTGATTTTAACATGAAAATACGCAATAGCTAGAATGAAATAGTATTTTCTTGAAAGACGTACTCCAATAAATGTTGTTTTATTCGTTATTTTATTTTATTTTAATGTTATGCATGGGGTTGCAAATCAAATACAAACTTATAAAACTGCTTTAGAAATGTTTGATAGAAAGTATAATTTGTTCATTCATTCAGTCATTCAGATTTATACATTTACCAAATAAAGGTTAAAAACGATAGATGTTATATGAATAATTTGTTTTCGCATTAAAAGCCAGTTACTTAATTTTGGAAACATGTCCTCTTTATAATATAGCATTTTATTTTTAATTTTTTTCTCACGTATCAACAGCTCAATATGCACGAAAATATAAAATCTGTCAAATGTGTATTTCAGATTTACAGAAATCTGAATTGTAAGTAATTTGCTTTGCTTCCCATTTATTTATAATTTATTTAATTAATTAAATTATTTATTTATTTATTTATGTATTTATTTATTTATTTGTTTGTTTGTTTGTTTGTTTGTTTGTTTGTTAATAGTTACCTTGTGAAATGTGCCAGGAATTAGCAATTACTTAACATAAACTTTACCAATCCTTCCATTTCTGGGAATTGGCAGACAGATGATTTTTTTTTTTCAGTCTTGTAATGTTTTCGGAAGTTTTGAAAGTGTCAGACGGCCGGCTGACAGCTGAAGGTGATAGTATGCGTTGGGCAAGACAGACCTGACAGACGCCCCAGCAAGACGTCCAAGGACAGAAAGAAGTCCATATCTGTGTACTGACTCTGTGGTGTTGGTTTCAATCTTTTATCTCTCTTTCCGTGGTTGTTTTTTCCATGTTTCGCCACATGCGTTCAGCGGTGTTGCACTGATTTGATTTCCCAGCTCTCCTTTTCTGCTCTGCGTGACTTAATCAGAATGACAGTGTCTCAGAGCCCCGGGAAAATCTCTCCCTCTCTTTTCTTCTCTCCCTCACTCCGCAAGTTTGCGCTGTCCGTGACAAACTCGCAGTGGCACCTTTCCTCGTGTTGTGTTTCCGCAGAGAACCTAGTCATACACACTTCAACATGGACACACACACACTCACAAACCCTGTTTCTGCTCCTTCTCATCAGTTCCTTCACTCTCTCTCACACCTCTCAATTTAACTTAGTATTTCTGAAAATATGAAAAGTATTTTGGTTCAGAGGCGATTCATTGGGAATATCTTCCACCATCAATACTAACATAAAGATCTTGGGGTTCTTTTGAGACTTAAAAAGTCTCTTTTCTCTGGAGAAGGGCAAACTGGTTGTTTTTCAGCTTGGAACCTGCTGTTACGCTGCCTCAGTTCTTCAAGTCATTTCAATTCAAAAAGAGCGTCGTGAGACAGAAAACTTACATAAACCCACATTCAGCGAGTCCTCCTTTTCCTTCTGTATCAAAGCACTCGCCCAAAGCTCAAATGCGTGTTTTCGCTGTTTACTGTGCACACTTCTTGCTTTCTTTCTACCAAGTGACGCTTTCTGCACTTTTCATGTCGAGGTCAAAGCACTCGTGACGCTCATGTCAAGCTCACAACCCACACAAGTCATGTGAAAGGCTCAACACAGCAGTCTACATCTAAGGTCACATGACTCATTATTATCTCCTTTTTTCTCTGTCTATAACACTGGTAACATCACTAATAAGATATTTTGTTTGTCCCAAACAAAAAGACAGTGAACTGAGACTTGCTGAGGTCTTCTGCATTTGTAGATGTTTCTCCTGAGGACAAAAAACTACCCGTTAATCTTACATGAATCACATAGTTTCAGAAGTCCACATCTCAAACTGTGCTCAGATTTGCCAAGATACGGTCTTCAGTCAAATGTCAGTGGTCTCAATATGAACTCAAATAATTTTCATCAAATTCTAGGTAAAACTATCTGTCAACACTGTAAAAAAACATGTTCACCTAAATTAACTTAACTTTAAAAGGTGATGCCTTAAATTTGTAGATATCTCAAATTGGCTTTACATTTCAACTTGAAATGCATTAAAGTGCCTTAAAAGTCAAATTACATTATATTAAACTGACTGTAAAATTCAAGGTAAATCTCTTATAACTTAAAAGAATGAAGTTGAAATTGGTGAAAAAATGACCCCATTCAAAAGTTTACATGCGCTTGATTCTTAATACTGTGTTGATACCTGGATGATCCACAGCAGGGTATTTTTTATGTATTTATTTTTTATTTGTTGTGATAGTTCTTCACGAGTCCCTTTATGTGTTCTGAACAGTTAACCTGCCCGCTGTTCTTCAGAAAAATCCTTCAGGTCTTACAAATTATTTGGTTTTCCAGCATTTTTGCATATTTGAACCCTTTTCTAACAATGACTGTGTGATTTTGAGATCCATCTTTTCACACTGAGGGACTCGCAACTATTACAAAGTGTTCAAATGCTCACTGATGCTTCAGAAGGACAAACATGCATTAAGAACCGGGGTGGGGGGGGGTAAACACTTGAACAGAATGAAGATGTGTACATTTTTCTTATTTTGCCTAAATTTAATGTAATTAAATGTTATCTATTTTATAATTGTTTTATTTTTTATTTTATTTTATCTTTTATTATTTTATATTTTTATTTTATTTTATTCTATTTTATTATTTTATTTTATTTTATTTTTAGTACTGCCCTTCAGAAGCTTAAGAAGATACATGTTTCCCAGAAGACAACATAAGTTCAATTTACCCTGATCTTCAAATTCAAAACGTTTTCAGCTCCAGGCTCTTAATGCATTGTTTTTCCTTCTGGAGCATCAGTGACTGTTTGAACCTTTTGTAATAGTTGCTTATGATCCCCTCAGTTGTCCTCAGTGTGAAAAGATGCATCTCAAGATCATACAGTCATTGTTGGAAAGGGTTCAAATATGCAAAAGATGCTGGAAAACCAAATAATTTATGAGATTTTTTCTGAAGAATCCCTCTTATTTTTTGTAAATAATTAACATTTTGCAGATACTTCAAAGAATATGCAAAATTTTGACCACAACTGTATATGGATATTTACACATAAATTAATACATATATGGATAACAAATCACAGATCACATTTTTTTTTTTTTGGTAAATTCTGATTTCTATCCATATATCCATTTATTTTATAGCTCTATACCCTTCCTTTGTCTAATTTTAGGAATTTTAGGAGAAGATCAACTACAAACAATACATTTTTCCACCTAGTCAGCTAAAATATATTTTTATTTTTTTGGGAAAACATTAATAAGTGCTTATGTACTTCTCGTTGTACATCTCATCCCTTTGGATCCATGATCTGTTGTGCCCAAACAGTTTGAGTTCAATTACACGCAGCTGCGCTGAAGTAAATCTAATGTCATGAAATATTAAATCAGACCCCTGGAGACCCTTCAGTCATTCCGTTAAGGTGGACAATTATTTGCACCTAATTGTCTGGCGTTCACAGCTAAAGCGCTTGACCCTTCGTGACTCTGGCAATGAGCGACAGGTCTGGCAGCCGTATCTCTGACCCGTTTCGCCCACAGCCCCTCTCTCGTTCAATTAGAGACAACAATACTCACACCTGTCAGCCAGACAGCACGTTGGCCACCTCTCTTCCCGTCCTCTCCCATTCTTTCCGTCTTTCTTTCGCATCTCGGGAGAAGCACGGGTTGCACATTGGGGGTCCCTCTCCTCTTCTGACCTGTAAATACTGCAGGAGGTCTGGAGACTGATTCTGTCTGACAGCCCCTCTCCAACGTAATGTCTTCTGCCCTCCCTTTCACTGCCATCTCCCCTGCTCTCTTCCACTTGTCTAAGCATTTTAATGACATATGCTCGCAGGCTTTCTCCAGCTGCAGTCATACTAGTGGAGCATGCTTTCCACTGAGCGAGGGATGTTTGCAGAGGAAAGGAGAGGATGAGTTATGTGGACTGATTTTTGCTCTGTTTTCATTATAAGCAATGTCGGGAACGAAAACGCATTTTCCTTGCACAAAGTGGGTAATTTGCCTCTGTGATAGTCGAGTCGCTAACACCAGATCTTTTCATCCCTCGCTTCCCCTATTCTGTTCCTCATGCTATATGTCTCTTTCTCTTCCCCCCTCTCTTTGTCTTTTTCAACACGTTCATTAATTTGTCGCCTGATCATTTCAGCTTTATCTTCCCAGAGTCTGTCTAGTCTGTGTCACTGTGGTCTGTTGTACTAATTTATGAGGACTTTTTTTTTTTTTTTGATGGAACTCTCTGCTTCTGTTGCCAAATCTAGTACGTTGCCTACCTAGACTGCATTTTAAGACGCCATAGGTGTGTATCAGATGCGAAAAAGTAGGAAGAATTGTCTTCCTTATTTCAGCCCAATTCTAAGACTGCATTGTATCAATCCTAGAATGCATTGTTTTCAGTAAAATATTAGTAATATCAATAATAAAAATATGGTGATGAAAGACAGTTCACTTGTGTTGCTGTGAATGGGAGAAACTGCAATGCGTAATATGGCGGCTCCAGTAAAGGAAGTCTCGCTTTCTAAATAAAAGAGCCAATGGTCAGTCGGTAAAGTCATTGCATTACTGCAGCTACTGTTAGATATAAACCTGAAACTTGTTTATAGGAATGCATATATGCATTGGGCGGACCAACTTGCAATATATGCCGTTTTAAAGCTGTTTGAGTATAAGAAACAACATTTGCGAGACAGTGCATATCAAAATTTGCTGCTGATTGGAAATGCATTTTTAAGTATTTTCCTATTCAAGTAGACAGGAGTTGGTCTTGCATGTCTGACACAGCCACCAAGTTCCTTCAAACGGACTTTGATTTGACCAACTTTTAAAACATACTTCATTCAATACTGTATTGATAAAAAATAGTAAAATTTAATTAAAAATTAATTCATAACTGAATTCATTACTGATTTTTTTAATGCTTAGTATGAAGTTACAAATCAATCTGTAACTATGTTACGTTTTGGTGGCAAATGCGTATGAATTCGAAAGTGACTCGTACCTTAATAATCGTGAATTTCCGTATAAATCACATTGTATGCAATCATACAAAATCACCATAACGTAAAACAATTACACTTTCCTATGGAATTGCATTGGAAGTTATTAGCATGCTAATATTATTATTAACATGCTAATGCAAAACTCCATCAACCTGGTAATAAATTTAGGTTATAAAAACGTTGTGGGAACATTATTTTGAAAAAATCTTTAAACGTTGAAATGTCCAGTTTTCTTGTTGTGATTTTTTTTTTATTGGCTACAAAACCGCTTCTTACAACATTCTACTAACTTTATTTTCATCCAGAATATAATGGTATTTAAACGTTTAATGTTAATATTCTAAGAATATTTCTCAGAACATTCATCAAGCACAAATAACACCATAAGGACATTCTAAGGATGTCGATCTAAAAACGTTCTTTATGATATCTTATATTCAATTTATTAAAGTTATAAGTCCATTATATAAACATTACTTTAAGAGCGTTTTGTCTCAACATTTACATAACTTAAGTGAAGAAAAAAAAGTTAGTGAAAGATGTGAGAAAGTTCTGGAAATTGATTCTGTTAGGATGTTGTCTTAGAGGGCAGCTCATTAGGTTTTGGAACAAAGCTGTCTCTAGCTGACATTATTCAGCCAATATTCGTGTGTACTATGTATTTTCTTAATGCATAATAAAGTATGAAGACAATATCTTTAGCATGCTAACACAACTATCAATTGTAAGTCGAATCTCCTGTGCAAAGTGCTATTTATG
The DNA here is from genome assembly GCF_001515605.1 of Sinocyclocheilus anshuiensis. Taxonomy (NCBI): domain Eukaryota; kingdom Metazoa; phylum Chordata; class Actinopteri; order Cypriniformes; family Cyprinidae; genus Sinocyclocheilus; species Sinocyclocheilus anshuiensis. Next base: position 1,654,758 of record NW_015549556.1, on the reverse strand, counting down.
CCACATGCCTATAAAGACAGCAGACAACAAAGCACTGCACTAGACTTCAGAATAGAGCCTCCTCTAGCAAAGATAAATGCCAGCTGCCCAAACATACACACTCTCTTCTGTCCCCATCCATGTCCTACATAATTTTGGAGCTTGGGAGCACTAGAGCAAGCGTGGTGATGAAAAGGGTCCCGGCGGTCCTGCTCAGGGCTAGTTTATGATGCTGTGGCCCATTCCGCTGCCGTGCTGAGTGGCTTACACCTCCAGGGACCTCAGGTTGAAATCTGGTTCAGGTCTCCACTGGGCCTGGCACTTCTGTTGCGGCATCATTAATTCAGCTCAGAGAATTCCACCAGCCATGGATACCGGTCCGTCTCTCTCCCTGTTCCACCTCTGTATACTTCACTTGTTTTTCTCTTGCCTATTTCTATCTCTTTGTTGCCTCATCCATCTGCAAAGCTCCGTCTTTCAATAGCTAAATCTAAAACTCTTGTTCTTCCTTGTTTATTTTGATCTCTTCGCACTCTGGTTTATGCATTTGAGTCTGGGGATTACAATCTGCGTCATGAGTATAACACATACATGATGTTTTCGTTTGTGACATTAAAGGATGTTCAAAGACATACTTTGACTAAGTGTCCTAACCTGGTGGCGTATGATCTTTCAAGTGATTGGTCTGAACATGAAACATTTCTACTTAATTTGACAATCACAGTGAATAAGGACATATTCGATTTATTCAGTTAAAAGGAGCAGGGTTTTAAACCAATGATGTTTCAGAATAATCTAAATAAATTGTTCCGTGTCACAAAAAGACAGATAAAACACCCTATTTTCTAAATTTTTATTGACTTGTAAAGCAGAGGGAGGAAAGGAAATGATGCAAGCTGGATTCAAACTAACGCCACCCGCACTGCAATAACCGCTAGATCATGACTCCATCAGCCAGACATCAAATTACAAGAAAGATGATGCCTTTACATCCTTCAAACTTTTAGCGCTTTGCTTTCTCATGGAGAGAATTGGGGCTCGGTTTGCTCATATTTCCAATTCATCATCCTCTCTCATTAGCGCCGAGGAACATCAGGGTGCCACCCCTATCCTGCACGTGGCCATTGCGCTTGCCCTCTTAATTGCACCCAAGCCCTTTGAAAGAGTCCGTTTTTCCATTTTCACCTCAGTGGAGCCAGAATGATGAGTGCGATAGAGGTGATGGAAAAGACTATGAAGTAGATGCCATTTTCACTGAGGACACCATAAAGCACTCGGGCATGAAAAGACCTCATAATTCTGTCTGTCTGTTCCTTTCGTTTTCCTTTTCGTTCCCCCTCTCATCCCACACCCAGGACTCTAGAAGTGTTCTCTGCATTTGTTGGCCTTTTGGTTTACGAAATTTAAGTCACTTGTTTGGCAACCTTCAAACGCAGGAAGCAGAAGGCCTGAAAGTCGCAAAGTCGCTCTGACACTTCAATGCGCTCTCTAGCACTTGGAGAGTGTGTGTCTTTATCTGTGTATGTATAGTATACTTAGGCCTGAGAGGGAGAAAGGTCTGATTTGCTTAACACAGCATAATAGAGAAGCATACAGTTATGTTTTTTGATGCGTCTTAGACAATATGTGTTTTTGTATGTCAGTTATGTGGTTGTAACTGGTAATGTTAAGTTACAGTATATAACAAAGCTAATTGTTTTCTATGATTATAATTATTTTTCAGTAGATTCAGGTAGCAGTGGAAATAGATGTTGCGTGACAAACCCTTAACATTTGTTTCCTCCATTGATGGAACCCGAGAAGTTATTGAGCCAATCCAGACCATCCTATATACTCCAGCCATCAAAACACTAGAGCTAGACAAGCTTTATAAAAGTACTTTTTGCTGATATAAAGGCTTTACAAAATCTCAATGTAGACACTAAGAGAACCTGAAATGTCACCTGGAGAACTTGGGGTTGTCGGTTGCTGACAACAGAAAACTTCCTTGTAACACTGTGATTTAGGCAAATCAACTGGTGCAGTTTTAAAATAGCTTCCATGTTCATGCCGAAAGGCCTCAGTGACACATAATGTCTGTTAATACCATCAGATATACCAAACTGCATGAGTAAATATGCTTAAAGGGGTGGGTCACCATTTTTATTTTTTTTTTCCCTAGGCTTGATTGCGTTTATGGGGTGCAGTCTAACATGTGTTAATGCTTCGTTAAAAAAAAACAAAAAAACATTATTTTTCACATAATTTACCTTTATTCCATACCGCTCTCTCCCTTCTCTGAGAAACGTGCTGATCATTTCCTGCATTTATGAAGCCCCACCCTCAGAAATAGGCTATGGGCTCTGATTGGTTAGCTAGCTCAGTGTGTTGTGATTGGCATACAGTACGGCAACTGCACGCGCGTCCATGTTTAACGCTTCTCATAGCTATGTGAAAATAAGTGTATAATTGGAACAGTTCATTGTTGGAGCTGAGCTGAATGAGAGAGAGAGAGAGAGAGAGAGAGAGAGAGAGAGAGATGGAGAGTGTCTGCAGAGCAGGGGGACAGTATTAAGAACCGCTACATTAGAACATTGATTTTGAAACGTGTGAATCCATTAGAATCATTAGAAGACAGAATCGTGATTCATATATGAATAGATTTTTACGTGCACCTCTAGTTTTCTCTTCCTCTTCTCTAAAGCAGCACAGCATGGCCTCACCCCCTTTGCTGCCTTTTCCTGAGGGCGGTGTTTATCTGTGTTTGTTACGTCACGAACCCAGGAAGTAACTCGTTGTAGTCCCTGCCAGCCATTTTTGGAGGCATTAAACTGCCAGAATTTTAAAAGACGATATCTCCGTTTGCATTGAACTTTCAGCTTCGTAACTTTGCAAATATTGTTTATGCTCAAACAGCAACATTACACACTAACTAACGTAAAGAATGTGAAATTGCAATCAACCACCCCTTTAAAAACATGTCTTATCTCTGCTTTTACATTTATCTTGTGTAACAATGTTCATGACATTTTATCGAGATACTGGCAGAATACTGCTAAAAGAAAATGATCTAGCTACAAGCTTTAGTCAATGGTATGCAAAATAATCATCCCGAGTTTATCATAGAGATATTACTTTGTGAGAGTAAAAGAAAAGTATATTTATAGCTCAGGCTGTTGTAAGGATTGTATATGGGAAAAAATAAAAATCTTGGTAATACAATTATCATATGATAAACTGACACACATGCTGATGTATGTCAGCACACAAACAGACAGGCATGTCGGTGGCAAGGATTACCTTGACAGTTTTCAGTTACCTTTCATTTGGGACAACAATCCCATTCCATTTGAGCATTTCCAGCTTTCTGAGGGTATAACTTTGTTTACCTTTGGAGGTATTGTGTGTTGATGTTCCTAATCAGGCAACAATTAGATAACGCAGCCCGTGAGTGGGAATTAACCCCCCTGGAAAACAGGAATGCTTGACTTTCTTAAACATCTCAAAACATTGCTTTCCCCATTCTTTTTTAATCCAAAAGCTAGATTTTTACTGCAATTTCGTTTTCTGTGTTTACCTCCATCTCCTTCCCTCTTGTTTTTCCTCCTCAGACGTTGGCTTACAGACGCAATGTAGTCAGCCAAATGCACTTACTAACACATATTATCCACAGTATTCATACTCATCCAAAAAAAAAAAAAGGCAAGATAAAATGGTCTAATGCTGGTCAAAAAAATAATAATAAAATGCATCTACTGTATTCATTTAGCAGAGGCACTTTTTCCATAGTCTTAAAAATGTGAATAAAACAAGTAGAAGCAATTAATCCAATGGATAATTCAAATACTATTGTAACAGTAGCACTATCATACCAAGTTTCTAAAAATACCAGAGAAGCACAACATTGCAGCAAACATTTATTTATTTATTATATTTTTTTTAAAGAAGCAGTTGGTATGTCGGGTGCTTCCAGTATAGGTGTCTTCAGATGCTCTTTTGAGTATTGCAATGGGCCCCACTGTCCAGGTGAAGGTTGGGAGTTTGTTTTATCACCAAAGAACAAAAAATGTTCTTGTAAACACACTGGGCTGGAAATGGAAGACAACGTAAATCTGATGGGAAGGGTCTAGATAAGATGCTGCTCTATGCTAGCAGTAGTGCCTTAAATTTAATGTTGACAGTGTGACGTGGTTCCTCTTTCACTCTTGTTCGAGGAAATGTGATTTAAACTGATGGCTTGATCATTGATGGGTAGCTTCCTTTGACCCTACATCCTTTCTCTCTCAACATCCTAATAAAAACACCTTAACCCAGGAGTTTCCCGGGCTCTGGTGTGTAATGTGTGGACCACACACACTTACACAGGCTATGATTTCGCTCTCTGCCTCAGCCCCATATCTTTTATATGGCTGCAGTCCACTTTGCTGCTATTATACTGCTCTTCGCGGTAACATTATCACTTAAGATAAGGCTTCAATAAACTGCACTCTCTTTTAGGGGCCACTCTGCTCTTATTCCAATCTCTGAATATTAGCATCTTTATCACTGGCCTTTCTGGAGACCCTCGCCTTACCTCCAATCCCCATTTCCAATAAGAGCTAGACCATTCTATGCCCCAATGTTAACCCCTTTCTTTTCAGCCAAACTCCAAAAGAGCCATTGAGGAGTTGATTAAATCTGTTCTAAGTGGCGATTCATATATATGGATAGGTGGCTGCTTTCATGGGCGGGCAAGGGCAGGGCCGTGGAGAGCTGGGTCGTGGCCAAGCGGTGGCACAGCACGCCAGCGCCTCCTGGCCCACTCTCTGATTTGCACTAATGTCCTCAGGAGACCGAGCAGAGACCACTGTCAACTGGCCCGGGAGGCCGGCCAGATTGAAACCCCTGCCAGCACGTTTGAAAGGATAGCAAATCATTTAGCCACCCTGATGGCACATTAGCATTTTTTTCAGGCGACGCACTGGCATGGAATAACTCCACACTATTAAACTCCCTTTGAAGTCGAAGCTCGCAGGGTAGCACTGTAAAATACATATAAATAAATAGGAAAGACATTTGAAAGGAGCTCAACAAGAACCAAATCATAATGCACAAAAAAGTTTTGGCTAATTACAGTGTGCCTAACATTGTTTGCCATCTCTCACAGAGAAGCATTCTGACTCTTAAAGCGCAATGCCAAATCTGAGGTGAACATTTTTCAGCACAACAATGCTGAGAACACAGAGGCTGGAAACTGGGAAATAAAAGAATGAAGGACATGTAGCTGTGCGGAGAGCCATATTCAATGCAGGAAAAACCTCTTTTGCTCTATGGGTGCAATCAATGACTCCAGATAGTTCAATAGATCATTCATTCACTCATCTGTGTTAAAAACAGTTTTATAGGGTGTTTGAGATGAACACATGTTTTTGACCTAAATCCTAGCTGAATGCCTTTGGTGAGATAGACATACGAAGTTTATGCTAGATTAATTTGCTGAGTATATGTCTGAGATGAAGATAAATACATTTCATGATCTCTGATTTAGAAGCTCAGGTCTAAGTGTCAGTCTGCAAATTTTATAACACATTTCCACAGTTGTTAACATTGTAAATCTAGCAAAGCTTTTATTATTTTCATTTTTTAAATCTGATATCTTTCTTCTGACATAATCGATCTCTCAATATTTTTATTTTCTCTTTTGTAAAGTTATATAAATGGTATCATGGATTTTATTTATTTATTTATTGTTTGTTTGTTTGTTATTGGAGCAAATGGGAATACAATTCTATATGTTATACAGTAGTTTCCATTCACCACTAAAGACATTTACCCAATTATGATGACTTCTGTTTCGGATAACCCCAAAAATGTGAAAAGTGTCTATTAAACATTTCTCTGCTGGAGAAAAAAAAAAAAGCTGGTCTAGCATAACTCCTATACTTACAATTGTTCAAAAGCAGAAAAACATGCCAGCTAAGCTAAGGCTAGCTTGGAAATCAGCTAACCACCTAAGATGAGTAAGTTCATTTTGTAACTAATTTGGTAGACTTTAATATGCACGGAGATAACTAATGATCAATCATCTGATGTTGAGCTGAGGTGTTTCTGCTAACTGGATTTGCTCCACAGCTCCTCCTGTAGGTTGTAACCATAATGCAGCAAAGCCACCAGAAACATCAGAGAACGTTTATTAGGTATTCATATCATGCTCCAAACAGAAGGATTCATCTGACACGAGCATCAAACATTCCTCCATTTCCATTGACCAACATTCAAATTAGCCTGCCAGAAATATGTAATATCACCCATATAGACAGATGCAAAGTGAGGAAATAGTCATGAAGAAGGAGCGAGAGAAGAAGAAAAAGAGGCATAGTAGCTGTCTCTGCTGCTGTCTGTGTTGTAATCCCTCCTTTAGCACGCTAATTAGCAGCATTAGCATGGCTGAGAGCTAAAAACTTGTTTGAGTTCTGCTTGGAGGAACTAGACGTGAGATAGAAGCTATTAGTATTCCAGCAAACAGACCCAAAAAGTGTTGAAAGCTTTCAGAAAAGTTCTTTAACTTTTAAAGTGTGCACTGGGTGTCTGCACCATTTTCACTTTTAATGTTGTTTTGTGAATAGAACATTTGTCTGGAACAGATCAATGAAGACTTTGAGTAACTAAACCACAGTACAACGGCCATCAATAAACTACACTGATATCATGCCACATCGGTCACATGCATGCTAGCAGTTAATGACTATCTGTAGCATCTCCCAGGTACTGTAGTCATTTTTTTTCCCTGTATGATAGTTGTTTGGTAATCATAATGTCAGGTACACACCTTATCTTTCTCTGATTCCCTAAGTACAAGTTTAAAGACTGATTAGCATTTATAGCCTATTGCCATGCTAAGACTCGCTCTTACTGTAATTGGTGTTGCACAGCAACCTGCCACTGCTATCACACAAATTTACTCACATCAACACACACACACACACAAAGCTGGCACATCACTCTACTGTCCATGTAACATACTGAAGTGAAACCGCCAGACTGGCAGGGCTGAAGAGTGAGGGAGACACAGACTGAGTCCATCAGGTTCATTCAGGTGTAATATCGCACCATCCCAGAATCTTCCAGCAAAGCGATCACAAGCCATTGTCAGATTGGCAACCCAATTCATCCAGTGCCTCATGTACCTCCATACTACATACATCTGTGAGCATCTCCACTGACACAACACTGCTGTCAGCCATTTACTTTTTATTTACCACCAAGTCGGGAAACAGTACACTATAGAAGAAGGGATTTATAGACTCCAAAAATATCATAAAAAACCTGACGGAGAGAAATACAGAGAGAACGTTCAATCCATTAGCATTCCCATTTATCTCAAAGGTAGTTGCTTGGCTAGTCATGTTAACTAGCCAAACCTTCCCTTGTAAAAAAAGAAGTGTGCTTAATTTAATGTGCACTTTGTAAAAATCTAATGAAAAGTTTTACTTTAAAGTACATTTGTATTGTGCTTTAAAGGAATTACACATCATTTGATTCGTTGATCAACATACTGAAGCACATAGCACATGTAAAGTCTTTTTTTGTTTTAACTGTAGTGTGTTATTTGATATTAAATTTAAAGCAAATATGTATTTTAATATACTATATTGCATATTCATTATTATAAATGTGTAATTACAAATATGTTTAAATACATGTCAGACATTTCTAGAATATATATATATATATATATATATATGTATATATATAGTGCACTTTGACCATGTTTCAAAACGAGTGCTTAGTAGTGGGTCAAATAGGCACTCATATGTTCAACAAACTGCATTTAATAGACATTTAAAAATAATTTTCATTTAATTGCAAATAACATGCAATTAAATGTCCAAAACTATGCAAATCACACTTAAGTATATAATTTATATTATTTCTGTATACTTCCTTTGTTTTTTAGTTTACCTTTTAAAATATGAAATGTGACATTTTATTTTATTTTATTAAATTATGTATTTATTAATGTTCAGTGCAGAATATATCCATTTAAAACAGGAACTACGTTTCTCCTGCTGTTGATTCCATGTATTAGGTCGCAATTTAGATGGCATTAATCAGCCATAATCTGTGTTCCTGTGAGGCTGACCCCTCGTTCCCTTCTGAAGCTCTCGTTTCCAGACAGGTTCATCGAGAGAGACGTTTCCCTTCCCTCTTGGCCCCCTCCGGCTCTCTGCCCATCCTTACGAAATAAACAGAGAACGCTGAGTGGAAGCTCCGCAGGTGACCTCATGATCTCCACAGCATCTTGTTGAATTACTTAACATCACGCTCAGCAGACATGTAATCCCACATAATGCCCATTTCTCAAAAACTGCACCAATTTGGATAAATCCAGCAATTCAGCTCTATGGCCGTGATATTTCCGCAGGGACAGCTTCATAAGCGTGGAGGGCACAGGGTGGGCACAGGTCGGGCGAGTGGGAGAGGATGAGAGAGATGAAGTATGGGGTATTGGTTTCTGTTACTGTGGTTAAGAGCACTGATTTCATTGGTGCAGCTTAATAAAGTCCACTAAACACATTTTGTTTATGCACAGAGATTCTCAGCAAAGCTGCTTTCACTGGATTTCAGGAATCAAGGCCAAATTAATGGCCATCTTCTCTTGACCTGAATCAGAGGAGGTACAAACAACTCAATCGAAGAGAGAAAAATCCCTCTAGATATCCAACAAATTCTGTTTTAATGAGGCAAAACAAAACAAAAATATGGAAACACACTCCATATTTCTTATATTACTAAATAACTTTATTGTATTGATTTTTTGTGGCTTTTATAGATGTTGTTAATTGTTTGTTAATAGATTAGATTTCATAGATTTAGATTTTTTTATTGATGTTTTAATTTATTTAATTCATTATATTTAATTAATTAATTTATTTGTTTTATAGGTGTTGTTATTTGTTTGCGACTTTCATGTGGTTTTGCATTATTGTAATGCTCACTTATATTCACCTTTCTATTATTTGTTGCCGCGATATTATATTCAATTATTATATTAATACATTTCTTTTAAAATTGTTTTATTTTTTTCATTTTTTTTTTAATTACCTGAAAATCACAAATTTTCTGTAACATGAAAAACCTACAATTGAAACCCTTTCTGAACAGTGAACACATATATGAAGTGGGGAATAAATTGTTTCAGCATTTGCAGGGGTTAGTCTGTGATTTTAATGCCGTCCGAATCCAGAATGTCAGTGTTTTTTCTCCTACCACCCTCGTAAAATCCCCAGCCAAGTTACCTACTGTTTTTCGACAAACACCAAAGTCGTGTGGAAATGTAATTGCCGTCTGAATCCACATCTCTGAGTTTACAAAAAGAAATCGATTCAAAATTCAGTGTTTAAATTTTTTTGACCACTGCCGAACACCATATGGTAACTGCTGTGCTTCGCTTTTCTTCTTATTAAATTAAATATGAATTTATTCTTATTTTTTCCAAGCATATGACATTTTATTTAAAGCAGACAATCATGCGACTAACCATGTGAGCAGCACATTCCCGGGTTTGTAAGATCACAGAACTCGCTTCTCCACTGTGAATAAATTGACATACGAATGCCATGTAATTATTTTTATTTTTTTTACAGACGTCCACATGAGAAACAATTAACGTCCAAATAGGGCTAATATATGAAATATTAAAAAAATGTAATTAATCTCTGTTTTCATGAGAAATTCTATTTATTTTCAAAAATAACTTCGTTCTCTCTGAGAAATGCAGTTGTCAGGGTTGAGTGTGGGAGTAGGCTAATATGGGTATTAGAGGGGTCATAGCCTCATATGGTCCACATTAAGGGGGTCAGACTTCACACCAAGCACAGACAAAAAACAAAACAAAAAAAAACACAGGTGCTCACAGCTCAATGACTCACATATGTATCTGTACATAGAGCCGGTGTCAGCTCTTTTCCTCTGGTTGTTGATAAAGAATAACAGCAAGAAGGACCGATGAATACTGATACATGTTTACTGTCAATGATGTCGTTTAGAAAGGAGAAACCATCACTGGCATACAAAACAGCTTAATCCAAAGAATGTCATACAGAAATATGAAATTAATTAACCCTGAAATATGACTGAGATGTAAAAATCCATTACATTTGATCGGCTTTGGTCCACGTCCATGTTGAAAGAGGATTTGCGATGTCACAAAGAATGATTTGCTAAGTCTGACCAGGGAAATATTGTTCCACATTCTACAATGAAACAAACTGAGATGTTTGATTTATTTTCTACTTGTATAAGGCGGTCAAGACTTGGCCTGAAAACAGCCAAAAGTGACATTTTAATTACCAGCCTGCTGAGGGGCAGCTTAGTGAATGAGAGAGAGAGAGAGAGAGAGAGAGAGAGAGAGAGAGAGAGCGGACACACTAAGACCTGCTTTCGAGGGTTAAGACACAGCTTATGCCCTTGGCTGTGTGGGGACTTAATACCAGACGCTCCTGAAGAGCATTTGCCTCATCTATCAGAACAAGAAGGCAGCAGTTAGGAGAGGATGATGGGGGGGGGGGGAAGG
>NW_015549556.1:1629731-1644221 GCF_001515605.1 Sinocyclocheilus anshuiensis | reverse complement strand
AGGGGGGGGGGGGAAGAGAGTGATGGAGGACAAGAGGGACATGGATAGATGAAGACAGATCCAGGATGAGTCTTTAAATCTATGTCACACTGCCCCCAGTGGACTTGAGCACAAGAGAGGAAAGCTGAGATACTATAATGTTGAGTCCTACTACAGAGTATTGGAAGCGTATACTAAACTAGCTTTTTTTTTTAATGATGTTTTGCTGAAATGCCATGAAAAACACTGATTTCCCTTTTGACATGGGCAGTGACAGGAAACAAATATTGACAAAAGCAACATTTTCATCCGAGGGACGGATGGAACAAAAGTGGACAAATTCAAAAAAATCAGTATGTTTCACTTGTTTTCCAGTTAAAATACCCAAACACGCTTTGAACTATTTAAAAGCATGGAGAAGCATAATTTCATAAGATAATAAAACGTTTTCAGAAAATATATCTAGAGTTAAGTCTAGTTACTTTTCTTAACCCATTGGCAAATAGTTTTTTTTTTCTTCTTCTTCTTTCTTGTTTTAAGCATGAATGTAATAACATTTAATGAGGTTTACGATTAAAACAAGAAACAAAAAGAAATGTGGGTTGAGATAAATAAACTTAATTATTCCAAAACAAGTCATATCTTTTCACGCAATTTTGATTTTAAAATAATTTAATGTTGTTCTAAGGATTTTTGCATATTTTTAATGAGAAATAAGATACAAATGATGATTACAAATAAAAGGGATATCTGGTGATAAAGTCATTTTTTCCCCCAATACATTTCATGAAAAAAAAACAGATTTCTCTTCTGACACAGGCAGTGACAGGCAACAGATACAGCGAGACGCGACATTTTTATCCAAGGGATGTATGAGAAAGGAGAAATGGAACAAAAGTGGACAGATTGAAAAGTGCTGCCCTTCAGAAAAAAGAACAAACTATGAATAAAATCGTGAGAAAGGCGAGAGAAAATGTCCAAAAAAGAAAGAAAGAGAAGGAGAGGGAGAAACAAGCTCTTGGACAGAAGGTTTGCCTGTGGTTCGACAGCTTTCTGTGACGCACAAGGTTGAGCTTCTGTTCAACTGTGCCATCAGTTAGGGCTTGTCACCAGGTGTGTGTGTGTGTGTGTGTGTGTGTGTGAGCACGAGTGAGAGTGCCCTACATATACCTTCAACTCTTGACAAAAACTCAATACGGTTTTTCTAAGCTCTCAGCGCAGCTATTGGACTTTTTGTCAACCTCTCTCACACACACAAGCTTCTCCTCATCCTTCTTTTTTCCCCCTAAATAAAATACTTGTTTTTCTCCAGGAGTTTTTCTTATATATTTATTTCAATTGACACTGGTTGGCACCATAAACAGCAATAATGTGTAAAAAACAATTTTGCTTTGGGGAACCTGCCATCCCCAGGGGCAGAGCGGGGCAACAGGAATGCCTGTTGTTATCTCGTGTTTACCTGCCTGTTCTGCTTTTATTTTTTATTACCACAATACCTAGCTCAGCTCAACTGCACAGCAAAGCAAAACAAAGGAGACTTCGTCTGGTGCGTGATGCCTTCTGTGCGCTGAGAGCTTTAAAGAGTTCGATAGGAAGGAGATCAGACAGACTGTCTGATTGCATTTCTATTGGCGACAACTGTGTGTCGGTAGCATGTTGTATGAACATCTCCATAATTGTGATCTTTTTAATGACGATTCCAAAGGCTAACAAACTCTACATTTATAATTATTTCAGTGTATCACTATATAACATAATGAATCAGTTTGATACATGGACAGTTAGTTATGCTAACTTTTGTAGAATAGCATATATTAAGATCTTCAGTGAGATATTTCATCAAACGACGAGCGCTAGCATTTCTACATCTTATAAAAAATAAAAAAAAAATCAGTTCATAAATAAATAAAGCATCCACAGTGAAAAAATTAATAAATAAAAAAGCATATTTGCTGGACACATGGCTAATACTGCTATAAAACTAGATCATAAAGCTGACAGCCTCCCGAGGCATGATCTACTAAACAAGAAACAGAGCGCCCCATGCTTTACTCCCACTGTCACCGTCAAAGTAGGTTCACACTCTCTCCCCGAGAGCGTTCATCTGGGTTTATGTGTGCGAAGATATATATTAGCACTGTGGGTTACGTGAACATGCTGCTCTTGTCATCAGATCGTGAGCGAGGGGTATAGTATTTGCAACAATTTAATGAGAGTCGGGGTGAGGAAACAAGTCGAGTGATAAGCAGGTCATTAAGTTTGTTCTGCCAACTCTGCTTGGCTTTGATTTGCGTACGCTGTGTGATAACCGTGAAGGGGAAAAAGAGACTTTGAAGGAGGGAAAAAAAAACAGCTTAGGAAGTGCAGAACGAGCTGTACTTCATGAGCTGAAACTCTGTAGCGTAAGATGATTCAATTAAAGTCTGTGGACTTTGTGTTTGATAAACCCAAACAAAGCAGCTGGTTTCCAGCATGGGGAGCTTCAAATGAAGTCCAGAGGCTTCTGGGTCACCGGTTGGTACAGAGGAGGACAATCAACTCAATCTATTTAACACTGCCGTGTCGCTGCCTCCCCTTTCAGCTGCTCATGGAGGGAGTATACGAGCAAGCCGAAGACCCCTCTGAGGGTCTCCGCGGCAGCCTTCGATTCAATCCAGTTGTTTTTCAAAGACAACCACCTGGCGGCAAGCAGCGGAAACATCCGTCAGCCGATACTAAGCCCGACTGTTTACAGACTCAGAGGCTGTGTAAGAATAACCGCGCGAGTGATGAGCATGTTGTGTTTGCTCGCCGGTGCATGAGTTGAACATCCATTGACATGCTTCAGTCAAGAGCCTGACCTTGGCAAGCTTCCTTTAAAAGTTCAAGATCGTGGGGTTCAGTAAAAACTCTTATGACAGACAAACAAGATGCCATGCAACTACTTCAAACTGTTTGACCCAAACTCAAGGTTTCAAATCCGGAATCTCAGAGACTCCCTCGCAGCCTCTGAGTTCAACTCCCAGAGATTCCCTGCTCGCACGCACTGACACAGGACACAACACAGCAAGGACGAGGAGACCAGGCAGCTTACCGTGAACTGTCAGCCACAAGATAAGAAAGACCTCCGGGATCATCTCGGCACTTTGCAGGGGTGGTGACCTCTCGGGCGCCAAGGAGAAGAAGTTCACGCACACACCGACGTATGACTCTTCTGGTTGGCTGCTATTGTCAGTCCCCCGATGTGCCCTCTTAATAAAGAGGGGCTCTCTGTCAGTCTCTTTCTTCTAGTCTCCCCTCGTCCGGTCTCTCTCAGTGTGCTGTGATAACAGTCTGCTGTGTTGTCCTATGGTAACTGAAGTGACTCTGTTCCGATGATGTGTGTACAGGCGCTCTCATAAACTCAGAATACTCGTTCTCTCTCTCTCACTCTTGCTCTCACACACTGATCTTCCATTCTCTGGCTCACAGAGTTAGTCTCCCTCTCTCTCTTTCTCACTCCTCCCCACCCCTCCCTCCCCTTCTCTCGCTCTTTCTCTCAGTGGAGGAGCAGGGGAAGGCAGGGGTTGGCTGCTCACAAGGCCAGCCCACCCGATCCAGCGTAGCAGAACTGTTGTAACAAGAGACTGGGAATTAGACCTAATCTTTTGGATCTGGGAAAGAAAGAACACACACACGTTTTTTTTGCACACTGATCTAGTGGAGATCAAAATTAGAGAACAACCCACAATTTCCTACATTTAGAGGTCACTGCTTAGTCCTATTTGAAGTTATCCTAACAGGAGTAAAAGCACAGCTTTTAAGCATATTTCATGAGTTAAATATATTCTGAAGCACAGTATAAAATAAATAAATAAATGAGATATTTGAAAAAGAACACTGATAAAAATTACAGAACACTTTCAGATACCTCCCAGTTATTGGTGTTAATCTGGCACCTCATGCAAATGTCCTTAATTATCTGACAAAACCTATTTAACTGGAAGTCTGACTTTCCAGTTTTGACTGACTTTGCAACATGGTGAGCCATTCTAAAGTGACTAAAACCCTCCGACAGCAGGTTGTCCAGATGAAGGCCAATAGCAGCCATAGCAAGAGAAGTTGGTCGTTCTAAATCTGCGATTTCTAGAATATTGCATCTTTACAATGTCACTAACTCATTCAAGTCCCCCAAAAAAGCTGGTAGTCCACGAAAGACAAATGCACGAGAGGACAAGATAATGCGGAGAATCTCAATGGGCAGTCGGTTCAACACTGCAGCTGGAATTGTTCGCCAGTTCAGCGCTGAACAGTGTAAGTATCTGCCTCGGCATACAGTGTCTCGACATTTAATAGAAGTCAGACTGAAAGCGCACTCTGCAGTGACCAAGCCTCTCATCAGCAGAACAAAATCAAAAGGCTAAGCTCACCTTTTCTGAGGAGCATGTTGTGTGGAGAGAGGAGAACTGGTCCAAAGTTCACTTTAGTGATGAGAGCAAGTTTAATTTATTTATTCAAACTGCGGAAAGACTGAAGCCCGAGTGCATAAAGAAGTCAGTGAAAGGTGGAGGAGGAAGCGTCATTGTTTTGGGGGATGTTTTCTGCAGCAGGAGTTGGGCTTCTTATACAGATACGTGGCAGGTAATAGCAGATGTTTATCAGAACCTCTTTCAACAACATACAGTACAGTTCCTTTTCTGCAAACATCGCCCAATCAGCCTGCAATTTTCATTAAAGACAATGCTTCCGTCACACTGCAAAATGGGTAAAGCAGTTCCTTGAAGCTGAAAACATTGATCACACCAGCACAGTGTGAGAAACTAGCGATGTCCTGCGGCTGCAGATGTGCTGAAGTCATTCAAAGCAAGGGCTTCTACACTCCCTACTAAATTTTGACTGCTGTAACCTTCAGAAAGTTTGGTTGTAATCTTTATTCGTGCTATACTCATTGCTGTTCTCTAGTTTTGATCACAGTGTTTTCCACAAAATAAAGGGTTTTTGTTGACGTGCCTTGGTTATTTTGTAAAACACTGTTCTAGTAGTATGGTATAGCCACAACTAAAATTCTTTCAAATTTTAAACGATGAAGATTACATTATTTCTGAAAAAGTCAAGTTTTTATAAATTGTTCTCTAACTTTGATATCCACTGTATTTCAGATAAACCCACTTCTACACAGCATGAAAAATACACTAGATAAAAAAAAAAAAATAATAATGTTTGAAGGACGCTTGAAAAGCAAGTCCAAAAGTTTGAATGTAGTTTTAAAAGCTTAAAGTTTGAAGGTTTCAAGTCGATTAAGTCTTACAGACT
Organism: Sinocyclocheilus anshuiensis; assembly: GCF_001515605.1. NCBI lineage: Eukaryota > Metazoa > Chordata > Actinopteri > Cypriniformes > Cyprinidae > Sinocyclocheilus > Sinocyclocheilus anshuiensis. The sequence goes on along the minus strand of NW_015549556.1, from coordinate 1,638,971 downwards.
TAAATAGTTTATATGCGGTTGCTAGGGTGTGCTTGGTCGTTACTAAGACATTGCTGGGCAGTTGCTAGGGTGATTTCAATGGTTGCTAGGAATCATAGACGGTTGGGTATTGCTAGATAGTTGGTATGGTAATATTACACTGTCCCAAGTCAATAAAGGCCAACCCCATGCTACTACAATGTTCTGGTGCTGAGATATGCTTTATTAATATTGCCATATGGTTGCTAGGATACTCTGGATGATTGCTAGAGTAGGTGTAGCAGTTATCATGGTGAAACTAACTGATTGGTTGACTCCCGCAAATATCTAATCCTACATCTACAATGTTCTGGTACTGATATATAGCTTGCACTTGTTGCTATATGGTTGCTAATATCTTTATTTAAGTGTTTGCTAGACAGTTACCAGGGTAATATTTACAGACTGGTTGTCTGCTTGAATAAAACTAGCTGACCCTGCAAACATCTATGATGTTTTTGTGGCAAGATATGGCTTATTCATGTTGCACTAGGTTGTTAGGGTCCACTAAATGGTTGCTAAGATGTAACTAGGTAGTTCCCTTTGCGAGACCTGCCAACAGCTTAAGTGAAAAGAGCCTATGCACATCTAATAATCAAATGAGTTGTGATCAGTTGCTTTGGATGTCAAGACAATCTCTTCCTCTCTAAGTGGGCGGTTCTTGGCCAGAATAAGGTGCAAGGCGGATCCAAACTTGCCGAGTCAAAAGTCTGTCTGCGTTAGACTAAAAAAAAACAGTGCTGGAACCTCATTAGCTCCTCTTTTCCAAATGAGTAAAACATAGTTCAGACTCCTCATTTATTGCCCCCTAATGTAGAAGTTGTTAATCTCACTAATGCATGACTTGCTAACAACACTGTTTCACACACTAAATATTGCATGATGCATTTCCCTTTTACTTCCTCTCTTCTCTTCCTTAGAAAATAAGGCCTGATGCATGTATTCAGTAAAGCAACACAGGAAAATAACAATATGGTCAGAGAATAGCCTACGTAGTTTGTGTAAATTATTTAGAGGTAATAATCTTAGTTTGTTGTAGCCACACTAAAAAATAAGTGTGTTTGTATGTTAGTTAGTTTAATTATAAAAGTAATGTTATGCTCTATCCTTTAAACAAACTTGTTTTACAACAAAATACAATATATTTTTGTTCCACTCATTAAAATATCATGGACAACCTGGCAGTTGCAGTAAAAAAAAAAAAAAAAGATGTGCTCTTTGAGTCAAATTGAAAGTTTATTTGTAAGGTTTACTGCAAATTTGAAGCCTTGATCTTGTTAGCTTCAGCAATCGATGCTTTTATTTGAGCAGGTTTTAAACCAGAAAATGCCCATGGATTGCTCCATCTGACTGAAGCACAAAACCTAAGGATCAATATTTCATGAGAATATTTTTAATCACCTGATTTATCATTGATAATTCCTCTCTTTTGAAGTCTTTCAGTGGTATTTTAAATTAAACTAAACTAAAACGATGAGAGTGGCTCCCTGTGTCTAACTTGTTTAGATAAAGGCCTAGGCTTGAATATGCACATGGAGGACATGTTCTCATTCATATATAAATGCATGCTTTACATGCTATATAAAAAACATTTGTATTTATCATGTGTGGCTGTGTGAGCTGAATGTCAATGCTGATGCGTTCATTCCTGACCTTTGGTCATTGGTCCAATCTAACATACAGTACATAATGACAGAGAAGCAAGCCTTTATAAATTGCTGAATAGACAGCAAACATAACATAGACATTGTTTAACAACTGATATTAACATCTGCCTCAGGTGAAGCGATTACAAGTGGACACTACTGAATAGAGACGTTATCCAATCTCTGAAACAACACTCAGGGGTAGTCAAAAATGCATGTGACTGCATTGCATTTAAAGTGTAAACACTAATGCATCCTGATATGTCCCGGGCAACATCCCAGGACCGCCTACTCACCTGCCAATCATCTATTTAGCAGAGAAGGGTTTAAAAATGCTGCTTAGCTACATTTAGATGCATAATTTATTTATTATAAAATAATAATTATCCAATGAAATAAATACATACATACATATACTTATTTGACTTTCTTGAAATCAACATGAAGTGACACAGATCATGTGATGTTTATGTGACGATATAGTTCAAACCAAAATGACAATTCTTCAGTAAAACATTACATATGAGTTTTAACTGAATTAAGGGTCCTTGGTAATTAATAAATTGCAAGTCAATGGGTGTCATCACTTTGATAGTTAAAAAAGCAGGTAAAGGAAACACAAAATTAACACTTGTGTCTCCTGGTGATATATTTTGGTCTTATGAAGTGAAATGATTGTCGGTGCAAGAACTTGAACGTTATTGACAACTGTATTGCCTGCAATCCATATCCTTGGCAAACTGGAGCTCAGGTTTCTGTCTCATGATGGTGGGTGAGTAAATTAACTGCATATATATATATATATATATATATATATATATATATAGTATATATTTAATATTAGAACTTGATTAAAATAACAATAAGGATACTTTTCAAAACATTAAATATATTTAGAGGTGTGATCTGCTTATTGAATCTTTGTGTATTTATTGATTTATTTGAATTGAAATAATTGAGTCTTGAATCCGTGGCCTAGTTGTTACCACATTTGTGATGCATTTGAGATGCAGAGCAATCAAATCTGACTATTTTAAAGCAGATGGTTTTGCAAAGAACACTGAAAGTGCCATTTTTAAGAGAGTTTCTGTTCAAATTCAAATTCCAACAGCCACATAAATGTGCCAAAAGGAAATATACAAGCTCTGAACAGGGAGTTCCTTAAACCAAAAGCCCTGCGCACAGCCGCAAGAGATTGATCTCAGCTTTAGCTGAAGTTTCTTTTCACATTCAAATTCTAACAGCCACATACTGTAAATGTGCCAAAAGGAAACATACAAGCTCTAAACGGGGAGTTCCTTAAACCAAAAGCTGTGCGCATAGCCGCGAGAGATTGATCTCAATGTTAGCTGAAGTGTTTTCACATGGGGAAGGAAAGGCAATCAATCTCATTTATGCTGAACTTTCTCACGCCTTCATCTCAACACTTACATTGTTCCTTTTCTCTACACTTGACTTAATGACTGAGAGCTGCAAAGTGACCTTTTGAAACCTACACCCTTAAAAATTACCTGAAACAAAATAAGCATTGATCTATAAGGAAGAAACGAGAGAGCGAGGAAAGGGAGGTGAGAGTCAGAACTGTAATTTTGAGCAAATGAGGCGGACTACCCAGAAGTGTCAATCAGATAGTCTCAAAGATCTAATATAAATGTTGAACTTGTTTATTGCTGGTAAACAAACGTCCAGGTGATGCAAACTAATAAATACAGATTCCAGGTCTTCCACAGAGCATGAAAACCATGAAGAATACATGAAACAGACTGAATCAAGAGGTTGGGAAGTGCCAAATGGAAATGCTGTCTTTCTATTAGACATTAAATGAAGTGAAGCCTGGTGTGGAATCTTCCACACCAGAAGGAAATATTTAAATATGACTGACAGGCCAGTCACACACTGAGGCAAATAAAAAGTGACATGTCTGTTTATGTGGTTTGAGCCTACATATCTGCAATGTACTGCAGTGTGCTTTGAGTAAAAACTACTGGGCTGTGTGTGTGTATCTATTGTGAACTTTTGCTTTAATTTTGTTATTGAGTCAGTCTCATTGGTAACACTACAGTATGGTCTCAATTGTTAACATTATTTAATACATTAACTAAAATGAGCTAACAATGAGTAAATATATTGTAGAGAATGTATTAACCTTTGTTATTGTTACTTAATAAAAATGTTCATATTAATGTTCACAGTGCATCAGTTAATGGGAACAGATACAAAATGTATTAATACATGTTGAGATTAACTAGGATTAAACAATGCTGTAGAATATTGTTCATTGTTAATTCATGTTAACTAATATATTTAATGTTAGCAAATGTAACCTTAGTGTATAGTGTTACCGTAGCATTTCATTATGTATGTTTTATCTTTTGACATGTTTGTAGCCCTAAATTAACAAGTATGTTTGGCTATTTTGACAACTATCAACTTAAACATTGAATAACCATGTGAGTCTTAAAACTACAGCTGCAGGTGCCCTTAAATTAAGTTTGTTGGTATTTAGCTTATTTTGACTAACATTTCCATTCAGCCATGAGGACAAATGGAGACAAAATAGGCCCTGAGCATGCAAAGGTTGTATAGATTTGCCTTTCCCTGATCTACCTTTAAGCAAACTAATGGCACCGTCAGCAGAATGCAGCTGGACAAGCCTGACACACAGGTCAAAGGGCTTTTACTTTTTTTGTTATTCTCTCCCTTCAGACTAGGAAAACTTCTTCAAACTACATTGCATGTCTATCAAATGCCATGTTTTGCTTGCAAATACTAGTGTTTGTGACTCCATGATAAACTTAATTGCAGCACTTTAATTCTCCTCACTCTTCCAGCAGAACTGAATCATGGGATTGTCTAAAACATGCATGATTGACCATCTTGCAAAAACCGCACACAGACCAGGTAGGAAGTAACTCCCCACAAGTAGAGCGATATATTAAACGCATGCTTGGTTCCCAGCGAGCCATATTCTGTTAGAGGTGCTGCTAATTTGATTTTGCAGTAAGATGTGATTACTGTGTCTCAAAGTTTCTCTGGTTAAAGATAATTTTGTTGAAGTTGGGAAATTAGTTTTTTTTTTTTTTTTTTTTTTCTGTGGGTATGGCCATAAGGTGTTTGGCAGGTGTAAATGAGTGCTGCATCTTGCCTGAAAAATAACAGAAATATTCCCAAAATTAACTCAGTGAGTGGGAAGGTTAGTGCTTATTGGTCCAATAACATCCAAATAGTATTGCTAGAAAGTACAAACAAATGCACAAACAAACTTGGAAATAATTAAACTGTCCAGAAATACATTTCTGATGAGGTTGAAGTGGTTGCAGCTTTTAAAATATAAAATAAATAAAACAACAGTATGTGTCTGTGTTGTAGGTTATACTCTTAGTGGGTATGAATCCTGAAAAAAATGCTGATGTGTGCACGGTATGCCATCAAAGCAAAACATAGTCAAATTTGATGATCCAGCTTGATATTAACATACATTAATATTCACTTCATAAGTATTTTGCCGTCGGTCCCAATTGAAAATGCAAAGAGAGCAGTCTGTATGCTGGATTCGTGAACCCCACTGCACCTTGAGCCCTGAATCCCACTCATGCCATCTCATGGTGAATATAGTTCTGAACATTTTATGTAAATGCAAGGAAATTTTAGATGCACAGAATGGGACAACGGCACTTATTTATCTTGAACATTTTATGTTGAAACTAAACAGTTAAGGAAGTTAGCGGTAGAAGCTTTGTGGCACATTCCATATCGACCATAAATGCATTAACTTGGAATTTACTAACAAAATTCACATTAATACATGAAATAACTCCCCTAGCTGCAGATTTTCTATAATTTTTCCTACAAATTGGCACTTTCTTTAAAATTTAGCCGTATGTAATACAGAAGCATCGCCTTTTTAGTGAAAAAGCATTGTGTCCTAGTAAAACATTACTGATAAATCCTTATCTGACAATGGAAATGACCATATTCCAATCTGAGAATATTTTATTTTAGCAATCATTTTGTGTGTATCATATATCGGCTGTTTAGAAATAGAACTAAAGATGCAGGATTTGTGAATAAATCACACAGGTTTCAAAAAGGACTTAATTTGTTCCCAATTCAGTTCGTTTGCTTTGGACAGCTGACTCACTCACTCCTCACAATTTATTTTCACACACTTTTCATTGATTTCTCACTTCGAAATAGTAATGCGATATTTTATAAGACAGAAAAAAAATATATATTTACCTAAAATCCTTTGTAGAAAAGGAAACCTACAAATGCCTTTTATCATTTGTCAGCAATGAAGCAGGTCTGTATTGCAAAGCCAAGTTAAATAAATAAACAAGCAAACAAATACATATATAAATATTTGGACACTTATTTTAAAATTTAAAAATCTAAATATTGGGACACTTTTACTCAGTCCTGATTAAAGGCTAGAAACATCAATATAATTATATATAATTTATTAACATTTACATTTGTGGCATTCTTACCAACAATATGGGCATACAATAATAAGAACAACAACAACAACAACAACAACAGCAACAACAACAACAACAACAATAATAATAATAATTATTATTATTATTGTTGTTGTTGTTGTAATAATAATAATAATTATTATTATTATTGTTGTTGTTGTTGTAATAATAATAATAATAATAATAATAATAATAATAATAATAAGGTCTGCTTGCATATGGCTAAGCATGATGAATATTTTGTATTATGGTATGTGCATCTGTATATGTACACATGCAACTAGACTAGTCATACATTTTCTGAAGTGATCAAATAATAGTTCTTGCTGCTGGATGGATAATGTTTTCTGTGTGCTAAGCACATAACGCTCTAATGGATTTAATTGTGTCCCTTTTCACATCGGCATCAACGCATACTTGAAGGACACTTTTTAATGGAATTTCTCTCCCTGTTTTTATCATTCTTGACCAAAATCACACTTGCAGTCAGCTATGGACTAATTGGAGCCTGTTATGTGTTGCTATAATGGCAATGTACACACACACACACACACACACACATGTATATATGTATGTATTTTATTTATTAATGTATTCCTCTTCATTTCAGGCTGCAACCAACTAAATGTGATTTTTTATTTTTTTTTATACCACAACAACAAGGGCAACCAATTAGATTTACCATACATGGCCCCTTACACTTTGGGGTCATCAGCATGAATAACTAGCCTTTTCTTCTCCATTTGAATCTCAACATAGTATATTTTGTTTTAAATATGTCACTGAGACAATGGAATGTATGTCATGTCACATGCTGTTATAAACAGGCACACTCTATTTAACACGTTCTCTTTATTTAACATTGCATTTCCATTTTATTACAGACAGCAGTAGAAAGAAGCCCAAAAATAATTTACTGAAGTGAAAAGGGAACTTTGGGAAGACAATTAGTTATATATGTGATATGACTTTTCATTAAAATCCCTTGCGTTCAGACACTGCAGGGTGTTACTGTGCAAATGGATCTATAAAATGAGCCAGCAAAATCACTTCAGTATTTGTTTCAGGCATGAGTGAAGTTGAAGATTTCAGTGGACTCATATTAATAACCCAGACAGTTAAATTTCAGGAGACAGTGTTTGATATGGAGGAAAACAAATAATGTGATTTAAATATCTAAACATTGTTAGAAAATCATAAATGTAAGCATTTCAATATGCTACTAATCAAAGGTTTGGGGTCAGTAAGCCTTTTTTTTTTATTTTTTTAAGAAAATTATACTTTTACTGTCAATACATATCATTTGTAATCAGATTTTCAAAAGCTATAGCCAAATTCAGAGCTCACCAATAACATTAGGACATCCAGCGGCAGAAGCATCTACTAGCGACCACAGCTACGATCTCACAGTCAGTGTCAACAGGGCTTTGTACGTTGTTACTTCATAATGTAATGCCATTTGTTTCTGTGAGGCACCAATACATTTATTATTTAAAAATAAACAATCATTTCTCCTTGCGCCACCTCACACCAGAAATAATAACAATATTTTTTACATTTGTAATAAAGAAATGTCCTGGGTCTCTTCCAGATTAGGCTGGAGAGGACAGAGTCGGCTCAGTCTTCGAAAGATATTATGCAGTTGGTGGCATCGTGCATCTTGACAGTTTATTATCTCCCCCCGTTTTCACAGTTGTTTATTTTGGAACGTATGCGCGAAATTATATCACTCTCTTACTGCATGTGCCCTTATTGTGTGGATTACGCCTTTGTTGTTTCACCTGGCTATGTTAATCACATTTTCAGAGAAGAAACCTCTCTTCTTGTCTGAAGGACACCATTGCCTTTGCAGGCAGGTGTGAACAATCGCATTAAGATGCTGGGAAAGAGCTACATCTTAGCATTCCCAGTATGAAGTTCATAAACGTATGAGAGGAACCACACAATGAGTGTCATTGCTCAAGGAGAAGCAAACGACCTTCCTTTTGTGGGCTCTTATTGCTGATGTAAGTTGTTCAAATACACTAGAAATGTTTCTGTTTGTACATGTAAGCTCTGTGATAAAAGCTTGAGTTTCTGAGTAATGCTGCGCTGAAATTTGAAAGAAGTGATCAGCTTCAAAGCATTTAATCGACCATAAGAGGGTTTGGTACAAGTTGATGATTTTCAACACTTGGTTTTCTGGGGTTTCTGCTGTCCAGCTTGTTGTGAGTGTCTGGTACCTTGACTTGTAGACTCAAGATGTCGAGGTAAAGAAGGATGTGGAAAATGAAAGACAGGTTTGTCTATATCTATCCATCCATCCATCCATCCATCCATCCATCCATCTTCTTACAAATTATTTATTTTCCATTCTAATAATTAGACAGTATTTCATATTTCACAGATCAGACTGCTGTGATTTCTAGTGTTTCTGTGCTGCTTCTGTCTGTGTGTGTGTGTGTGTGTGTGTGCGCGTGTGCGTGTGCATGTGTATGTGTGTATTTGTCATCTTTCTTTCTCTCAGCTCACGTCTCTGTGTGTGTGTGTGTGTGTGTTCCTGTAATACTCCACCACAATGTCTCAATAATAATCTCCATCCATTTATTCTCCTTCCTCCTGAAGAAAATGACCTTAATGTAAGTGGCTTTCTGTTTGCAAATATATCGGTTACTTTCAGCTGACTGTAATCCTGAGGGATTACAAGGGGCTCTTCTGGATCAATGAGAGCATTATTTGGGTCAGCGCCATGCGGTGGTGAGACAGACCCAAGGTGCAGCGCGTGCCTTTCTGTCTCTGGACTGATTAATGTCCCCAAAGGCCCCTCTGCCCTCCAATGGAAAGTCTTAATTTGCGCTGTCTGCAGAGCCACATACAGCGGACACATATTCTTGGTTCATTTGTGGTTTTCCGTGTTGTTTCAGTCTCATCTGCTGTCTGAGGCACTTCTGTAAAAGAAAGAAATGCCATCAACTGAGTGAAGCCCAGTTTACTTTCACTGAGCACTGAGCATAAGATTACTATAGTTCATTAAGAATTCCTTAAAGGGGTCATATGATGCGATTTCAAGTTTTCCTTTCTCTTTGGAGTGTTACAAGCTGTTCGTGAATAGATAA
>NW_015549556.1:1629202-1629469 GCF_001515605.1 Sinocyclocheilus anshuiensis | reverse complement strand
ATTTATTTATTTATTTATTTATTTATTTATTTTGAGGTGGACATTGTCCTTGAAGAAAAAAGTGTTAAATGAGTGTTATTTATTTTTAGACAAACTGAACAAAACAGGTTTACACCAGAAACCATAATTTATGATTAGGCCCATATAAAAATGCACTTTAAATAAATGACATGGTTGTTTCACTTTTTACAGTGTATGAACTTCTACAAACTTATGCCTTATACCAACTTTTTTTTTTTTTTTTTTTTTTTTTTTTTTTTTTTTTTT
>NW_015549556.1:1620769-1628921 GCF_001515605.1 Sinocyclocheilus anshuiensis | reverse complement strand
GTAAGGGGCGTTACATTTCCGACGAGTGCTTGCGGTGTTTGGCCAATCACAATGCACTGGGTCAGCTGGCCAATCAGAGCAGACTGCGCTTGTCAAAGGAAGGGGCTTTGTTGAAAACGACGTGTTTGAGAGAGGCGGGGCATAGAGGACCTACAATAATGTACAGTATTTGAAAAATAATGTGTTTTTTGAATATTAAAGCATGTCAACATATTCTGTTACACCAAATAATGATCTTTTAAAAAAAGCATCATATGACCCCTTTAAATAATATTTGAGAATTACTTGATTTTATTTAATTTTTTCCCCAAAAAAAAGAAACAATAAAAGGAACTAAGTCGGCTAAATTATACATTGGCTAACAAGTTTTTTTTTTTAAACTAAAGTGAAATTTCTATTATATTCTACTCGTGTTATGGCACATTTATGTGGCTCTTGTTTATTGTTTATAGTGAAATTAATAATTTTAATTATATTCTGTCAACTGCACATAATTCGGCTTCTCTACCCAAAAGGCTTTGTGACATTGTGTGGAGGAGTTCCTCTGATCACTGCTGAGGAACATTGCTAATTAATTTCTATTCATAAATTGAGAGATGATGTCTCCTCCATGCTGTGCTTTCTGAGGTTAAGACTCCCTTGCTGTAAGTAATCAGAGACCATCTCACCAGAGCCAGAGGAGTACGTATTCAAACAGATGACTCTGCTTCCTCTGGTCGATGGTGTGGCAGAGACACTGGTCCACTGAGTGACACCTCAATTAGTCTCCAATATGCAGTGGTGCAAATTATTAGATTTGAGCTGATACTGGGGACCGTGCAAGTTTTTAGAACATTCTCCAAACTCATGAAATGTATTGCGAGTAAAAGAGTTTTACCATCTGCCTTCGCCTTTTGAAAGTGAAAATCTAGATTGCTATTTATGCATACTAATTATGGAAATAATTTACTTTTAAAGAACATCACATTTGGACTGAATGTAATGTTTTTGGACAATTGATTGCATAGCAGTCATTTTTCATAAATATGACTGATCATTTAGTATAGTAATATACCTTAGGATGAAAGAAATCTACAATTTTGCAATCTACAAATTTAATCTCTGACAACAAAATCTTTGTAGAAATTGTACAATGTAAACTTGGCTTAAGCTTCTTCAACAAACTATGTTTATCTGCCTCTGTTTAAACATTACAGACTGTATAGAAGCAATAGCTCACTCTCTGTCACTTCTTTATATAACTCATTCTTTCTTGGTGGCGTCTGTCTGGCTTCATTTTAAAGGATCCTCTTAAAGTTTGTGGCCCATTACATTTTTCTCCCCGACCATAAGCAGCACAGGATTTTAATAATTGGAAAAAAGACCCTGATTTACATTTAAATTGAAAATCGGTTTCCTCCTAATAATAATGTACTATAATCCACCTTGAAACATCATTTTAGGAGGTTAAATTCTGAAATATTACATGCAGAGGCTGTAAGATTCTTTTCTTTGTCGGTCTCCTGAGAGCTTGACCAAAGGACCCCAAATCTGACCATCTCCACAGCTATTTTAAAGGATGAGTGAACAAGAGAAGTGGCCGTGAGAAAGCTGTGGAAGAGGAAGAGCCAGGGATATAAAGTGTTGCTTTTAAGCAACTGTGTTTTGAAGGCTCCTGATGTTTGCAGAGACTGGTGCTTTTATCTGTTTTACCTGAGAAGATTTGGAAAGCATATCTTGGAAGATCATCACCCTAGATGGTATTTTGTCCACTAAAATGAGTCAAATAACTGCCATCTTTCAAAATATTTTTGTCCACTCATTAAAGGGATTGTTCACCCAAAGATGACAATTCTGCCATCATTTACTCACCCTCCACTTACTCAAAATCTGTATATATAAGTTTCTTTCTTCTGTCAAACACAAAATAAGATATTATGAAGAACATTGGTAACCAGACAGTTGACGGTAGCCATTAAATTCCATTGTATTTGTTTTCTTTCTATTCTATTTTTTTTTTTTTTTCCTCTCTACTATGAAGTCAATGGCTACCGTCAACTGTTTAGTTACTAACAATCTCAAAAAATATTATTTTGTGTTCAACAGAAGAAACAAATGCATTCAGGTTTGGAACAACTGAGTAATCATGATATCATGATAGAATTTTCATTTTTGGGTGAACTTTAATTTTAAGATGTGTGTTATTGTAACATATATAAAATAATTGCTGAAGTACAAAACTGTAAATATTGTGTAAAGGCCCACTCAGAATATTTTTTCCGTATTGAAAAAATGTTTTATACAAATAAATAAATATTGAAAATATTGAAAACAAATATTGATATGTTTGAAAAATTTAATTATATTGATTGTTAATAGAGCGTTACCAATATAGAGCATTACCAATGGCACTGGTAACTGAAAACTCTGCAGTTTAGTATGAATTTATTTAGATTAGTATTTTTTTTTTTTATCTTTGTGCTATTGTATATATATTTTGCTAAATGGTTATCATTTATTATACACTACAAAGTTACGGTCAACAAGGAAAACAATATGATTGATTGATCAAGGCCCGTGAAATTTTTGCTAGGGCAAGTGAAAAAAAAAAATAAAAATAATAATAATAATTCTACTGGGCCAATGTTCGGACTAAGGAGCAGTTTCCAGATTTACGCTACTGGTTGAGTCACATAAAAGTAATATTCATAAGTAGTAAGTCAACTTATGAATGTTGTTGTTTTTTTTTTTTATAGCTGTGTCTGTACATTTACATACTGTAGTACTTCAGTAAAAAGGTCATTTACAGACAAGAGACAAAAATATAGGATGTCTTGGTGCTTTTTACAAGTATTACCGCAAGATTAAATTATAATTTCACTGCAGTATCTGATCTCACATATGGCTCACTTTAAGGGCACTCATTTTTTAGTAAATGTAATTCTGAGCCCATCAGGTGAGAGTTTTGAGAAGAAAAACCTTTTAAAGGGAAGGTAGCTACTTCGGTAATACACTTTTGGTAAGTATCTTTCTCCATTCATTACATGGTAAGCCTGACTGGGTCGTATACGCCTCAACATTCTAGAGGACCCAAGGGTATTTATTTCATCCTGAGGCGCTTCTATATCTGTTGTCATCCTGTAGTGTGGGAAGTTATTTAGAGTGCAAAGCCTCCAGACTACTCTTTACTTTTCCCCGAAGCACAGAAGGTGAGAAAGGCCGCTTTCTGGGAATGAAGTGAGGTAAGCAATGTCCTCTGCCTACTCCTTATGAAAGAAGGTCATGGCAGTTGCTAATTTTCTCAGAAGCCTTTCTGCTCCACCCTTGTTTTCAGGGTGTGGGCTAAAGTCTTACAAAACTTCTCTCTTTTTCACCTTTTCAACAATTTGCAGGTCAAATTGGTTTGCTCAGGGCAGTGGCTCTTCGGCCAAGGTCTCAAGTTAATTTACAAAGTACACTCTATGGACTAACCCAGCTGTTCGGTTAAATTTTTTAATTACATTTTGAACCCAAAAGTTGGGTTAGTCCATATTTGACCCAAAGTTGTGTTGAAACAACCCAGCATTTTTTAGAGTGATACTCTGAAAATAAAAAAAAATTAAAAACAAGTGGACAGCGAAGAACGGCAATAGAGAAGACATTAAATAGCAACAATATTACATTTAGTAGGCATCAATATAAACCAAGTTATTTCCATTTAAAGCGTAAGTTTGTCATTTCTGCACAATTGGCGTCATCAAACAGAGCTGCAAAAATCAAGCAGTTTTCTCAAACTCCTCAAATGTCATTGGTCAAAAAAGTTAAATTTGGTTGAGTAAATATTTTCCCCCATGATATGGCCCCATTAACCCCCACTAGTAGTTTCTGTTGTCATAAGATCTCAATGCAGAATAACTCTAAATCAGAACTCTATTTGGTTCCTAATAAGAAACTCTTCTTGAGTTTCTGCAATTGGAAAAAAAAAAAGAAGAACAGGGATCCACCGCAGTTCCCAAAATGTATCAAATCTTTATGTCAATATGCATTACAGTTTATCAAATATATATTAGTATTTCTGTGCAAGCTTTTAAAGTGTTTGAAGTAAAAAATCTCGAAGTCTCCCGTCCGTTTAATTCTCTCTGATGCCCTTTTTTGTCTTGTATTCCGTGAGCATACAAATCATGGCTATGGTTTTACATATTTCCTTCTTTTCTGCTTGATCAGACAACTGTCAACTGACTGAAGATTCTTCAGAGATGCAGGTATGCCGAGCTCATTTCATAGTCATTAGGTAGCTAGGTAGCTTTATAGCGCACTGTGCTGAGGCAGGCAAAATACAAGAAAGAGAGAAAGAGTGCTTGCTATTGAAACCACGTATCACACTCTATTTAGGAAACTAAAATTGAAGAAGAGAGTAGCTACAATTACAACCAAGCAAGCAGTCACATCTTAAAATGAATGTGTTGGGTTTAGTACAAATTAAGCTTAATTGAAATGAATGTGGCCAATCAGTAAATGTTAAAATACTGAGTCAGTTTCTAAAGTATAGCCATAAGATTTAAACACTGATAGCTAACTTATCAAGAATTATTGGGCTAGTTTTGAGTAGCAATTGAGCTGGTTTTATTTCTCAGACATGGCAACCATGCAGACCCTAAAACCCTAAAATTACTGTATGAATGATACTTGAAGTTTTTACAAGATTATAAACTTCACATTTCTGTTTTTAATCCTCCAAAAACTGGCCCATTCACTTCCATTGTAAGAGCGTCCGTCGTAAAATTGATTTCTGCTTTTTTTTTTTTAGAAATCAATAAATGAGTTGACTTATGCCACACATGCTGTCGACTCAGCTTAACTTGTATTGAACCTGAAATATTAATTTACAGTTTGCAAGTTGCAAAATATGTGTGTCAGAGGAGTTATATTTTAAGAATGCACTGAGCGTTAATCTACTAAAGTGGAACGGAAGACTAATTTTAAAAACACTTTGACGTTACAATACTCTGTAATGATGTGCTATATTGTGAGCGCTTCATTGGAAACCGGCTGTCTGAAAAATCCATTCTTGTCAAGTTATGAATTATCAAAGGCCTTCTCACTAATTGGGCTCTGCTAAATCAATGACTGGAAGACACAGAGGATGCAGGGCAAGCGATGCGCTCGCCGATATTTCCAAACACAAGTGCAGCTTCTAATTAAGTGTAATTTTAAAATTGAACAAAAACGTACACTTCATTGCATGCAAACATCACTTGAGCTGCTTCCTTCAATATTCACACACCACCTCAAACCTCCCATTCCTCCATCAAATGAAGATTCACGTATTTAACTCTGTTAGGCCCCACAGTGAATGGAGTCTCAGATATATTTGATCAAAGCCTGCAAAATAGGCCAAAGAGTCTATTTGTTAATGGTAGATTATCCCATTTCCAAGCATCGACCTCTTTAGTGTAAAGTTACTTTGCTATTGATGTTCCGGTCAGGAGAACTTTACCCATTTTGTTTCAGAGTACAAAAACTAATTAAGTGATGACTGGTCAACTGTTCCTTTTTTAGTTATTGGTGTTCATAGTTGCCTCTATGTTTTCTGCTGATATATGCATATGTTTACTATGAATTATTCATGAATGACTCTCATATATCTCAAGTTGTCAAACTTTGAATATGATTTACAGCCTTTGGAACTGTATAATTGTACAAAGTTCTGTACATCAGAGACAAGTCAAGGTCCTCTGGAACAACTGATATAGGTGATAGAACTGAGGTTCAAACTGGGTTCAATCAGGGGTCACAGGAAAAAATGTTTCCCAGATTTTCTAAAACGTTCTGTGCTAAATCTCCTGTCTTCCATCGGTGGTGTACCAACAAAGGACTGAAGCTTTCTCTCACCCCCGGTGTGTGCTATGTATCAAAGTGTGAAAAAAGTAAAAGGCTAAACCACACTAATTGGGTCAACAACAAAGCTCAAAGCCACTGCCTCTGAGTTCACACATAGTTCCTCAAACCCAAAGGGCTTTCATTTGTGAGACCTACAGGTCACAGACCACAATGCAAGAAGATTACAAACCCTCTCCCCATTTTACAGTATAAATCAAGTCGTCAAGTTTATTTGTACAGCGCTTTTCACGATACAAATCATTGCAAAGCAACTTACAGCAAATTAAGTTTCTACAATATTTAGTGGTAGCTTATCAGTGGTGACTGTCAGTTTATGTACATATGGCAGAAATGTACGGAAAAATCTATTTAAGACATAATAAAACAGACGATGAACACTATTAACAGCAATTATTATATGATGCAATCAAACGTAAAAACATGGATAATTATAATACATTTCTCATAATGATGGATAGATTGGCTCCAGATTGCCTCAAGTACAAATGCTTTGAACAGGAAAATAATCAGCAAGCCACTGGACACAAAGCTCAGTGTCTGTTTTTTTTGAGAGAGAATGATGTATAATACCATTCAAAAGTTTGGGGTCAGAGATTTTTTTTTTTTTTTTTAAGTTTCCTATGCTCACCAAGGCTCCAAAAATACAATCAAATGAGTAATATTGTGACATATTATTACAATTTAAAATATCTGTTTTCTATGTTAATTTCTGTTCAAATGTAAATTATTCCTGTGATCAAAGCTGAATATTCAGCATCATTACTCCAGTCGTCAGTGTCACATGATCCTTCAGAAATCATTCTAATATGCTGATTTGTTGTTCAAGATATATTTCTGATTATTATCAACGTTGAAAATGTTTTTTTGTTTTTTTTTGCTGCTTCATATTTTTGTGGAAACCATCGGGATTATTTGATGAATAGAAAAAAAATATATTTGAAATAAAAATATTTTGTAACATTGTAAATGTTTTACTGTCACTTCTGAACAGTTTAATGCATCCATGCTAAATCAGATTTTAATGTAATGAAATTTAGTCTAAAGCTTGCTAGTTAACAAGTTCCCACTGAGAACTAAGGTTGATTTTGATTGGATGGTCAGCAGATACCAAAGTGAAGGAACATTATAGTGTTGTGCTTTGCTATGACACTGAAAATGTTATAAGAAAAGCCTCAAATTCTGGTTGAGGAAAAATATTTAAACAAATAGTAGGACTTTAAGAGCTAAACACAAGTATTTCAAAAGTGTAAGGGATCTCTGTCCATATATGTTAAAGTTGTAATAAATCATTTACTGTATATATTAGTGGATATCTTTTGAAGTGTTTTTTTTTTTTTTTTTTTGCATGAAGGAAAGTTTGGTGTTATGTCTGCTGGTCATGGTTAAGTACACATTATTCAGGGGTGATTATCTCATGGAGAGGCCGGTATAAGAAGGAGTGTGATTAATTGGCATTGTAATGAGGTGTTTCATATAACGTTCATTAATTCCCACACTGATAAGCGCATTATCTCATCATTAAAACCTGAGGAGTCAAACTGAGTTGTTCTAAATCAGGAGGTATGCTGTGGTAAAAGTTTACTGTTGTGGATAGTTGATTAAATGTTTAGAGTATTTTTGTTTTCTTATATGTTGATTATACAACTGAATCTACAAAGATTATTTTCCATTTGAACCTCCTGACAATACAGTATATGCATTTCATTGACTTTATTGTATCAGGCTCCTCTGGCACCAAGTTATCAGTTTAAGGGAAAGACAGAAGGAAAAAAGAAGCTAAAACCAATACAAAACTAATATTTGCCAGACCCACTTTATAGTAAGTGGCCTTAACAACTATGTACTTACATTTCAATTAATAATTTGGTACAAAGCACTTATTGTGTACATACATGTTGTTACAATGTACTTATATTTAAAAAAATACCTGCATGTAATTACATATGTAATTAATTTCTGTAATTACATTTATAATTACATTGTTGACCCATCCCTTACACCTTAACACACCCTTAAACCTACCCATACCACCAAACTTGTCCCTAACCTACCTGTATCCCACCTCAATAGCAGCAAAAGTGTTTTGCAATACAATATGAACACAGTAAGTACATTGTACTTATTTTTTTGATAGCAGTTAACGCCACTTAATATAAAGTGGGACCAAAGGTTTTTATATATTCTTTTTTTTTTTAGTTTTTCATTTTTTATGAAATAATAATAATAATAATAATAACAATATACATGTAATTGTGGAGATGATGTTCTTCTTGTTAAAAAAAATAAAAGGAAG
>NW_015549556.1:1599280-1620466 GCF_001515605.1 Sinocyclocheilus anshuiensis | reverse complement strand
TGATCTCGGTTCTACCGCTCGATACACTCAGATGGTAGCTGGAAAGTGCTAATGAATTTAGCCCATGCTCCTTTCACCACCTCCTGACCTGTTAATGGACTCCCACGGGCCAGTCCATCACTGTGAACTCCTGCTTCAGACATCTCATCTAAAAATAGAGGAAAAGAGTCACTTATAAACAGCACTACAGCTCTCGGCAGCCAAAGAAAAAAAACACACACAGCCTCTGTCCCCCTCCTTCATTCCCGGTCAGCTAAACACTGTGAGCGCTTTAATTAATAAGAAGCCAATAACTGTGGAACAAATCCTCCTGTCTCTGGTGTTTGGAAACAATGCGAGCTTGTCAGGGAACAGGGATGGCGGCTGTTTATTGGAAATTTTTGTGATGACCAGGCATTGACTCATAAAATGTTAATTACTTACGCCGTCTAAGTTTTTTGATTTCCTTAATTAAGGAAAGCAAAGTGCCAAGACATCCCTGTTCTGGCTATTAATGTTAGATAAAATAAATAAATAAATACCACTTGGTTGAAAGTCTCCATTGCTCAAGCACATTGTTTGTTTTACAAGGTAAGTGCATATGATTTTAAACAGTGGTGAAGATGAGTTGAATGTGGCATTTAAGTTCCGAATTGACGGATTTGATTATGTACTTTTTGCATTGTCTGATATGATGAAGTGCTTTGAGTGTGGGAAGGGAGGTCATGTCAACAAGCGTGCCCTGAGAAGGTTGAGGGTACAGAGGCTGAATCGTTAACAGATGAAAATGCTGGTAGTAGTAATGTGGTACAGACTAGCATTGTTAATGTTGGGATGGATGTGAGAAATGAAGGTGGAGATCGTGGAAACACTAGTATTGATGTTGGAAGAGTTGTGGGTGAGGAAAGTGTAGACACAGAAATTGAGAATCAAAGTAAAATGAATGTGACAGATGCTATTGGTGTAGCTGCAGCTGAATGTATTTTAGCTGAAGAAAACAAGAATACTGACTTTGAGAAAGATGAGATTTTGTTTAAAGCTCCTTCAGGTAAGAGGAAACACTTTTAGAAATCCTTTAAAATACACAAGTGATGTGGTGATAGATCAACGAGCCGGCAAGGGCAATGAGACTGAGTAAAGTGCAATGGATGATTCTGACAGTGAAACTGTAGTTGATAATAATGAGAAAAATCAACAAAGAGTGTATAGTTTTGAGAAAGTGAGAAGTATTCTACAAAAGACAAAGCATATAAAGAATGCCCAGGTTGTAGATTATTTTCCTGATCGGAAAGCATTCATTGAATCAGCCGTGATGTTGTTGAGAAGAGAAGGTGAAGAACAATTCACGGTACATGATATATAGGAGGCTAAATTAATTTATTTCCAAATTGAAACTGGAATTAAAAAAAATAAGGATGGATTTGAAACTACGTAGGATTCTCTTTTTTGTGTTACTGTGTGCTTTTCTATATTGTTTAGAACTATACATTCACATGAGTGCAATAAAAGTGGGCACTCTTACTTTGAATGGTGCAAGAGTCCATATATTCACTCTAATCGATCGGAAAATGGGCAGGAATTGAAAGAGCCTGTAAATATGAGAAAAGGGCTGTACAATTCTATGCTGAGCTATAGAAGTTAATACAAAGAGAACGAGCAGTTGTCTGCCAAGTTTTTCATTGGTTTACCAAATGTTATGAAGGGCTCTGCAGCAAAACTTGATAAGCCACTTTCTGAGCAAGAGCAAGAGCTTTTAAATGATGTTAAAGATATGAAGCAAAGCACCATGTATTGATGGCTTCCCTGTGGAGTTGTATAAAGCCTTTTGGGGAGTGATGGTCAAGGACCTTTTGTCTGTTTTAAAAGAAAGTTTATCTGAGGGTTCCCTCCCTCTAATTGCAGGAGGGCAGTGGTCACTTTACTGCCAAATAAGGGTGACTTACAGGGCATGAAGAATTTGCTTCCTGTCAGTTTATTATGTACAGATTTGAAGATTATTTCTAAAGCTTTGGTCAATGGATTAAAGGATGAGGCAAGTGGTTAATTCCGACCAGACCTATTGTGTGTCCGGCAGGTCAATCATGAACAATATTGCTTTGATAAGACATATTCTGGATGTCTCTGGTTATCTCAATCTTCGTATAGGTTTTGTTTCAATTGATCAGGAAAAAGCTTTTGATCGAGTAGAGCATCAGTATTTTTTTTGAATACTATTGATGCTTTTGATTTTGGCTCCACGCGGAATGATTAAAGTATTGTATAAAAAACATAGAGAGCGTAGTAAAAATCAATGGTAGTTTGAATGCCCCATTTAAATTTGGTCGAGGTATAAGACAGGAGTGTGCTTTATCCGGAATGTTGTATTCACTGGCAATTGAACCAATGTTGCATTCTAGTATTGAAGGTTTTAAGTTAAGTGAGCAACATCAAATATCAGCTTAGATGATGTTATGGTTTTAATTAATGAAAAAAAAAAAGATGTTATTAATTTGGAGTCTATTGTTAGTGAGTTTGGTGTAATTGCTACTGCTTGAGTGAATTGGGGCAAACGTGATGCACTGTTTAAAGGTAAATGGAAGAATGGTTTGCTAGATTTACCTGGTGGACTAAATTGGAAGAGGGGGGGCTTTAAATATTTGGGAGTGCAACTTGGAGATGTATCTGTGCAGCAGAAAAACTGGGATGGGACAACAGAAAAAAATGGAGGGCAGAATCAAGAAATGGAGATGGGTGCACCCCCAACAATTTTTCAGAGGGAGATTACTAATAGTAAACAATTTAATAGCGTCAACTGTGTGGCATAAACTTTATTGTGTTGAACCTCCCACAGGACTATTATTACGGTTACAAGCAATACTGGTGGACTTCTTCTGGGATGGACTGCATTGAGTTCCTCAAAGCATGCTTTTTTTTGCCAATGGAGGAAGGAGGATAAGGTTTGGTGTCTTTATTGAGCAGACATGCAGCTTTTCAATTACAGTTCATCCATAAGTTTTTAACCGGTTCTGTGGATGAGTTGTGGAGAGATGTTGCGAAAACCATTCTTCAGAGAGTGGAAGGACTGGGACTGGACACTACTTTATTCCTCATGGATATTAACTAGCTTCACTTGAGTGGACTTCCTGATTTTTAGCATGTTTTATTCAAGGTTTGGAGATCTTTCAATATTAGAAGACAATAAAATGTTAATTCTCTGTTTTGGTTGTTGGAAGAGCCTCTAGTTAATGGGGCTCGTTTTGACGATTGTTACTTTTTGAAAGATATGATAAAGGAAATTTGCATCCTGATATGAGAGACCCTTTTCCAAAGCTCTGGATCACACCATACTTAAAAGACAAGTCTGGTGTTTTGTTAAATTTGAATGGGCTTCAGGATGTATTACTCGACGAGTTAAAAAGTAAAATAATGTACGAATGTCTTGTTAAAATATTGTACAAAGAATCATTATGTGAGAAGACACATGACATCATGTTTGGTGGGATAAATTTGATATTGGATATGAAATTAAACCATTTTGGAAAGTCTTATACAAACCACCATTAATGGACAAAAATCAGGAGATTTACAGTGGAGAATTTTAAAGGGGCTGTTGCTGTTATTTATTTATTTGTATTTTTTTATTATTAATCCCATTGTCCCTGAAGGTTGTATTTTTGTGGGCTCAGAGAGACAAATGTCCATTATTTTTGGAATGCATTCGACTTAAACCACTTTGTGTTTTATTAGAAAAATCTCACAACTAGGGCTTTTATTAATGGGGCTAGGTATAATTGTAATCAAATATTCACCTATTTACAAACTGCTGAATTAAATGCATACTATTTTCACACAACAAAAGAAAATTAGCATGGAAACCTTTTTTTTTCCCCCCTTTTTTTGTTTCCAGACAAACACACGCCGCCTCCTGTGTGTTGTCTCACCATGATCTTACACACACTCACTTTCTCCAAACTCATAGAACCTGATTTAACTTTTGAATCAAATCGATTATAAATCAATTCAAGGTTCACTGGCTAAAACTCTGATCCCGAACTGTCAATCCAACAGCAGAAAGAGGATGGCACCATTCATCAGACTTACCTAATGACCCTCGGCATCCACCGCACTTCAAAACAAACTAATTTACTGTTTGCTTAGGCATGAAGGAATCACTGTGACAGAAATAATAGATGCCTCTCAGCAGTGAGGTGGAAATGTTACAAAGGGATAGAAAGACGCAGAAAGAAGACAAAGATGAGCAAAAGATGCTTTTGAACCGTATGGACCTCAAACAAAAAACAAGCTCTGTTCTCATATTGCACATTCAGTCTTAAAAGTTATGAAGTGAAAAAAGTTAATCAGGGTTACAATGTAAAAAAATGCTTTAGAATGAAATCCATGTCCTTAAAAGTCATTAAAAGTTTGTTTATTTTGTAAGAATGGATGGATAGATCTAAACTATAGACTAAAACTGTACATTGAAGATCTAAAATTCCAGGATAAGATTTGAGAAAAGGTTCAGTTTAAGATTAACCAGATTAAAGAATGTCGATGCACCTCTTTTGTTGATTAAAACAAATAAACAAATAAATAAATAAATAAAATAAAAATGAAAGGCTAGTAGTTGGTTATATAACTGTGTAAAGAAACACTACGCTACTGTGCACATACACATTCCTATAGACTGAACACATAATAAGCATGCGCATGACATCACCATTTTCACATATTTGTGTTTTTGTAGTTTACACGAAGATGATAACTATATCGATTTCAAATACTTGCACTTTGAAACCCATTTTCAAAAGTTTGCATTTCCAGGCCCCCAAAACGCTGTTGTCATGGAAATGAATTGCCAAAACACAAGAAAAGTTTTCCATTTTTAGTTGAAAACTGTGTCATGTTAACAGCCCCTTAATAAAATTGTGTATTTCATGGTAAAATAATAATAATAATAATAATAATAATAGAATATGGTTTGGAATGACATGAGGGTGAGTAAATAAAGAATTTTCTTTTCTTCTTTTATTTTGGTTTAACTATTCCTTTAATGTAATGATGTGCTGGGTCTACTATCAGAACTAGGACAGCTTCATAACCAGATGGGATCTCATGAATTCTCATATCTGCATGATCTGAATAATTCTGCTGATTCCAACATATCCGATGTGTCTGAGGGACACAGCACAGCCTTCATGAGTCTATGCAAAACATAAGCATTCATTATGCTAATGCATGACAAACACACATGGACACAAGCAAACAAATCTTGGTCTCATAAGCTTGCCAAAATTAGTAGTCAAATTATTGAAGAAAGCCAGTAAGAATAGTGCATGTTTTGTCTGGAAACAGGAGTACGCAAGTGTTATGTAAAGTAGTCTGGCAGTCACAGAAGGCACAAAGTTTTATCTTCGAAAATAAGTAAAAGCAGTGCACTGCATGTTTTTCTGCAAGATGAAAAGATATTTTATTTTTTTCTGTTTGCAGATTCTTTGCAAACTGTGTTTCCTATTAATACTACCTGAACTCAGAGATGTATGTTTCTGTAGTCTTTACACTGTAGTCACACAGTGAGGTTGGATCAGAAAAAGCACGTTAAGGTAAAGGAAATTATAATTTCCAATGGTTCAGACCTGTGTACAATCAAGATCAACATAAGTCTTATTGGATATAAGATATTTAAAGGGGCATTTTATTTTCATTCAGACTGAAAAAAAAAAAAGTTTCCATAAGCTAAGGCCTCTGTCCTTTTACAAACTGTTGGAGTGTTTTGAATGATTGATTGATTGATTGATTGATTGAGTTTTATCTGTAACAGGTGGTGTACACACGGTGTACACACGGGTGGTTGTATAAACACACGCGAAGATGAAGATGAAGGCAAATAGGTAATATTTCATGAATCCAACATGAACGGAGAACATATAACACATCCAAGCTTGACAACACCGGACAACTACACTGAAACAGAACTGAACATAATTAGTGTCCGTGACAACAAATGAAAGACTAAGGCAGACGATGACGAAACACAGGAGGAATCCAAACAAATGTGATTGTGACAATGAGTACGTTTATATGGACATCAGTAATCTAATTATTTACCTTATTCTGAATAAGACAATATTATGATTAAGGTGTTTACATGAGTTGCTTTTAGAATATTCCTTTCATGTACCCGTTTTACATGTTATCGTACATAGATCTATTAATGGCACACGTCATTACTTTCCCACGCGACGCCATCCGACGTCCCTTCCAGAATTTCACGTATCAACATACGGTTCTCCTTCGTTAATTATTTGTCATGCTATCTCAGACGACGACGGATAAAAATGTGCCTTCTTGCTTGAAGCCATGCTCTTATGTTTGCCATCAAACGTTGACCACTGCCATGTGCGTATCCTGTCACAAAATGCGGTGAAAAGTCCTACACAACGGTAATAGTGTGATTAAGGTGTGCACATGTCTATACTGCAATTCAATAAGGCGACTAAAATAGGAATACTCCACATGTCTTAATTTGATTTGTGTTTAGTTCGAGTATGACTTTAGCCAGATTAAGGTAATCAAAAATCGCTGTTCACATGGTAGACTCTTAATCAGAATATTGTCTTAATCATGTTAATATCGGAATAGCGTTGTCCATGTTAACATACTCAATGTGAATCTGGAAAAGTTTGTTGTTGTATGTATCACGACAGTTCAGACATTGTGTGAATTACTGGCAGAGGCGGACAAAGTACTCAACTCCATTATACCACAATATTAACTTCTTATTATTGAATTGTTGTAAAGAAATATCACATTTGCAACTCGGTGTTCAAAAAATGCTGGGAAATCACTTCATGTAGCCCTACAAGGGTGATTACTGATAAACTGTCTGAAAAAGAAAGAAAGTCACGTTATAGAGAAGAAAAAAAATCACCCACTGACTTTCAAAGCTGCTACATAGTAACGACTTTCTACTTCGAGGACCTTGATAGAAATGTAGTGGAGTGAAAAGTACAATATTTGTCTTTCAAATGTAGTGAAGTTAAAGTCATAAGTTCCCAAAAAAAATAATACTCAAGTAAAGTGCAGATACTCAAAAAGTGTACTTAAGTACAATACTCAAGTAAATGTACTTAGTTACTGTCCACCTCTGATGACTGGTGAGTGGCACTTAAAGATCTATCGCGTTTGAAAATACAATAGCACCTACACTAAACATAACCTATGGTGGTAACACAAATGAACGTGAGATAAAAGCACATTTGATGAAGCAAACTTGCAGTTTCATCTTGCTTCTACAAGTCTTTGAGCTTTTTTTTTATTGTGACTTGTGTTTCTCGAGGTTTGTACCCTGGCACTTTGCATCACAAGTGCAATGCTGTACCAGGTGTGCTACCGAGCAAGTTTATGATGTCAGAAAAGCCAAACATATGGAGCTGTTAATGTGATGCAAATGTCAAAATGTTTTAGTTTACAAATCATGTACTATGTTAAAAGTGTTTTGAGGTCATAACATAGTATTGTGCAAGGAACTGTGCAGAAATAAGTCTTTATAATCAACAATTGAGTTGGAAATGAAGGCAGGTCTGGTGCTGTGTATGGGTCACTGCATGTTTGGCATCTTCCCTGTACTTCCATTGTTGGATCTAACTCACAAATTTTTAAAAATCCCTTTTTTCATTACTGTATTCACTAAAATGTAAATTCTGCATAAATCGGATCCTAGTTTGTCAGCAGTTTGGCACAAAAAGCAAAATCACTGCTTAGATTCTCTGATATGGCCGCAGCAATACTACCTTATCTTAAACACATGTGTGCCTCCTGACGAGACATGACTGCTAATCATAAAGTCGGGCAGTAATTCTCGCTAATGTCTCGTTACGTCCAGAGTTTTGCTTCAGGTGTCAACCTGCTGCGATAAAATATGCATCACCTCCTAAAGTAAATCGTATAGCTTGGATCTAATTGCATGCACACTTAGTTTGACTTGAAGTTAAATTTTCTTCCATCGACTGAAAGTCGTGTCTTGCAGACTGATTATATACCTGCTCTAAAGTCAAGGAACTTGGTGGCGTTCTTTTAACAAATGAAGAATGAGGCTCGATGTTATTGAGCCTGCCAATCCCTAAATGAGTGTTTGGGTAGAAACTGAGGATGATGATTTGCTTGTGTTTCATTAGGGATCAGAGCCATTCCTTCATAAAGAGTAGGTGAGCGTGTGCTGGGCTTGATGAACATGGACTCCAAGTAATGCCATGTATGGATAAATCAAAAGAAATCAATGCCAGTTCCAGCATCGCTGCCTCTGTTGTGCAAATGAAGCTGGGCTTCTGAATAAGAAAACAAATCCCAGCCACGTTATTTTATTCTTTTGATACATCGGGAGCAGTGTTATGAGGGTCTGTGTCTGCGTTGCTTAGTAATCAAACATAAGATCAGTGATGTGATAGACAAGCACATCGTTAGGTAGTCAGTGCATATCTTCCGAGTTGGGATGTCAAAAGTTCCAAGTAGATACTAAGATTAAAAGATGTAATGAGACCAGTCTTGCTATAGTATGTAAGTAACGAACAACGATATACTTCAATATCTGTGCATTATTTGCAAGACCTTATGCCTTTTGTAGCTAATGTAATGTGATTTGTTTTAGGAATGTTTTTTTTTTTTTTTTTGCATTCCTTGGGAATCAAAATTATGACCTTGATGCAAGTCAGTAACAGTTGTGTATCTCATACTCACTCATTACAAAAAATAAAAAAAATAAACATACTTTATTTGTTTATTTATTTATTTATTTCAAATATAGCTATAAAAATTACTAGGTTTTGCGGGAGTTGTATCTCATTTTACAAGCTTGTCATGAAAAAGGCCAAATATCTTAAACGGCCCTGACACATCAGCCTGGTCTCAATGTTTATATGTGGTTATTAGTATGTAATGGTTACAAGCACAAAACGTACATTTTTTGTACGTTATGAATGAGGCTGAAACACACAATTTGGACATTTTACAATGTTTAAAAATTTAAAATTGCTAAGGATTTACAGCTAAAAAAAAAGTAAAATATTTATGCATCTTTTATATCATTAAGATATTTGTATTAATGCATTTTTATAATTTTATCCATAAGCAATTTCGTGAATATGAAAATATATAAAACCAAAATATGCAGGGAAATGACCACTTTAGTAACAACATAGAATTTAAGATGTTAATTGCCGAAAATATTATCCAGATTATTATCCCGATCCAGTCTGTGAATCACTATGTGATTTCACATTCAAACACACCTCACGAGAAACACGGCATGTTGCAATCTGTGACGAAGCAGGCGAGAGCCAATGAGCGTTCGATTTTCCTGCCATAAAACCTGTTGTAAAGCTTGTTGAAGCGGCAATTCTTTTTTTTTTAATTTGTAATGGTTTTCATGCTTTCGGTCACTGCTCAGGATGGAGATCAAGATAGCTGAATAAAGGCTTGAGTTTGGGTCTGTTCCTCACAGTCGTATCAATTCTGAAGATTTGGATTACAGCGCACAAAATAAAATGTATTCATTTTGTTATTATGTTGGTCTTCTGCATCTTCGGCACTAGTTTGACCCCGACTTTGGCTTTTTGGCCTATTAAGCATGTTGAATTGGCATTGGGCATTCGGTGTGGGAGATCGCTCTGATTGGCTGTTCAGCTTAGCGAGCCAGTGCATGAGAAGAAAAGCGAAAGTGAAGAAATGGCCGTCTGGAATGAAGAAAATTAAGACTAACTGATACTGTTTAAAATGGTAAGCAAGTGCTGCTTTGTTTACGGTTTGCATATCTGCAGTCCTAGTTTTGGTTTCTCTTTTCGAATGACCAATTACTACTGCAACTTTTGCAGTGGTTCTCAACTCTGACCCTTGAGATCCACTTTCCTGCAGATTTTAGCTGCTACCGTAATCAAACGAGCCTGAATAAGTTAATCAAGGTCAGTAATTCATTAGTTCAGGAATACTCTAAAGTTATAGGCAGGTGAGTTTGATCAAGGTTGGAGCCGAACTTTGCAGAACAGTGGACCTTGAGGGCCAGAGTTGAGATCCCCTGCAGTAGTCCACATTTGTCATTCAAAAAGAGAAACCAAAACTAGGACAGTGGATATACAAGCCGTAAACAAAGCAGCTCTTGAGTTGAGAACACCTGGACTGCTGCCTCCTGATGGTATTTCATCTCACACAGGCGCAGAACGTACGTACTAGTTGGATATTGGCTGTAGTCTTGCCCGTGTGTTCAATCGCAACTTTTTGGTCCAGATGCAAGCGACACAAGGCAACAACACAGTCTGCTTTGGTCGGCACTAGTTCTTTGATCTCAGCTTGGTGTTTCATGGCCTTAAAAGACTTATTGACCATGAACACAGTCATGAAGATCTGCTCCTTGTTGTTGTTGTTCTTTTTTTTTCTCTACAAATTGATTGCACCCCATAACTTTTGACATTTTGAATGCATTTTTGTATAAATTGGAATTTAGAAGAGAAAGCATGTAATAGACACTTTTAAGGACTCAGAGTGGATGTTGACAGTTGTGCATTGGTGTAAATGATGGAAGGGAACCTTGGTTTGACTTTGGTTTTTTGATGTCGCACACCCAGCCAGGCAAGACCGATCCACTTCTCACAGGCTCAGAAGTGCAGCTGGGACTATGGAAATGGCTGCCCTCTGTTTCTGACGCCATGTAGGGTCTGTTGCTGATGTAGAATGGATAAGCAAACCCACACTGGAAGGGAGTGACCTTTGGTATCGGTGCTGCCATCCCTTTGTTCCAGTGTCCCAAAGGTTGGATGGGATGGAAAAGGCAGGGATGGCGGATGGCGGATGGCGGATGGCGGATTTGCCCGACAATGCCCCACGCCAGCTTGTTGCTCCCTCTTCCAGTTCCCTCCCAGCCACTGCCAGTTATTTGATGGCTATCTTACTTCATCAAAAGTAGCTCCAGGCTTGCGCCGTGTCTCAAAGGCGCTTGCATCAGGAGTCACTGCTGACGAAACTAGAATGAGACCTCTCAGTTTTTCGCTCTCTATTTTTTAGTCTGTGTTCCTCTCTTTCCCACTTCAACTCAGTCCTCTTGCTCTCTTCCCCCTTTTTTTCATTAGCGCTTAGTGCGTCAATAGATTCAAATCGCCTCAGGGGGTAAAACTCTGCTAAGGACATGAGTCGACTTTCAAGTACTTGTGTGTGTGTGTGTGTGTGTGTGTGTGTGTTGACGCATGCATCAGTGTTTTGCAAGGGCTGAAAACAACTACACAAGCCTCAATCAGTGACAGATAGTGTGAGGAGGATACAGTAGAAGCAAACCGTGTGTCTGTGTGTGCGTGCCGAAAGATGGAGATCACTATTGTGTTCTGTTCTGTGGTCTGTGCTGTAAATTAGTATTCAGAGCTGGCATTTGCTAGTTTTGTTGCTCACTCAAAGTGCACCGCTATGTTATCAACAGTCACTCAATGGTGCCACCACTGTCAAATTTCTGGTGCTGTGAAATAACTCGAAGTTCACAGCTCTCGCAGCTGCCATGTTTACTTTATTGGATTCTTCTCTCCTCTTTCCAAACCCATTCAAAACACAAGTGTTTTGCCCAAAGGCATCAATACTGCACGGGTCTCCTGCTCCCAGTGTCTTTCCTTCAATATTTGTTGTTTGTGTTGTGCTAAAACACCAGAAAGCCCAGGGCTGTCATTGCAAGCAAAATGGTATTGTTTCTTAGAAAAGAAGAAAAAATAAAAATAAAAAATACTATTCCCATAAGATAGATTTAAAAATAAATCAAGTGGCAACAATGCTGCCTATGCAACACTGGATAGCATTACAAAAGTGTTTGACAGACAGTCTGTTAATGTTTAGAGATAACAATTGTTATCAATTAACAAGCTGTGTAATGTTTGATAATCACGTTCGGTAACACTTTAGACTAGGGAACACATATTCACTATTGACTAAGAGTTTTCCCTCAATAAACTCTTTATTTGCTGCTTATTAATAGTTAGCAAGGTAGTTGTTAAGTTTAGGTATTAAGTATGCATCCTCCATCAATGGCGGGGAAAGAGTTCATTTATAAAGGAAAGTGTTAATAGGTTTTAAACATCTTCAGAAATGGACCTGCAATAAGTACACGTTCAGAAATGGACCTGCAATAAGTACACGTATTACATGCAGTCTCTAAATAATGGTCAAAAAATCAGTGTGCATAATTAATTATAAGCTCAGACACACATTTCCTGCATTTCATTACAAAAAAAGAAAGAAAAAAAAAGAAAAAAGTATGCATGATTTGATGCATGGTTTCAATAGCCACTGTACAGATTTATAGCTATACATTCAGATTTGATATTAATACTTTCTGTTTGGTCCCCTTTATATATGATATTTCTTCTGTGAGACAAGCAGTCAGTGTTAGTTGGCATTCACACAGAGCAAAATATTCATAGAAAGTTTTTCAGAAAGCCTGCAAACCCTTCATCAAGCTTTCTGTGTGCCGCACTTTCCCTCGATTTGTGCCCACTTGACTGGCCATGTGAAAGGCTTCTAATAACTGTGTTGTTAGCTCCTGTTACATTGCAGTGTCCAGTGACAGGAGGTCTCAGAAAAACATGAAGAACCAGAGTGCTGCAAAATAAAGGCCCCTCAAAGCTTCAAAGCTCTTCCCAAAGTCAACATCTTATGAATTCCAATGGCTTTTTTCTTCTTCTTTTTTTTTGAGCCGCAGATCTCTTCCTAGCAAACCTCCCCTGACATTCACCCCCAATGTCCCCCCTTTTTACCAGCTCAACCGTCGTTCCTGTCCTCCCCCGCCCTCTCCTCTCCTCTCCTCCTCTTGGGTCTAAATAGAAAGTGACAAGTCTTCCTGTTCCCGTACAAAATTTATGATCAATGTTTCATTAATCACAGATTCTTAAAACATTCTGCTCCTTTGGGATTTTCATCTCTTCTTAAATAAAACAGAAAGAGCCAGGCTTTCTCCAAAGGAGGATAAGAATATGTAACAACACTCTTCAATTCCTTGCCACTGGTGAAATAATGGTCATTGTTTATGACATCCATGCACTGAGAGCCCAGGCAATGCAGCGACCCGCTGAGCTTAATGTGTTATCTAAATGTCACATCTCATCCTGCCAGGAAACAGAGGGATTACGCTTTACATATATCCTACTTTAGAAATTGGACAACAAAAATGTATTTATTTATTTTTTTTAAAGGTCTTAACTGATTTTACCTGCTTTAGGAGGAAAACCGGGCCATTTAGGAATGCTTATTCCTTGGAAATGCTCGCTTTGGATGCTAATGCGGAGAGAAGAGATACCGGCGAATGAGGAGAAAAAGCAAAACAACGACAACAAAAGCTCTGATGACACCCGCTCCTCCTGCTTTGAACAAGCCATTGTGTTTCAAACGCTGAATCTCAACTTCATCAGCAGGACAGCTGGCGCTTAGTTCATTAAAGGACACTAGGCAGTTGGCAACAGCCGTTGTTATCTTCAAAGACTTCCATTTAACAATTCAGTCATTTAAGAAGGATCTTCTATTATCTATAGCCAAACATGACATGCATCCTACTCTGAATTTCTGTTTGAATCCTCGCTTTAGGCATGCATACTCATTATTTTAACTTGCTGCTTGAAGTCTAGTCCACTTATCAGTTTGTTCTGGACAGGAAATGTCCATTTAGACCAGAAAGAGACCATGACTTGCATGTTACAATCACACCAATCACAGTGTTGTTGTTGTTTTTCTCTCTCTCCCCCACCCTCCCCTCTCTCTCTCTCTTTCTCTCTCTCTTCCATCCCAGACTTATTGGAAAAATGTGCCTCTGCCTACATTTTTTGCCAAAATGGACCTTTAAATACAATTTACTGCAGCTTCCAGCTTAAACGAACACTAGTGGCAGTGAAATGGCAACAGCTTTTATTCCTTTTCACAAAAATTATGATTACTCTGGGAGAATATTCAACTCAAACCACTGTTGCCATAGTCCATAATTTGTGAACTAATAAATTTTGTATAAAATGTAAATGCAGTGGCATTCATTGATTTGATGCCAGTTGTTGCGAATCAGCTCATAAGGGAAATATGAATAATTAATCATAACTAGTTATATAATTAATTATAAATATTTAGATCCGCTGTAGATATTTACTTGACCTCTCAGGGTCAACTGTCTGTCAATTCTAAGAACGTTAATTTCCTGATTAAGGTAAATAACTTTCTTACTGTACAGTTCTACAGAGAGCCTGTAGCATAAATCGGCATGATTAAGGGACTCCAGTTATGAGCAAACAATGAACAACGTCAAGTGTGATACAAATAAGACTTTATTAACTACATAAACACTTAAACTAGTCTAACATACTACATAAACACTTAAACTGGTCCAACATACACATACACACACACACACACACATACACATACACGCGACACACGTCCGTGCTATGTTAGCTGAAGGTAAAGTGCACACTCACTGCTCCAAAGAATTTTTTAGATTTTCTGTTTATAGTAACTAAAAAGGAATGTAATTTTTGATGTTAATACTTTCTCTTTCTTCACCTTATTTTACAACCGTTTGTGATACAACTGTGGCACAAGCAATCAAAATAAAATCTAAACTGTGATATGTTCTGTGTATGTGTGATTAATAAATCGATCTCTGAAGGCGCTCGCTTATAAATGTGCTTTGAGAAAACAAGGAGCATTAGGTTCATTTTGTTTCGACAGTGTATTTTCAAATATTTTGTGTGCAGATGTTTAGAACATTTAGCTTTATTTAAAATGAGAAGTGTTTTTAAAACTATTGACAATGAAAAAGAAACTTTAAGGTGTTTCTGTAGTCTACGGCCAAAATAAAAGCTTGAAATGTTTTGGCAAAAAAAGTAAATTACGAAAATTCTAATTTTACTCTTGTACAGTAAAAAATAATAATAGTTATTGTTGTTGTTGTATTTTATTATTTTAATAATCAATTAAATTTTTAATTTTAAATGTAATTAATGTTATTTATGTGGTAGTAGTAGTAGTAAAAAAAATTATTTAATTATTATACTGTGAAAATGTTGTAATTAATTTGATATTTTATCATTACATTTGAAATAATTGTTTTTATTTATTTTAAATGTTTTTTTAACAGAAATTGATTATTATTAGTATTATTAGTAGTAGTAGTAGTAGTAGTAGTATTATTATTATTATTATTATTATTATTATTATTATTATTGCTGTTGTTGTTGAGTTTTTATCAATTAAATCTTTTTAAATAAAATTGAAAAAAAATGACTCTGACTCCCTTAAGCTGCCTAAAGCCTGCCAGTCAGGGTGGAACTTGCGATTTCCGTCAGCGCTTGCTTATTTTTTTGTGCTGTGTGCATCAGATGATCGGTGAGCGTCGGTGAGCGTCTGTGGGCAGTCTGTCTGAGCTTCAGACTGTACAATATTCCTCCTCTCTCAAATTGATTCATTACAGGGAACATACTGATGGAGAGGGCCGTTGAAATGCATGAAAGTGAACTCCGTTGGCTAAAGCTGTCAGGAATCAATGACCTGTGAGCTGATCTTCAGAATTATTGGCTTCTTAAAAGTATGCCAGCTATATAATTAACCGACCTTAACCGAGAGGCTCAAAGGTTAGGTTTAAAAAAAGAAAAATTGCTTCAATTCAAGCCTCTACCCATAAAGAGTTGGTTCTCTACCCACATCCTTTGAAAATGGCAGAGCCTCTCACACCTCTCATGGCTGCTCCTATTCATTAACCTTTAGCTTCTAACTTATATGGGCTTTTATTTTCTTTCACACGGTTCAGTGAATTATAAATATGTGGGCTCCCACAATATTTGCTAGAAGGAAATTCGCAGAGTCAGTTTTCCTGACTGGGCAGTTTAAAGTATTTGCAGGACGTACAAGGCAAGAGGAGTTTTCTCAAAACTGCATCTATAATGCTCTGTATAGCTGTGTGGGTCAGTGACATGACGGTCAGTTTACTGTTCATTTATTCAATAATACATGCATCCGTTCTTCACACTGCTTATTCTCTGTAGAGTCACAGTGGTGCTGGAGCCTAACAACAATACATTAAAAATGCAATTAATGCATATAATTACTGGAATACACCTCTATAATGAGCATATTTTATTTTCTCTGCTAAAAGTTAAAAGGGATTTTGAGATTTTTGAGGAGGCATGAAGTAAAAAAGAAAAAAAAAAGTCATGGTGATACATCTGTTCTAACAAATGTGTTAATTATTTTTGTTGACTACTTAAAGTCCGATTGTTTGTTTACCTTACAGATCTATTAAATCTTTCTATCTGTGCTAAAAGTCCTAGTTACTCAAACATCCCTAGTTAATGTTACATGATTTATTTGAGTGCTGCGCAAGCCATGTGACCAGTGTTGCCTGGGCAGATTCCCGCCCAATTGGGCAGTTTTGAATTTGATTGTGTGGGTAAAAATTGGTTTGGGAGGATGGACAAAATTCGGGCTGGTTTGGGTCAGTTTTTCGGTTTTCAAACGTTTAAAGAGATGGGCTAATAGGTTAACAAACAAAATCCAAGTGTACATGTACTGCATCCAGTCAGTCACCATGACGTTACTAAAAACACACGCCCTCTGCAGATTCGGCTGATGCTGGTGCTGATGTTGACGTTGCCTGCCAGACTTTTAGCCATTCAGTAGGGATCAGCAGTCAGACGTGATGATTCTTGAGTTGACGGATTTTTAGAGTGATAAGGGATCAGATTTTGAATGTATAGCTGTATATTCCAGTGATCATTATGCCAGAGTGTCCTGAATATAAGTTACACGGTAAAGAATAGGAGAGTGACTCAACTCTCAAAACGTGAGCTACACCTGTGGAGGGAGATGACAGGAAGGCTCTAATATCATTGCAACTCTGAAATCAGAGCACAGTTGAAATATTTAATCAAAATCAAAACTGAATATGGCACTGTGCCGAGTTCTGTATTATGTTCTGCAATATGTACTTCACGAACGATTTCTTCTAGCTCAGTCTGAAATTAAAGCGTGACATGAAGGTAAGCGCATTACTGCTGTTTTTATTTTTTTATGATCAGATTATTGTACAGTATGTATCAATGAATGACACAGTTTTGACAGTTTTGTCATGGTGTGTGCATGAGCGACTGTGAAATACCTGCAAATTACGTTGCTTATTCCGATCAGTTATATTGGGCACTTTTTGAATTTAAATTGGCTTATTCTGACTGTTGACGTTGAAAATGATGCACATGTTTTTTCAAGGGTATCGGTTAATTTCTTGATTACCGTTTTGACATAGTTTCTGCCTGCATATTTTAGTCATATCTGGTAACTTTCTTTAATGTATTTGCCCTGATTTTATAATTTTTCCTGTGAAATGTATCTATTTTTATATTATTTTGTCATTATTATTTTGTTTTAAGGAGTTAAAAATGGTCCTTATCAACCTTGATTGACATGGCAATAACATTATATCACATTATTTTAACAGTTAACGTTTTGGGCAAATTATTTTTTATTTTTTATGTATTTGCCCTGATTTTATAATTTTTCCTGTGAAATGTATCTATTTTTATATTATTTTGTCATTATTATTTTGTTTTAAGGAGTTAAAAATGGTCCTTATCAACCTTGATTGACATGGCAATAACATTATATCACATTATTTTAAGAGTTAACGTTTTGGGCAAATTATTTTGTATTTTTTGGAGTGGGCAGGTTTTGGTGAGCTTTTGGGCTGGAAATCGTCCATCCAAGCTCGCAACATTGCATGTGACCACTGATGTCATCAAGGCTTGGATTGAGAATTTTCTGATTAATGGCCATCTTGTTTAACTTGATGATATGATATTAAAGTCAAAGTTAAGGGATTAGTGCATGTGTTTTATCAAATATTTGTTTGTTTGTTTTTTAAAAGCTGGTCAGAGATATCGGCAGAGCTTTATCACTTAACAATAAATTATTAATAAAGTCACTAATGTACACCTTTTTTTAAAATTTGAAGTCTTTTAATAACAAGCCGTTGTCCATATAGTATATTGTTGATACAATATAAAGTGTCACGCCACGTAAATTCGGTGGTCGGAATTACTGACACGTTACAGTGATGAAGCACGGATGAATGGAAAAATAAAGAATGGGACGTGCTTGGTTGAGACTTTAAAAGCGCAATAAGATGCGAAAGAAAACTGAGATCGGCACACGCGCTTAGACACCTGTTAGCGTTCAAATGCAGAAATGTGTTCTGTTTCGCGGATTTGAATGTTGCAACACACAGTTATGCAAAAATACCAATCTTGCTAAGTATTCACATAAACACAGTTAGTTATGTCTAAAATGAACATGAGGACTAATTAAGCATGAGTGCATTAAACCTTTTGTCTCGTGTGCACGGCCAGGGTTTATTTCCTCTCCTCCAGTCCAGAGATCAAAACGGTTTGCCACAGGGGTCAAGATGATTAGATTATGGTGCAACCGATGAGAATTGTTTTATCAGATTATTATAATTGAGAATAGTTTCAATTTGTCGAGGAGAGCCTGACTTCCTCTGATCTTACTGGAAATGGCTCAGAAGTGATTCCCCTTGAGCTACATGGCTGGATCTCACATATTCCCGTCCCAGTTATAAAACAACAGAAGCTGAAGGCAGACTTTTCCCATATGCACTTTCCATCAGTCTGGACTGCAGCATGACACTTATTGACTTTCCTCCATCCAGGTTTATCTCAAGATTACGTCTGCATAATTCATGAATAACAGATACAGTCAAATTAAATTCACATGCATCCTTGGAATTAAGCCTCTGAATTTAACATTTTTAACAGGTTGAGGTGAAAATAAATAAGACAAGAACATTTAGAAGCACCCTTGGATTAATTCATATTGGATTAATTAATGTGCTCAAAACATGAAATAGCATTTATTTATTGTTATGTAATATAGTTTCCAGTTAAATAGATAATCAGTCATAACTGGATTGGGAAAGATTTGATTGGATTGTGAAAAGCAGGCATACAAGGGTATGATGTTATTACTTTTTTTCAGTGTCTCTACTTTTTTTATTTGTATTTATGTATGTATTTATTTATTACCAATGTTTGCCTATTATTCTGATTATATTTATTTATTTACTCACTTAGTAGGATTATTATATGTGTATGTGAGTCTTTTGTATCTTTTATTTGTGAGCGATTTGGTAAATACATTTTATAAGCAGATACATTTTCCATATTGATGAAATATTAGAAAACATTTCTTAAGAATGAATCGCATTATAAGACATTCATTACAAAACGCAATTTATTTATACATTTATTATGAAATATGTTATAGCATGTTTATACACCAGTGTTGCATAAGTTACTTTAAAAAAAATGTATTACCAGCTAATAATTACATATTCATCAGTGTAATTAGATTGCTGCACTAATTACTCTCTCTAAAAAGTATTGGATTACAACTAATTACTTTGTAAATCCTATATCAGTCTCGACCAGTTGAACAATACAAAGATAGACATGAAACTGCTCTTTTAATTGTTTCAAATAAATAATATAATATTGCATAAACTATCCTTGAAATGACCAAAGTATTTAAAGGGAGAAAGCTACATTAAAAATACATTTTAACATTAGATGTTAAATCTTGATGTTGAATCCGCTATTGTTTTATATACAATTGTCCCATAGTCTATACACTATTTAATGCAACTACATCAGAGTTACATGTAATTAAATTGCTGAAAAAAAGTAATCCCTTACTTTACTTTTCAAGGGAAAAATAATTAGATTACAGTTAATAATCACACATTACACATCTTTTCATATGAAGTCATAGACTTAGTGCAGACACCACTCTTAAAGAGGACATCGGATGCCCATTTTCCACAAGTTGGTATGATTCTTTAGGGTCTTCATTAAATGTATGTAACATACTTTGGTTTAAATTCCTCAATGGTCGTAGAAAACAACTTGTATTACCTTGTCAAAAAACAGCTGTGTTCAAAGCTTCTCGTTTCCAAAAGTATTTCCAAAAGTATTCCAAAAGTAGAGGGAAATGGGTAAAATCCATGGAATAAGAGAAAAAAAAATATTGTTGTGCCTTTGGATGTCAGAATCGGAATGCAAA
This sequence comes from Sinocyclocheilus anshuiensis, assembly GCF_001515605.1. Taxonomy (NCBI): domain Eukaryota; kingdom Metazoa; phylum Chordata; class Actinopteri; order Cypriniformes; family Cyprinidae; genus Sinocyclocheilus; species Sinocyclocheilus anshuiensis. Next base: position 1,600,384 of record NW_015549556.1, on the reverse strand, counting down.
TAATTTGTATATGACACTGTCGTCAAAGACGCCATTTGAAGCTAAACACAGATGTTTAAACGGATACACTATGGATGAAACCTGCTATGATTACTCTACTTTTAATGCATAATTTAGATTTAAACAATAGGTCTAATTAATGTTTACATAGGGGACATATTGTATTAGCCATGCAGTTAAAGCATGAAATACTATTTAAACATTTTACATAACATTTACCAATGTTATCTCACAATTCTGACTTTTTTTTTTTTCCTTGCAAATGCAAGTTTATCTCCTAGTTCGAACTTTATAACTTAATTCAACTCAACAATTGCGAGTTTGCCAATTCTGAGGGGGGAAAAAAGCCAGAAGTGTGGGGTTATAAACTCATGATTCTGAGCCGAGGGAAAAAGAGAATGACGAGTTGATTTTTCTTAGCAGAATTACCAGATATAATCTCGGAATTTAAAGAGAAAAAAAATCAGAATTTTGAAATATAAACTCAAAATTGTATTTTTTTATCCCATGGCTTGCATAGACTGTTACGTTAAAACTGCCATTTTCTGCCACCAGATAGAGTCAGCCCCCAAAAAACGTCTGAAAACACTGAAATTGGCCTATACCTAAACTTAACAACTACCTTACTACACTCTAAAAAATGCTGGGTTGTTTCAACCCAATTCTGGGTCAAATATGGACCAACCCAACTGTTGGGTCTTGCACTTGGCTGTGCAATAAGCATTATGTCATCACATACTTTATAATCAGTTGCAATGAACAGAACACAATTAAAAACATTAAAATGCACCTCACTAAAGCTCATTGAGAATGTTAGCTACTATGCAAACGGGCGTAAATCTACTCGGAACAGCTCTGAGTTGATGAAAAGTTTGAGTTAATAACAGAATGTAACTTAAGTCATATGAGAGAGAATTCCACAAAATCTTAATTCAACCTTTTTAATATTATCAATCAAAGACAATAACTTAAATGCCACAGTAGACTGACTACTGAAATAAAAATGTCCTCGGTTTTCATTTCAGAATCTGGTCACCTTATATTCACCTAGTGCACTGGTTAGCAATATGAGTGTTCTCATGGATATAAATGATTCAATTCTCA